>NC_081416.1:78508353-78808353 GCF_949786415.1 Peromyscus eremicus | reverse complement strand
TGTGTGTGTGTGTGTGTGTGTGTGTGTGTGTGTGTGTGTTCTATTTGCTTATTTTATAAATAATGAATCAAGTGATAGGTCTGAACTTTGTTTGCGTTCTGATGATATGTATACATTTCTCTATGTTGTTAAATATTTTTTTAAAATAATTTTAAGGAGGGGCTGGAGAGATGGCTCAGTGGTTAAGAGCACTGACTGCTCTTCCAGAGGACCCAGGTTCAATTCCCAGCACCCACATGGCAGCTAACAACTGTCTCTAACTCCAAGATCTGACATTTTCACATAGACATACATGCAGGCAAAATACTAAATAAATAAATAAATAATTAAAAAAAGAAAAGAAAAAAATAATTTTAAGGGTTGTTCATTTCCATCATCTGGATCTGATGCAATGTGTGGGATCATACATTCATTGTTAAAGACTTGGATTATTTTCATTTTTCTCACTAGTAAAAATAATGATGAGATGAGACACATTTTGTCATGAATCCTTGACTCTCTGAATAATTCTTTAGATTAAGTTTAAGATGAGAGAACTTTATAAAATATTGTTGGTTCATTTGCTTGAATTCCAGGTAGATAATCATATATGCAAATGAGAAATGTTGCCACTTCCTTTTCAATAATTATACCCTTTATTTATTTATGTTTCTTGTCTTATTGCATTGGCCAGACATTCCAAGGCAATGTTGAGTAATTAGGCTCTTAGCGGGCGTACTTGTTCTGTTTCAATTTTTAATGTAGTAGCTTCTGGTGTTCACTGCAGTATTTCACATGCTTATATTTTATTTAAGGATTTTGCATTTATATTCATAGTTGAAATTGGTCTGTAGTTTTCTTTTTTTGTGGTTTTCTTTGTCAAGTTTTGTAATAGGGTTATGTGAGCTATGTGAAATATAATAGGTTTCTCTTCTGCAGAGACATTTCCTGTGTCAGGAGGAGATAGCAATTTCCAACAGACAAACATGCTAGATATTTGACAGGCTGGCTGGGCTGTTTTCTTTCAAAGATGCAGACAGAAGATACATAATTGAATTCCCACACTCAGCTCAAACTGGTTATCCTGTCAGGAAGCTGGCATGTGAGATGATGTACAATTGCTTCAATTACAAGAATTGAAGCATTTAGACAATTCTCCCTCTTCTGTTTGAGATGCAGCCTCAGCCTTTGAGTTTGAAGCTGTCAGGAGTCCAATTTAGCCACTTTCCAACCCAAGGAGTTTACTGTGGGCTGTTATTGGCTCCGTTGCTACAACAGTGTTAATGGAGACCTCACTGGCCATTATAGCATTTTGTGTAGGTCCTTCCTTCGTGAAGTTTGTCTGGTATGCTGATAGAAAGATGTTAAATAGTCTGAATTGATTTCTGTGCAGGATCCTCCAAGTTACCTCCTCCAGGACACGTCTGTGGTGGCTTTCTAAGACCCAGGTTAGCCCAGGCAGAGGCAGGCTCTACTCTTTTGCCGTCACAGAGCGGAAGCTATGTCCAGTCTAACTGTGTAGTTTGCTAAGCACCATGCATGCTCCTTCCAAGATATTTCAGGAACTTGTCGTCTTCTTTACCTCCCACCTTATCTGGTCCACTCTTTCCCTTCTTCTAGTTTATCTATCCGAAGGTCAGCCGCAGCGATGTTTCTAAAACACTAGAAGGTTCATCAATAACTGGATTTGCTCGCTTTCAAAATTTTTAATTAATTAATTCTGTTTTATTTTATATTTCCCATTTGTGTGTGTGTGTGTGTGTGTGTGTGTGTGTGTGTATGTGCGCGTGCATGTGTAAATGAAGGAGGAGACCTGAGGTTGATGTCAAGAACCATTCTTAGCTGCTCTTCCACTGTACTTGTTGAGGCAGGATCTCAATTAAACCCCAACTCAGCTATATGACTTGTCTCTACAGGTAGATTGCTCTGGCATCCTGTCAATGCTTTCAGAGGCTAGAATTACAGCGGGGCTGCCATGCCAACCCAGCATTTATGTGAGTGCTGGGGACCCAAAATTAGATCTTCATACTTGTATCACAAATGTTGTAACCAGTGAGGCATCTCCCCAGCCCATCTTTTTTTTTTTTTTTTTCTTTTAAACCTTAGTGATTCTCCAAGGGATTCCAAGTGTTCCTTGGCATTATCCTACACAGCCATCTGAACTCTCACCCCTACTTCAACTCTTAGCTCAGTCTTTTATAATCTGGAGAAAGATGGTGACTTTTTATATTTCTAGACATAACTCTCATCCCTGCCACAAACTTTTGAAATGTCTTCTGAAGAACTCCTGGTAAATATCTACTCATCATTCACACCTCAGCTCAGACATCACTTTCCATGAATGTTTCCTGGCCCTCTGAGTTTGGTGGCTTAATTTTCTCATTATACTTATTTGGTGGCACACATAATCCTACACGCTACTTGGATGTTTCCCCAGATATGGAAAAAGCAGAGAACACAGGGCCATGTGCTCTGTTTCTCCAGTATTTAGCACATTTCTTAGCACACAGTAGGTGCTCAATAGTACCTGTGAAATGAACAATTTACACATCTTAGAAAAGTCTGCATTTACCCAGTAGAAAGCTGATTTTTTTTTTTGTCTTGGAAGGTGATCCCTAAGGGAAAATAGAGTTGAACTAATCTTTCACTTTCAAATTTGAGGGATAAATTTATAGGTGTTAAATAGATAAATGGGTTAAAAGGTGGTGTGTATTGTATTCAACGCCTACAATAGTGAATAGAAATTTGAAATTAAAAGACTGGGCTGTATCCCCAAATCTCTCTCTCTCTCTCTCTCTCTCTCTCTCTCTCTCTCTCTCTCCCCGTGTTGTTTTGAGACAGGATCTCACTTTGGAGAATAGTTTGGGGCCAGAATCCCAGCATCAGTCCCCTTAGTACTAGGATTCCAAGTGTGTGCCCCAACCTTTAGCTTTTACATAGACGGTGTCTGAGCCAGTGTTTCTGTTTACCACTATCTCTGTGTCATAGTTCAAAAGACAGGACCATGACTTCAGCTTGCTTGTGGGATTAAATATAAGTGTGTAACTTATATTCACAACACAACAGTGAAGCATTAGTGTTTTAAGGTAATGTGATATATGAAGCCAAGCAGTGGTTTACTGAGTGTTTGCTATACGAATAGTTCACAGCAATCATATTTTTTTAATCTGTTTTTCATTTTGATCAAAATACACCTTTCTTTCACCTATGTAGACATTGAACCTCAGAGAGGTCAAATAACTCAACGACTTGTCACACAGTGGATAAATGGCTACACCAAGCTTCCGGTGCAACCAGAATCATGGAAAAGATGGCAGGAATCGGTTCCAGGGTACACAAGCTCCAGTCTTGTTTCTTTGATTTGCTTTGTTGTGTTATTCAGAGACTTATCTCTTAGATTACTGAACCTCAACTTTCTAATCTATCAAAGGGGATATAAAATATTTACCTTAGAGGGCTGTTGTGGGGGCTGTAAATAATTTTGCAATTTGTTGGACGGTACACATTTGCTATCTGCTTCACCACTGATCAGTTTTTTTCTAGAGCTCAACAGAAAGAGCAGCTGTTTTGGTACAATTTTGTTTCTTTGCTGTTTTTTTTTATATCAGATATTTTGTGTTACCATGTAAGAACTGGAACTTGGACCATGATAGATTCAAGTTCTAGTCTTAGTTTGGCCATTTGCTGACTTGAGTACATTATTTAACCTCTTTATGCTTCTCCTTTCTCCCTGCATGGCTCTTATGTTTTAGGATTGTTTGCTGTGACATTCTACAATGAAACATAGACAGCTTTTATCAGCTCTCAGCTTAGTAATGATGCTAAAGGCAATACCCAAAATAAGAAGTCACAATAAGGCATTATGCATTATACCCATTCCAAAATACTTTAATGTGAACTAGACCAATCTGAGCCTCACATTAGCCCAGACATGGATATTATTAGTTTCACTTCTTACAAATGAAGCCATCATTGCCTGGCAATTTCAGTAATTTCTTCAGAGTCACCCCACTAGGAGCCATCCACAGCTAGGGTTTTTCTGCTTTGAGAGCCATGCCTCATCCATGTTGACACAGTAATAGAAAGCCAGAGAGGATTGAGAGGCTCTGGGGGAAGATGGGATAAGTGAAATCCACCTGCAGCTTTTAAGGAACAGCTCAGAGGTCAGAGATTCCCCAGCAGAGAGCAGGCTGGGTATATTAGTTTCTTAAGGATGCTGAGGTAGTTATTGAACTGACAAAACATAGACAATAGCCCTATCAAATGACCTCTCCTCTTCTCTCACAGTCCTGTACTATGAAACAGAGGTAGCAGAATGGCTGGGATTTTTCTGTGGGTATCCACATGGCATCGTGCAGACACATAACTGGCCATCAACCCTGCTCCATAAACCACATGTTTGGGCAAGATCATGTTAGTGATGGAAGAATTTCAAGGATGGCTAAAAGACCATCTGCATGCCCTTCAAAAGCATGCATAATTGCATATGTGATTTTCTTTTTCTTGCTTTTTTTCTTTTTGGGATGAGGTCTCTCTGTATGGTCCCAGTTGGCCTGGAACTATGTAGATGAGGCTGACCTCAAACTCACTGAGATCTGCCTGCTTCTATGGCCTGAGTGCTGGGGTTAAAAATGTGTGCCACCATGCATGGCTCTGTCGGTATTTTCTGAGGCATTCTAAAGAGAACTCTACTCCGTGAGAGTTGTTCTATATTCCCTTAATGCTGTGTATCTTAATTATTGACTGATATAAATCATCAACAAGATTGGAGTACTTAAAAGTAGTTCTTTGAGAATTTTGTACAATCTGTTCTGATCATATTACTTCCCCCCAACTCCTCCCAGATCCAACGCCATTTCTCTATCCACCAAACTGTGATCTCTCCCTCTCCCTCTCTCTCCGTCTTTCTCTCCCCCCCTCTCTCCCCCCTCTCTCTCAAACAATTACATCCATTTTCTGCTGCCTATATGTTCTTGGAGGTGTGGCATCCCACTGGATCATGGGGAGCCTACCAGGGGGCTACACTCTTAAAGAAAATGACCGGACTCTACCTCTCCCAGCAGCCATCAGTTATCAGTAGGTCCTCTGCTAGGGGTGAGACTCTGTGCCCACCTCTCCTCTCCATGCTGGAATTTTGTCTGGCTCAAGAGCTTAGGCGGGTCTTATACATGCTTTCGCAAGAGCTCTGAATCAGTATGTGCCGCTGCTTTGCTGCTGTGCCTGGAAAATGCTGTTTCCCTGAAGTCATCCGTTGTGTCTGTGCCCACTTCTGCAATGAACCTTGGGCCTTGGTAGGAAGGGGCATGAAATGGATATCTAATTTCGGGCTGGGAATTCTACAGTGTCTTATTCTCTGCACCTTGACCACGTGCTGAAGAAGGAAGCTTCCCTGCTGAGGGTTTTAGATGCACTAATCTGGGTCTCTGAGTCACACTGAGTTAGTCAGATTGAGGCCTTTTTGATGAGAGATCATGCTACTTTGTCAAGGTATGTCTGCTACTTAGCAGTACAGCCAGTATTTAATTTCTGTACTCAAATTCCTTAGATGGAAAGGAGAGGTTGCAGTCTCTAAGTCTATTTGTGATCCTTGAAACGAGGCAAGCACTGGCTTTGAAGTCTTGTTGAAGGTCTAACTCCCCACTTACTGGCTAGGTCTTTGGGTAGTTGAATTAATCCTCCAAAGCCTCCTCAGTGAATAGATTGTATCAACGTCCAAAGTCCACTTCAAGTATTAAAGATGAAAATGCATTTCATGCCGACCTAGACTTAGAACCCCAGTACTTGAACTTCAAATTAGCAACTGGGATCAGGAACCCCAAGGCATCTGGCTTTAAAGCTCTCAGTCACCACATATAGGAGCCTGAGCAGAGCTGGGGGGATGTGTGCAGAGGGTGGGGTAGAGAGGTGTTCCAATGTGAATGACTTTCTAATGTACCGACAGTAACACTTGTGAGCTTATGCTAAATGCCAAATGGAGCAAGGACTTGTTTAACCTCCACAAGCATCCCCTGGGAGAAAGGGGTAGTGGTAGTTGATTGCGAATCCCACACAATGTAAGCATGAGGACGTTGGAGGACTTGCTTCACGTCATCACTTAGGAAGTGGAGTCAAATATCCTGACTGGGAACCTACTAACTAGACCACGGCACTAGACTGCATCTCTAGTCCTCATGGGAGTGTCTTGTGCTCAGTGCTATTAACGTCTTGGCCATGTAATTCTTTATTGTCAGGGGAGCTGTCCTGGAAGTTACAGGTTGTTTAGGAACCTTCAAAGGCATCACCCCAACCCAGCTATGAAAACCCCAGGCGTCTCCAAGTTTTGCAGCAGGAGAGAGCAGCATTGACTTGAAGCCTGGCTCAGCCATATGCCACCTGTGTGACCTCAGACAAATCACCTAGCTTCTCAGAGGCTCAATCACCTCATCCAAAAGAAAGACATTTTAGCCAAGAAGATCAGGGTTTACATTAAAATAATACATGCGATGTTCCTGGCCATCATAAGTGCTCAATAAACAGTGACACAATGCTAATGAGTGCACAGCTACATCGCAATGGATATGCTCCATCATGTGCTCATACACCCTCTTTAAGTGTGTGAGACAAATGGAGTTTATGATCCCCCTTTCAGAACATGATATTGGAAAACCCTAGCATAGAGAAACATGACAATCAGCCAGATACATTGCACACAATTTACATAATTCCTCTCTAGCTGTTTACCACTGTAAAATGGAAATGGAAATCTTTCATTTATGGGAATCAGAGCAGTCTTCCCACTCCCCACAAACCATGATTGTGGGTAACTATTTATTGAGTCTTTACAATAGATCAAAAACTGTGCTTAACTTCTCTTTCATTCATTTATTATTTGTTCTTTACAAAAACCCTGCAATTATCCTGGTAGTGGGTTGATTTTAGTAATGGTCCACATTTGCGTCTGCCCGGCACTCTTTGTCTGGTTGCTCCATATTCATTTCTTTTGGTGGACGCCTTCCCACACTCGTGATGCTGGGCTTGATCATGTGACTGTTTTGCTGATGGGAGACTGAGAGTCATGATGAGAAGAGAGACTTGGAAGAGCTTCTGTGATGGGACATGGCTTCCCGTTGCTTTTTGAAGTCTGAGCTGCTATGGGAACAAGCCCAGACCACCCTGCTGGATAATGACTGTCTTTGCTTTCAGCCGGCCAGTCCCCTCCAACTAGCGGCCGACTCCAGCTGCATGAGGGATGTTCACTAAGACCAGGAGAGCTCCTCAGATTAGCTAGGCCCCAACTGCCAGGCTAGAATCATGATGCAATAAGTGGAGGTTGATTGCAGCCTCTGTGTGTGAGGTGCTTAAAGAAGGTACCGGGAAAGCTAATGAAAATTCTTCCTTTGCAAATGAGGACACATTGGGTTTAAGAGGTTAAAAATGTTTCTTTGCTAGAAAATCATAGCAAATGGGAAATGAGCTGGTTGATTCTGGTATTCCACTCGGGAGATGAATTTGGGAGTAAGAAGGACAGAATACAAACCAAGTGAGAAGATCCCAGTAGGCAGAGGTAGGTGTGGGGAGATTGGGGAGGGAGCTCTCCATTTTCTCTGCCTCTTCTACTCTGCCTTAAATGCCTGGGAAGAGCCTTCCAAAGAGAGAGGAGCTGTCCACACAGATAGCAGGACACATTCTAGGGTCATTGAGTTTCTAAGACCCCTGGCAGGCAAAAAAGAACTGTGGAGGATCTTGGTCAGAGCCCAGGAACTGGCCTAGGATGTGCCACAGCATCCCCTGGTAGATGTTTAGTGGAAAAGCTGTCTTAACCTCCACATTTCCCAGTGTGTTAGCTATTCTGAGCATCTCATTTCCTCAACAACAGCACCGCTGTGGCTTCCGTTTCCTGGTACTCTGGGAGATGGGGAGGATGCTCCTAATACTGTTGTCTCCCGAGGGCTCCCGAACTGTTAGAGAAAAGTGTACACTAATCACGTGCATTAGTATCCACGATGTGAGTAGGTGGTTGGCACCAGTGGGTGTGGCCACTCCAAGCTTGTGCACATCTGGGTGTTCTTTCTTGTTATCCTTTCAATGGAGATCCAGGGTCCACATTGAGGAGGAAGACTGTCTACCTGTGTCTCTGTCTTCTTTCTTCTACCTTTGCTTTTGATTTTGTTCACAGTAAATTCTCAGATGTTATATGGCACTAATTTTCTTCTCCGTTTGTTAAAACTGGCACAAAGATAGAGGCTATAACTTCCCACATGCTGGGAATAGTGGTGCTCTCCAGCAATTCAGAACCTGGGGGGAGAGGGGGCGGGGCTGAGGCCAGGAATATATTGAGAGTCAGACCAGTCTGGGATAGATCGACAGACTGTGTCTCAAAAAACAAAAACAACAACACAACACATGACTAAAAAACAAGAAAAACCAAGAACATCTTGTAAGGTGAAGCCACCTCCTTCCAGCACCCTCTTGGGACACAGTCCCCCTGATGATAGGCTCCTTCTTTGTTTCCAGTAGGACTTTTAGACTCAGTACACTGCATTGTCATGTAATTCACACTGGGCTTCTTTCTCTTCCAGACTGTTAAGTTTGCTGAGGCTTTTTACTTTTGTGCTTTCATTATTCAGCACGGAGTGTAGACAATATAACACATAGGGGCTGAGCGTTCCTTCAGTGAAGACCTGGGTTCAAATCCAGACTCAGCTTCCTGGCTGAGTGACCTTGTTGTGTGGGGAGAAGTTTTCTGAGACTTACTTCTCAAGAACTAACTGAAGCTATTTGATGGTTTGTGTGTGTGTGTGTGTGTGTGTGTGTGTGTGTGTGTGTGTGTGTGTGAAAATGAAGTGAAATCAAATATTGTCAGAACCCCTGGGACACTGTAAACTCTGAAAGGACATTATTTATCCCTTTCCATGCTGGCTCATTTATCAATGGGGGATGAAGGCTGGGCTACATAGAATGTACCAGATCATTGGGCTGGCTCTTCTGCAATTACATCCCACTAAATGCTCCTCATTTGCATTTATTTATTCTACCAACAAAGTACCACGGAGGCTGGTTTTCTCTTTTACTTTTATTGAGCACTGTTTTCCCAGGTGCCTTCTCTGCAGTGGATGGCTGCAGAATTGCTGGGGCCAGGCAGGTTGGTTTTTCTTGGATTCCCCTTTGAATTTGTAATCTTAGTTGTCATCTGCGTGGCCCTGAAGATTATTAAGCATTCCATAAGGAAAGTGGTCTCGTTAAAAATGGTTTTAATGCAGCCATGATTGAGAAAAGCCACTCACCGCTTCATTGACGTCCTGCCTCCTTGTCCATGGTCCAGCTAACAGTCACCCATGACCTTGGCAAAGAGGAGGCAGCTTGCCTTGATCCAAGTCAATTATTGGAAGACAACTTCTGAAACTTGGTTAAATAGGGTTTCTCATTCCTGTTTCTTTCTCTCGCTCTCTCTTTTTTCTTTTTTGATTTTTTTTAAAGCTTAACAGACAAAGGATTTGCTGGGGACAGCAAGGACAAATATGTACAATGATGGAGGAGAGTGTTCAGTTTTACCAGAGAGAGATTGTGCCTTAGTCCATAGATGTACACATCCTGCCTTCTCACACAGAGCTTCAAAAGCCCAGCTCCAGAGACTAGCTCCCACACTGCATGGCCCATTGGTTAGTACAGAACGTAACACTTGCTTTCAAACTTATAAATATTTTAACTCTTCTTTCACTTCGGATCCTCTGCTTCAAAGCTAAACTCTTCTCACTTTGTTATTAGGATTGCACTTTCTCAGAAGCATCCAAGCAGGTTTCCTTTCTGCCCAAGGCTTGCGTTAGGGGAAAATGTGTCTTCCTTTCTCTTTCTTTCTCAGTTGCTTTCCATTGAGCAGATTGCTGTGAGAGTTCAGCAGGATTTTCAGTCTCACTTTATGTTTTTATCTCCCCCATCCTTAAAGCCTCAGTTCTTAAGTTCCCTTTTTGAGCAATATTTTACTTTCTTCTCACTGCTTGCACATTTGTGTGGAGGTTAATCCAACAGATATCAATTGGTTCTTTCTCAGCCCCTGTGCTAAGATACATATGTATGTATACACAGACACACAGATAGACACATATCCAGAGATAGGTATATACCGTATATTTAGATATATGGGGATCGTGGAAAGCTTTCTTCTCTATATATGTCATTTTGTGCTGTTGTATTAGCCACCTGAGTGTGTAGCAGAAAGACACTGTTGCATAGAATAGATAACATAAAAATTACAGAACCTTCTGGGAGCCTGGAATGTAATGTGGTGAAAAGAATGGAGCTGAGGACTAGGATTGTCAGAGGAAATGATGGCAAATGAGGTGAAGAGACAAGTGGGGTTTATTTTCAAAGTCTTTGCACATTGGACTGAAGTATTGAGTTTGATAGAGGGACGATGACTTGGTAGGTAGAGTCTCTGCCATGCAGGCATGAAGACCTGAGTTTGGATCCCAAGTACACACCTAAAAGCTGTGCATGGCAGTGTGCATCCCAAGTACCCACATAAAAACTGTGCATGGCAGTGTCCACCTGTAACCATAGCACTGGAAAGTTAGAGCCAGATAGGCTTCTGGATCTCACTGGCTAGCCAGTCTAGCCATTCAGTGAACTCTTGCCTCAAAATCCTGTTTAAAAAAATGCATGTGCACTGCACACACACACACACACACACACACACACACACACACACACACGCATAAGCAAAATTGAGCTTGAAATCAGAATAAGATATTCTGTACCTTTTCAATTTGCCCAATTCTGAATAAAATTTCTCATACATTTTTGAAAAATAAGCTAATCAAAAGATCAATCAACCCATGTCCCAGAAACCTAAAAACAAAATGCAGATTAAACGTCACATGGAGAAGTAAGTCAACCATGTAGACACACAAAATGAGACTGGAGCAGTGAGTGACTGAATGCTAGATCTTCATGCAGTTAGGACTTAGTAGGTCTGGCTTGGAAATCTAAGGTCTTGCAGACATGTCATCATCAACATGTCACTTACTCTAACTGGTAAGACTATTAGGGCCGTAATGGTTATTAATCAAGGCAAACACTTTTACCTATTGTTTTCCAGAATATTACTTTAAACTCTGGTTGATGTTGTTCCCATCAGCCAGTATTTAGGGTTTTCTATAAAGTCCTTGTCAGTTCTCCTAGGAGGTCATAAGTCTTTCTTTCTTGTATTCACAGGATGTAGGCTTGTGTTTGAGTGTTACACAATTCATCATACCCCATTGTTAAATGTGGTGGAGTGTACTATTAAAAACACGTATCTCTAACCAGAGTACCGGGCCTTACATCCCAAGAGCCATTTATTAGTTATGAATTAGTTACTTGACCTTTTTTGGGTCCTAGTTTCCTTGTCTGAAGAATTGAAATAATGCTCCATACAGCACATTGTTACAGGGATAAAAAAAGGTAAACTTGGGAAAAGTACTTACAACAGAAACAAGTATGTAGTAAGCACTCAATAAAAGTTGACATGACATTTCAAATGATCTGATTTCTTTATGTTTCCCATCTTTGTCATGCCATAGATTACTTGAAAAAAATGTTATAACTTGAATAGCACATTGGGATAAATGTAAGAGGGTTCTTGTGTTTGAGATGACCAAGGTGAAGGGCCTAACACACCTTGAGACCTTCCTGGTTTGTCTGATGGCTGCAGGGATTAAACTTCTATCCCATCTGTCACCCATGTTATAGGGTTATCCCATGGAATAATACTCATAGGCCATTGAGTCTATCCCCTTTATGTTGCAGATGGGGAAACTGAGGCCAGAAACACAAACACATTGTTCCTCTGGTTATATCACAGCTTGAAACCTCTGCCAGTACCCTTTTGTGCCCTGTGTCTGTCTAAGTTTCTGCTTAGTTTTGTCTAAGGTGCTGGTTAGTTTTGTGCCAACTTGACACAAGCCGGAGTCATTTGGGAAGAGCGAACCTTAATTGAGAAAATACCCTCACCAGACTGGCCTATGGGCAAGCCTATAAGGGATTTTTTTTTCTTTATTAATGATTCATGTGTCATCCCTGGGCTGGTGGTCCTGGGTGCTATAAGAAAGCAGGCTAAGCAAGCCATGAGGGGCAAGCCAGTGAGCAGCAGTCCTCCATGGCCTCTGCATCAGCTCCTGCTATCAGGTTCCTGCCTTAAGTTCCTGCGCTGGCTTCCTTGGATGATGCACTGTGATGTAGACGTGTAAGAGAAATGAAGCCTCCTCCCCCTCACATTGCTCTCTGTTGTGGTGTTTTATCACAGCAGTAGAAGCTGTCACTAGAACAGCAGGCCTGTCAAATATTGGCTCATTAGAGCAAAATTGCTTAAATGCAGCTCACCATAAATTAGGCCATCCCCCCTATACGCGGATCCCCCCACAAATGGTCAAATGGCAGGGTTGCTGGTTAAACCAAGAAAAGTTCTAAGACAATTGTGCTTCATAGCTTCATTAACATTGGTCCTGGCCTTGCCTTCAGAGGTTTGTTTGTTTATTAATTAATTAATTTGTTAAATTTAGAAACTGAACTGTAAACTGGAGCCAATCTCTGTGAATTTTAAGGCACGTATAACCCTCACTCCTGGGACTGAGGAGGGCCAGTCAGCTTTTTTTTCTCACCCAGCCTTCTCTTCTCCACAAGAACAATGTTCTTGCCACCCACAGCAACTTCCCTCCCTGACTTCCCCACACCACCTTCTTTTAAGTGCCATGGACAGCAGGAAGTTCAAAACCTGCATGTTTTCAGTTCTGTACCAAGGGCAGAGCCCTGAGGCAAATGGTTCTGTGTAAAAGACAAACAAATACCAGTTTGGATGCTACAATCATGTACAGTTTAGGACCAGTAGTCCTTATTTTATAAGAGACAAATTTGAAAGCATGTGCCTCAGAGCAGAATGACATTGTGTATCATGTGGCTTCTGTCCTCTTCTGGCACTGGGAGAAATGTACTTTGGTTTCTCACAACCATGTGGCAATTCTATCCAACAGCCCAAAGAAAGAAAACAAAACCCAGAGAACTATGTGCTCTCCTATTTACTCCTGGTGCTCTTCCAGTCAGAAGTCATGGACCATGTGATGCCTTATGACTGTTGCTAGCCCTCTGTAAATTGAAATGGGATCTGTGTTTGGCTATACTAACCCAAACAGGAAGATTCTGTGTGGACTTGAAAAAAGACATTTCTCTTGTATCCTTAGTTGGTTACATATAGAATCCTTGGGGAAAGACCTTTCTTTATCTAGAGTTGATGTTTCCAAAATTGACCAAGAAGAGGGTGTCTATTGGTGAAATTATTAAGGCCACTCCATGTAGTTAAAAGGGAGATTTATTTAATGGAGTAACTTACAAATGAAGGGATAGATAGGTTGCGGGTTCTGTGAAAGATGCAGCGCAGTCCGGCGGTGTTCTCTGGAGAACTCTCCTCGGTCTACCTCTAGCGTCCACGGTCCAAGAAGGAAGAGAGCTCGGCACATTCCGATCTTGGGTCTTCAGGGCCGTCCCTTGGCCCCGCCTTGTAGGCGTGATAGTTACAGAAGCCTCAATGGGGGTTGGAACTTTCAGACCAAAGCTGGAATGGCTACCCACTACAGGTGTCCTTTGATTTCTAAACTGGTTTGCCTCTTTTGCTACATTTTGAAACCAGACATGGACAATGGACTCCAATTCCTTGACTTCTTTTCTTGTCTGCCTCATACTGTTAAGTACACAGGAAAGTCAAGAGTTCACCAGTGTGTACTACATTGTGTGTGGAAAACCACACTTAACCCCATTAGAAAGCTCAGTGAACACATATGAATAAAATACTTACAGAAAGAAATGTACACATTGGTTTTGGCTACATGGAGTTCAGAGATTACACTTTTTAAACTTATTTATTGTTTGAGAATTTCATACATGTATATAATGTAATTTGATCATATCTATCTCCAATTCCCACCAGTTACTCTTCCTGAACCCTCCCCAAATTCATGTCCTCTTCTTATTTATTTTTAATTACTCACTGAGTGTAATTAGTGGTGCTCATAAGTGCATGGATGGAAGGACCATCTCTGAAGCATGGACAACCTACTAGAGGCCATACCCTTGAAGAAAACTAAAGTGAGTCTTTCTTCCTCAGCAATCATCAACTATCAATGGCTACTAGTTAGGTGTGAAGCTTCCTAAACCTCTTCCCCATCCATGATGGGATGTTGACTGGCTTCATCTTGTTCAGGCAACCATAGCTATTGTGAGTTCAGGAATGAAGCAGTTCTATCATGTCCAGAAGATACCATCTTGTAGTAATCCTCCCTGTTTGCTGGCTCTTACAGTCTTTCACCCTCTCCCCCTACTATGTACCCTGAGCCTTGTGGGAAGGAGTTCAATATAGATGTCCCACTTAGGGTCTTAGGGTTGAGCATTCCACCATCACTTATTCTCCACACTTTGACCATCTGTGGGTCTCTGTATTAACCTCCCTCCACTACACAAACAAGCTTCTCTGATGAGGACTGGGAATTGGTCTAACCTATGAGTACAGAGATAAATATTTAGAAGGCAATTTGATACTAAGTTCATTTAGCCAAATAATAGTAGTAGAGTCTCCCATAGGATCTGTGGTCTCCTCAGCCATGGGACCTTGGGCAAGTATACAGTACTAGGCATAAGTTCCTTCCTATGGAGCAATTTTTAAGACTGTTGATAACCAGGGAGCCTTCATGGGAGCAACTTAAGTCCTCTACATATATGTGACAGTTGTGTAGCTTGGTCTATTTGTGGGACTCCTGACAATGGGATCAAGGTCTGTCCCTAATGTTTTGGCTGGCTCTTGGGAACCTAGTCCTCATACTGGATTGCCTTGCTCAGTCTTAGTACAAGGGGAGGTGCTTAGTCTTACACAACTTGATGTGTCATGCTTTGTTGATACCCATGGGACACCTGCCCCTTTCTGAACAGAAACGGAGGAGGAATGGATTGGAGGGGGTAGAAGGGAGGTGAGGGAGGGGGTGGGAGGAGAGGATGGAGGGGAAATTGGTTGGGGCATAAAATAAATGAATAATAATAATTAAAAAAGAAAGCTGTTGAGTACCCCCATGACCTTCATGCCACTCTTGCACCAGGGGGCATATTTTGCCAAGCTAGTCATTTTTGTAGCTTGCGGGGTTCACAGTTGAGTAAGACTATTGATGGCCTTTTCCGCCCACAACCCTGCATAGCACCTTCTGGCATTATAAAAGATAGCTAGTAGGGAGAGGACGCTTATAGATCAGCACCAGCATGATCTTCCATGTCCTGTGATCAAAGTGTGTGGTGTCTTACCATCAAGTGCTTTTCAGTAACCAAAAGCAGTGGCAATGGCTTGTATTTTTTTTTTATGGAATCTCTGGAAACCTTTTGATCAACAACTCAAATGTAGGTAGCCCACATCTAACACGTCTTTTTGTTCACTAAATTATGGCTTCTTGGAGGAACACTAGCTCCTTGTGTAAGGTAAAGGCAATGAAATGTGTTTGTATGTGTGTGTGAACACATACAATAGTAGATTTCCATATGGATTTCCCAAACATCATTAGTGTTAGCAGTCCCTTAACAACCTCTCCTTTACTTTACCTTCCCATTTAAATCTTTCCTGCCAGCAGACCTACATAGAGTGATGGAAGTCAGATTAGAAAGTTGTCAGCAAGCACTGTACTGTGAGAGAACAGCAGGGAGTCTAAATTGCTCCTTTAATCAGCTGAAATGTGAAACAGAGAAAATATAGGACACTATCTAAAGAAAAATGGAGTAAAATTTTGCTTTCCAACATGGCAGAGTCTTGAGCATTTGAACATGGTTCTGATGTTCATGTTAACCTTCTACTTAATATCTAAAATCTGTTTCATTAGGATGGAGTGATTATTCAGGTTCTCATCCGTGGATGAATAAGCATGTATTCCATAATAGTTAAGGAGCTGGACCACATGCTAGGTAATCTGAACAAAGAGAAAGTTGACCATCAAGACTTATCATAGCACAAGTGTAAAGATGTCAACCTCCATAAAGGCCAGCTTTCCAGTTATAAAGGAAGTAAACACAAAGTTCAGTTCAATAGTAGAAAAATTAAGACCTAGGATATCTGGATTGGTCTGCACCATTTTCATTGTCATTGTTAGAGATCTATGTCCATCTAATTTAAATATTAACCACAAAGACAAAAGCCATAGACAAAAAGCAGAAAAGTATAAAATTATTCAACTTTGACATGAAACTTACTATTTGGTATCATGAGTGTTTGGATCCATGTACTTAAATGACAGCTGTTGATTTTGCCTTCATCTACAAGGGATTCATTCCTAGGTATCCTCGACATCTTAGCTTGTATTGTTTACCCACTTTTACCACCACCGGCATCCACTACCACCGCTCCTACCTCCCTCTCTCTGCAGCAGATCCTTCAGACAGTAGTCACTTGGGAGATGCCGTAGTCAGGGAAGTGTAGTGTTCAGATATTCTGTTCAGGAAGCACAATTGACTGACAGCTTTACCCTTACCATTCTGGGTCCACTGCCACATTCAGGCCAAAGACATATTCATCACTGGCTGCCCTCTGCTATTAAGTGAGCACGGTGAGACCATCAAAGCAGGCACATTCTTTCAAGGTGTTAGAGAACCGAAACCTGGCCAGTGGCTTTGGTTTGAGGTCCTTTCAGTGTCCTGACTAAACTTGTCCTAGAGCTGTCTACAGTCTCTGACTTATCTTGCCCGACTATTCCTACTTCCCCTTCTCCTTCACAGTGTGAATCCTCTACTGTGTTCTAAAGGAAGCCATCCTGTCTTCTCACACCCTCCTCCTTATCCATCATGAGAATGGGAATTTCTCCAGTAAAGAGCTCATTCTCATGTGGACAACTGCTTCTCAAAAGCTGAAATAACACAGGAGGAAACAAGAAGAGTGAGCTGGAGACGAAGGGAAACTCAATAGATGTATTCATCAGCAGGTGGACATGGCAGGCAAGTCATACTGAGATCTTAGCAACTGTATGAAGTATGCCTGGGACTGTCCCATTGCAGGTAAGGTCACTTGGGGATTTTTTTTTTTTTTTTTTTTTTACTGTTTTCCACTTCCCATTGGCTGACAGTTGCTTGAATGCATCAACTTTCTTACCCTTGCAAAAGAGCTTTTCTGGACTACCAGAGAAGGCCTTTGGGTAAAGAAGAGAGGTTATAGGTATAGTCAGTAGATGTGCTGCTGGGTATCAACAGCATCTGTGAGGGGTGTGTGTGTGTGTGTGTGTGTGTGTGTGTGTGTGTGTGTGTGTGTGTAGAGGAGTGGGGACAGGAGAGAAAGGGGGAGGGAGGTGAAGGAGAAGGAGGAAGTATGAATGAAAAACATAGTATGTCCAGGCCAGCAATTTCAATGAATATAGTCTTTCTTAAGAATTTCATCAAAAACTTCAGGGTGCCTCTGATTGGATGACCATGTGTCCTATGACCACCATTGAGTCAGTCCTTTTGGTTATAGGAATGGAGTGCTCTGGCACACTAAAGGTATGTCTTGGCCATCTCTCCAAATCATCTATTGAGAAAAGAGCAAGAACAGCTCTCTAATGGAGGCACTGATGAGATGAAAAATCTGCGGTCACTCCTGTACATTCTTTTCACTTGGAAGATGGAAGAATATTCTAGAAAACAACCCCTATCAGTGTTCTCTCCAGAAGTGCATGCTGGCTGGTGTCCAGAGACCCCTCAATATTGTAAGGGTTCCGAAGAGCTGAGTCACCTCAAGGTAAACTGGAAACAAGGACCAGATGCCAGTTGCTGATGGGGAATGGGCTTTGCTACCTGCACTGAGTTCCATTAGTGGGACCTCATTGACAGGGTCCTTTTGGTTTCAAAACATGGGAGCTGGTGCTCACTCCAAGCATCTTCTCTCCAGTAGTCTTGCTGGTTGACAACCCTTGAGAAGAGTCTGAGGTGCAGTTATCCAATTGCTCTCATGTTTCTTCAGACCATGAGCAGGGGCCATGTTTGTGTTCGCTTTGGGAAGTGGCCTCAGCCCGGTACCCTGTGGTGGGAAACAGGAGACGTGTACAATTAGCAATTAACAGCTTCCTCTCTGTTCACATGGAGGAGACATAATTAGCTGGTTCCATCTGTTACTGATACCTGCAGGAGTCAGCCACTCACACTTCAGCCAGATATTATTCAGAGTAGGAGGGCTCGAGAAGGAAACATTGCAAAAAATAGCTCACGCTTTTGTTGCTGCAGACATCTTGCCCCTGTGGATTCAGTTTTTAATTTCGCTCTCTTTGGGTGTATATGGTTTGCTGTCAGTTGGCAGGGAAAGGTGGGAGCCGAAGAATAAGGAAGCTGAAGGTATGTAAGACTTCCACAGGAGCTGAGAGCTCGGATTTAAAGAGACAAGATTTGGTGTCCATATTTTGTCAGCAGTGGAGGTACTATCCTCATCGGGGTTAGGTCACAATAGAGTGGCTGAATTCAGATAGTGACACAGAAGGTATTTTCAGGGGGAAAAATCCAGTTTTGGAGGGACCAGAAAATGAGCCAATAGCTCTGCGTCCTTTTGAGTAAGTGACTTGCTCAAATTACTCAGCTAGGGACAGGAAGAGCTGGTGTTTGCACCCAAGTCTTTATAACTCCTAAGCTCTCTCCTCTTCTCTCCTCTCCTCTCCTCTTCTCTCCTCTCCTCTCATCTCCTCTCTTCTTTCCCCTCCCTCCCTCCCTCCCTCCCTCCCTCCCTCCCTCCCTTCCTCTCTTTCTTCTTGAGACAGGGTCACTCTACATGGTCTAGGTTGGTTTCAGACTTACAGTGTTTTCTGATTCAGCTTCTTGAGTTCTGAGTTTACAGACATGTGCTACCACACCAGCTCTAAGTTCAATTTCTAAATCATTATGCTGGGTAAACAGGTGTCATGGATTCCTGAGAGTTAGAAAAGGCTATAACAACTTTTATTCATGTTTTATTTATTTATTTATTCATGTTTTATTTTATTTAGTTTTTGAGGCCAAAGTAGCCATGCAAAAAGAGCTATTTAAAAGAACTGTTTCTATTTACATAATTAATGCTTTTATGTAAAAAAATTCTGCTGTACTATAGTTGGGGTAGTCACATGGTAATTAACTGGGCTCATGAAATCTTAATTCACAGTGTACTACCAGGGCTGAGCCTGGATGTATATTCAAAGTCTCAACAGGTGGCATCTGCAGAACAAGGTGATTGAAGGATAATTTATTTTCAAGAGAATTTTTTGGCAGATGTGTGCTTGTGGGGGATCCATAAAAGACAATGCAGTTATCTGGGCTAGTAGCAGTCAGCCCACTATTACCACTGTGAAGCTGAGGGGTAGGGGAGAGGGAGAGAGGGAGAAAGGAAGAGCTCAGTGAAGTGCAAGTACATTGAGCATAGTATTCATCTGTCGGGTGCTACAATCTACAGGAGGTGACTTTAGAAGTGAAGGGACAGGAAAACAAATGCTTGACCTTATTGTTCATCTTCCTGACTTCCCATTAGATGGTCCCATTGGCCGAACCAATGGGAATCTTGAGGGCCTCTGTGGGGACTTGAGGCAGGCTATGTAAGCAAAGCCTGTGGGGATCCACACTTAAAGACGCCTCCGTTTCCAGAATTAGGCTTGGAGCACTTGCATGGCTCTGAAAACCCTGGCATCCTTACATCCAGCCCCCCCCCCCCCCAGCATCTTTTTTCTCCTCTTTGTCTCACCCAGGGCACAAGGTCTGCTGAGGAGCCCATGAAGTTTAGATTTCAGCAGCCACAATTTTATGGGAGAAGGGGAAAATGGATCCACAGGAGAACCTGAAGTTTCCTAGCATGGAAAGGGATTTAAAGTTTAAGATAAACATTGTTCCCCTCCATCTTTCTGAGATGCTGTGGTTTTTTACCTTATTTGGAAAGAAAGTCAGAAATCTGAATATGAGGCATTCCTGAGTCTCCTTTTTACCCGTGGCCACCTTGATACAACTTTAGAAGCTGATGGAAACTCAGCTGTCCCTTTAGGA
This sequence comes from Peromyscus eremicus, assembly GCF_949786415.1. Classification (NCBI taxonomy): domain Eukaryota; kingdom Metazoa; phylum Chordata; class Mammalia; order Rodentia; family Cricetidae; genus Peromyscus; species Peromyscus eremicus. Next base: position 78,788,385 of record NC_081416.1, on the reverse strand, counting down.
ACACGGACCACTGGAGAGGAAAGGGAACTTGTGTACAGAATGCCCACTGGGCTTACACTGCTTCCAGCCAAGCACATTTCTATTTCTCAGCTCTTGCGGGCTCTCAGAGTGACTTTTCCCACCGGCTCCCAGGCCTGGCAGTTTAGCTGTTCCTCGTCCTTCAGCCCTTATGAACACCCAGGCTTCTTCCCAAACACTTTAATTCTCCCATCTCTCCTCCTTCGGTCTACTGTCTTCTGCCTGAGCCTAGCAGGTCTGCCCTTGCCAGGCCATTTGCCTCGTGAACTTTTCTTGGGGTCTTTGTTCTTCATCGGTCACCACTTAAGTCCTTGACACACACGCACAACTCCAAGTTCCGTTCTGTGTTTCTCTTTTCCTCCCACACACTGAACTTCTCTAGATCAACAGGGGTTAAGTTTAAACTGAGGGATTTTTGCCTTGCAAAATAAATATTGCTTTGTTTCCAATAGAAAAAAAAAAGTCCATGGAGAAGTCTATGGGGTCCGAGAGTTCTAGAACATACCACTTGGTATTAGTTACTTTTCTAGTTGTCGTGACAAAGCACACGGCAGAGTAAGGGAGGAGGTATTTATTTTGGTGCCCGGTGTAAACAGGGAAGGCACGGCATCAAGAGTGGTTTCTGTATATTGTAGTGGTGCTCGAGGCAGCTGGCAGACAGTCAGGAAGCCAGGAGAGTCAGTCAGCAGAAACAGAACCAGCTTATCACCTTCAAGGCCCACCCTTATGGTTCTGTTTCTGTCAGCGAGACCACCACGGCCAACCAGCAGCCCATCTAGGGGCCAAGCGCTCAAACACACGAGCCTGTGGTGGACATTTCACTTTCCAACGGTAAGATGGACCGATCCGTTTGATTATTTGCATTTATTTCTACAAGGCAGACATGTCAGTAGGGGAATGAACAGGTCAGCTATTTATAGGAGATTGGCAGCGCCAGCTCTCAGGACCCGGAGACCCTGGGCCACATAAGAAGTTGTAGTACATCCAGCCAGGCTGGGACATGTGGTCCATGATGCAGCCTTGCCACCCCACAAGGAAAAGAACTGGCCTCAGACATCTCTTTGTCTAAGCAATCCAGAGTAAAATTGTGGGGTCACTTTGAGTCAGCAGGGCTGTCTGTGTCACAGTCCTAAATTATTAAATGCAATCCTGGAATGGGCAATGATTTGACAGTCAAAAGTATGTACAGCAGTGATATTGAAAGAGCCGGCTAACGAGGAACAAAATATCTCAAGGAAGCTGCACGTTTGCTTCAGACTGACCTTCGGCAGGTTTGGAAGCTGCAGTCAGCTGATAAAGAGTCTTATGCAGTATGCTGAAATATCCCTCAACACTCATGTTAAAAATAGAAAATATAGTGACAATTATATCTAATTTGCCTTTTTGCTTATTGAGAATAATGACTCTCCACACCTGCAATGTGTTATTTGTATAGAAGTGCTTGCAAATATCAGCTAGAAACCCTTTCTTTCATCTTTATCATTTAGCACAATTATATGTAAAAATTAGCACAAAATTTAGAATTCAAACGTCAGTTCATAAAAGGAGTTTTTGTCTCATGTTTTGATTTCTTGCAACTTAGTCAAACTCATCCAGAAACCAACTTAAGTATTTTTTTTTTATAAATAATTTAAACTAAGTCTAGAAGCTTATACATGTTGAAGGGGGGAAAGAGAAGATTCACTTTGATAATATGAAGATGGTGACATGATTTTTGTAGTATGCTATTTACTAATACTATAGTATAACACAACACTTTATTATTATTGCATTTTATTTTATTATATTTGTATGTATGGGTGTTGTTTGTCTGCATGTATTTATGTGTATTGCCTGCATACCTGGTATCCAAGGAGGCCAGGAAAAGTGTGTCAGATCCCCTGGAATGGAGTTACAGATGGTTGTGAGCCACCATATAGGTGCTGGAATCAAATCTGGGTCCTCTGGAAGAGCAGCCAGTGCTTTTAACTGCTGAGCAATCTTGCCAGCCCCTAGAACTCTTTTTAAAACTAAGTCACTTATTTATAAATGCTGAAATGATTAAAGCAATCTCCAAAGGCCTGTAATAGTTTTAATCTATTTTTTTCTTTCAGAAAGAGATTGGACAAAAGCTGCTGTGGTGGGAAAGGTCACTCATTTATCAGCTGTTCGCATTTGAGCAGCTTACTTAACCTCTCTGATCCTTAATTTTTTCATCTTTCAAATGGAAAAGTAACACCTATTTTGCAGGGTCGTTGATGATTACATAAAATATGTGAAGGGCTTTGAACAGAATAGGTTCTCATTAAATGCTAGTTGTTATTATTATTATTGATCATTCATTCATTTAACACCTTCATTGAGGACCTATGATATGTCAAAGGGTTCCTTGAGTTAAAAGCAGGAAAGATGAAGTTCCAGCTTTCTGGTGTTCTATTAAAGATGAGAACAGTATGTGAAGTATGAAAATTGAGCAGAACTTTTTGGCCTGTTGATCAGAAGAGTCTGTTCTGACAGTCCTAAACACTGCTAAGGACCGATAAGGTGTGGGATGTCTCGGATGTGCCTACCACTGTGTTGAATGCTTCCTTATTCTGCCACAGCAAATAAGGTACTGACTGTCATTGAATACCGTTGTTATGTTTGCCATTCTATAGAAGAAACACCAAAGCCTGCAAAGATGAAGTGAAGCCTAAATAGTAGAGCTGTACAGAATCCTGGGAGTTTGGGTTCAAAGCCTGCACAGTTATTCATAACACACTGAGCTTGGTGTAGCCTTTGATGAGGGCACAAGGTCTTATTGTAGCCCAGGCTGGCATTGAACTTGCAGTATAACTCAGGCTAGTCAGAAACTCATCATCTTCCAACCTCAGTCTTCCATATTCTATAATTACAGTTGTGTACCACCACTCCTGCTTTGAGGTGTCTTTATGTGTGTGTGTGTGTGTGTGTGTGTGTGTGTGTGTGTGTGTGTGTGTGTTTATTGCATGTATGCAGATGTACATGTATATGTGTTCACCTGAGTGTGGAGGTCTAAACCAGATGCTGGCTGTCTTCTCCAATTGCTTTCCACTTTATTTATTGAGACATGCTTCCTCACTGAACCCAGAGCTCATCAATTTCAGCTGGTCTAGTTAGATAGCTTGCTCTAGGGATCTCCTGTCCCTACTGAGTGCTGGGACTACAGGTGGGCCACCATACCCACCCCACATTTATGTGGGTGCTAGGAATCCAAACTGGTCCTCATGCTTTCTTGGCAAGCACTTTATCCCCTAGCCCTGGGGATGTCTTAAAGGTTAAGAAATTGTACAGAATTAAGATTGTGGAATTGATTCTTGGAACAAGGCTTTAAGGGGTGGAGTGTAATTGAGGTGGTTGGAACAACAGGTGAAGGAGTTGACTATGGCAGGGATGTAAGGACAGGATGGAATGAGTTTGGAAAAGGGAAGCAACACTTTTGAAGTTTTAACATTATTTTAGGGGAGTGAGGAGTAGATTAGGAGCTGCCATTTGGAGATTAACAGTGGGGTAAGCAATATGCTAGCAGTAACAGGCAGCCTACTGAACTTTCTAGGGTACCAGAAATGTGATGACACTCTCATCTTGACATTGAACATTGGATACATGTCTGACAGTTGCTGCTAAAACTGTAATATTATACCTGAGAAGATGCTCTGGCATGAAAAAGTAATTCAGCACATTCCTGTAGAAACTATCAGATCTGTCTGAAAAATGGACCAGTTGTTGGGGGCTTGACAAAACCTTCAGCATGCAGGAATTGTGCTGTCCTGAAATTTCATGCCAGGTCATCTGAAAATTAAATTGTGTAGTAGAACCAATTCAGAGAGAAAATGGGGTTAGAAATTAAAAGAATTGTGTATCCCTTTAAGGAGAACTACTTTGAAACCCCAAAGCTAATAAGCATGAACATTGTGAATTTGTGTGCAAGAAGAACTGGGAAGAGCATGGTTTTTTGATTTGGGAATATGCACATTTGGATGCATGTGCCCCTCTATCCAATGCAGGGTCGTAGGTAGTGACTCAAGTTTATGTTTCTGTAGAGTTTTAAGGAATGCATTTGTTGTTTCAAACTCACATGGTTCTTAGTACCTAAGGTCTTGGAAGGAAGGAAGGGAAGGAACATCCCCTCTCAGCATCCCTGTGGTCTCTGTTTGGCTAACTGACCAGCTTTGTAGTAACCACTTGGACTTGATGGGTTAAGATTTGGTGCGAGGACAGCCTGGGTCACGTACTTACCCTCTCAGCAGATGAGAGATGAGTGTGAGAGAGCAAGAGTGAGCAAGAGACAGAGACAGAGACAGAGATGCAGAGAGAGACATGGAGAAAAACAGGCACACTGAGAACAACTCCAGTCTTTTGAAACCTCAGAGTCAGCCCAGAGACACATCTCCTCAGTCAAGCCACACCTCTGTAGTAGAGTTTTTCTGCCTGGCCCACAGTCAGGGCAAATCTCTCTCACCTGCCAGTCCACAGCCACTCAGGACCCGACCAAGTAAACACAGAGACTTATGTTGCTTTCAAACTGTATGGCCGTGGAAGGCTTCTTGCTAACTGTTCTTATAGCTTAAATTAATCCATTTCCTTAATCTATACCTTGCCACATGGCTCGTGGCTTACCGCATCTTCACAAGCTGTTTCTCATCGTGGCGGCTGGCAGTGTCTCTCTGACTCAGCCTTCCACTTCCCAGCTTTATTCTCCTCCTTGCCCCGCCTATACTTCCTGCCTAGCCAACGGCCAATCAGTGTTTTTATTGATTAATCAGCAACACATTTGCCATACATCCCACAGCACTTCCCCCCTTTTTTTTTTCCAAAAAGGAAGGTTTTAACCTTAACAAAGTAAAAATTACATATAATTTGAGAATTTGGCGTAGCTTCTCTTACTACTTCCTGCTGGAAGGGGGTGCTGTATCTTATGGGGAAACAAAAAAAAATTTTAGAATTATGGAATAGTCCATGAGGCTGTATCGTCTGAGCCAGATGCCTTCAAACCATTCTGGATGTTGGATCATCTGGGCCATGTGTCATCGGAGACCTTCAGGGGGTCTTGGCTGGTCAAACCTGATGTATCTTAATCTGGAACAATTCCATAGCCTTTGGCTTTCTGTGGGAACAAAAGCAGAGACTCCTTTCCAAAGTAACATATCCTTATATCCAAATTTTGAAGTCAAGGTATCTTTAAAATATACATTTTGGCATAACTCAACAGCTTTTACAATCAAATGGTTTTCTGCAGTTAAAAATCCCAAAGACAACACAATCCAGATTCTCTGTGTAATATCCATTTTTACGTGGCTTATTTTTTATACTACCTTTACTGTCTCTTTAATGACTTTATTTTTTAAAACTATATATTTGTTTCTATAACTCTATATATCACCTTTTTTGTCTCTTTCAAGCCTACGTATCTTTTACACACATTGTAAACTATTACATCTGAATCTGTCTTATTGTGAATCTCTTGCCTTAAACTGCAGCAGCTGTGGCTGCTGGCTCCGCCCACCTCAGCTTCCCAACATGGCTACGTTTACCGCCAGCTCTGGAAGCTATCGTGGGTCTATGCTTTTATCCAAGCAGCGTGTAGCCCAAAAACCTCTTTTTTTGTTTTGTACCTGCAAAGGCTAAATCCACCACGCAGCTTAATGTGCCACTTGCAGAGGCCTGATTCCCGCCATACTGCAGGTTGAGCACACACGCCAGGAACCCACCAGTAGCTGAAACCAGCAGCTGCCACTCATTTGAGAGAGACAATTAGGAAGCTGTTTTTAGCTCCGTTTTAGAATCTTTTTTTCTCAGTTTTTAGGTGGAAACTCTTGCCACCACGTTGGACGCCATTTGTAGGTAGAGTTTTTCTGCCTGGCCCACAGTCAGGGCAAATCTCTCTCACCTGCCAGTCCCACAGCCACTCAGACCCGACCAAGTAAACACAGAGACTTATGTTGCTTTCAAACTGTATGGCCGTGGAAGGCTTCTTGCTAACTGTTCTTATAGCTTAAATTAATCCATTTCCTTTAATCTATACCTTGCCACATGGCTCGTGGCTTACCGGCATCTTCACAAGCTGTTTCTCATCGTGGCGGCTGGTAGTGTCTCTCTGACTCAGCCTTCCACTTCCCAGCTTTATTCTCCTCCTTGCCCCGCCTATACTTCCTGCCTAGCCAACGGCCAATCAGTGTTTTATTGATTAATCAGCAACACATTTGCCATACATCCCACAGCACACCTCCTAATCCTTCTCAGACAGGTCCACCAACTAGGGACCAGTTTTTCAAACATATGAACCTTTGCAGGCCATTCTCATTCAAACCACCACAGAAGATGTTATCTATCAATATGAATCCCATGTGATGTATTTTATACATTTTGATATTGGTGGCTCTGGAACAGTAGGGTCCTTTTTTTTTTCATGTAATAGATATCACCTAGGAGCCCATCATATAATCACTTAAACTGGTTTGCTTTGGATCTATTTACATAATTCTTGGAGAAGCATGGAAAGAGAGGAGGTGTGTTATTTTTCTGCAGCCAAATACATGAGAAAACCACTTTCTAAGGTAATTACCATGTCAGTGCTCTGCACATGATTGGAGAGCACTCTGATGCCTTCTGGGCTCTGGGCCACCAGAGTGTGGAGAGAATGTGCTTTGTACCTGGGAGAGGGAGACAGCACACTTGGTGGGAAGCCTCATTGCTTATATGCATAATCTACAGGAAGGTTATGATGTAGTAGCTTTAGGAGGAAGCCCAATCATGATGGGGGGCTCTTTCACATCCATTGAGAACTGGCTTCCTGGGAGGAGAGATCAGACCTCCCTCCAGCAATGTTGGAATGCGAGTCACTCTTGTTCAGGTTCCAGTCAGATGGAGCTCTGTCTCCCAGCACTGCCAGCAGAAGTCTTATGAGAAAGGTCTTCTCTCTGGGCTCTCTGGGCTATGGTCATGGTGAACTTGCCATCTAAGTCTTTTGCAAGTTTGCTCATGAGCAAAGGGACTGGCTTTCCTCCAGTGATGAGAGCACAGGGCTAGTTTTGAGTGATTTGTTTCCCAGACTCTAGTCCTGGGTTCCTATGTCTGTGTATGCACTATGCACTATGTGGAATATATTAGTTATCTCTCTCACGGCTGTCCTGGAATGCTACTTAAAGGAAAGATTCTTTTTGGATCATGGTTTCGGAGGGTCTGGTCCATGGTTGCTTGGCCTCTGCACTTGGGCAGAACATCACAACGAAAAGATAGTTCGACCAGGAAGCTGCTTCACTTCACTGTAGACAGGAAGCGCAGACAGGGAATAAGGAAGAAGCTAGGGAAAGCTCTACTGCATGCAAGGATATGCAGCCAGTGACCTACTTCCTTCAGCTGGCCCCATCTCCTCCCTTTCACCTTTTCTGCACACGTCATAGTTTTGATCCATTGAGGGAATATCCATTCATCAGGTCAAGACAACCATGATTGTCCCTGGAAACACTCTAAACAACACGTGAAAAAGTGAGCTTTGCCAATGTTCTAGAAATTTCTTAGTCTAATCAAATTGACATCATCTCAGCCATCACAAAGCCTTTGACATTTCTCTGAGATTTTCTATTTTATTATTTTACATAAAACTCACGTTCCTGTGGGTGCCTTGTTACAGCATTACCAGTATTTTGAGCAGTTCATTGATATCAATTGGGGTATGTTTATTGTGCCCGAACCATATACCAGGGCACTGTTGACTTATAGGGCAGGGTTCCACGTGGGCTGTGTCACTGAGATTACAATTATGTTGTCAAGGCTAGCCATGTGTCAGTTGCCTGTGCTCTGGATGTTGAGGGGGCACATTGTGAGCTCCTCTGTGACGGTGTATCTAATATGCAGACTATGGGTAGCTTCCCTGACTGGGCTAAACAGCAGTGAGGCCTAGAGAACTCTCCTGTAGTTGGGACTGCTGGTGTCTATGGTGATGAGGTCTTCTGTGACCCTCTGGTTTACATTATCCCCTGCTATGAGGAGACCCCTGAATGCAGATCTAGGGTTGTGGTTGTGAGTGGGCTCCATTCTTCTCTGTGGTTCTCTCACAAGTCTTCACGGCCTACAAGGCTCTCATCCATCTCTTTTTGCATTTTAGGGCTGTGTCTTCATCACACACCCAATGAAACAATTCGTTTGTTTGGTTCTTTGTAGGGGAGGTAAGGGATGGACACCTCTACACTGCCATCTTAGAATCCCCTTAGTTGCTTCTTATTAGCTTATTTTTATCTCAGCTCTTAATGTCAGATTTTATCCCTGAAATGGTGAATGAAATTCTTTCCCACAATGCCACTTGATCGCTAGGGATCATCCTTGTTCCTAGGTCTGTCTCTGTATTACTCAGATCTGTGCCTTCCACACATTTGGAGAAGGTCCTGACTTCTTCTGAAAGTGCCTATGCATTCTCCAACAATACACACATTGTTGTTTTTTTTTAGCATCTTTGTTGAGAAATACTTGGCCAAAGATAAATAAACTGGATACTCTGCATACTTTGATGAATTTTGACATTTGCACCTGTGGATAAACCAGCCCACTAAGACAAGGAACATGGCGATTATTCTGAGATATCCTCGCATGGCGTTTTCTAATTCAGCCCTTTGATCCCTTCCCTGCCCTCCCTTCAGGCAACACTGATTTACTTTCTGTCATTATACGCTGGCTCTTAGGGTAGAAATATGCTTAATTTTTTTTAAAGGAGGCAATGAACTCAAGTTGACTGTATTGTTTTAATTTGTCCGAGTGTAAATTCCTCCATACCCTCATAAACACTGGGAATCTTCAAAAAATGAGAGGAAGATGTCAGGTCCAAAGGAAACTCCATTTCCCCAAATTCCAAAAAGCAGAAGGGACAAAGGGCTGTCTGTGCTGCCTATTAGCACACCTACCAAAGCACATGCTGGCTTGCAGGCTCCCTCAGTGTCACAAGCACCTGTCACACATTTCAGAGTCCGTGCTAGCATCCTGGCTCTTCTCACCTGCTCCCCTACACTAAATTCCCCCAGCCAACAGGTTTCTCTATCCCCAGGTACTCATTCTACATGTAACCCTGGTGTTTCAGCTATGTTCTCCCTCTTCCCACCCCTCCTCTCCCACACTCTTCCTCAGTGTTTCTTCTTGATCTCTCTGCTCTTCTGCTTCTCTCATGCCCAGGTCCAGCCTGAGGGCCATGTTCAGTCTGCTTTCTCTCTCCGTTCTTGACTCTTTCAGATGCCTCAGGCTATTCTCTCTCTTATAGCTACAATAAAAATCTCACCCTTAACCATACTGTAGGGCAGCCATGTCATCAGTTTATGAGAGAGAGAGACAGAGAAAAACATCATTGCACCCATGGAAGCGAGAGGAGAACCTCAGATGCTAGTCCTTGCCTTCCATCTTTTTTGATACGGGCTCTCTTTGCTGTTGGTTCAGTGAATGCCAGGTTAGCTGGCCCATGAGCTCTTGGGGATCCTTCTGTCTCCCCTATCTCCTGGTAGGAGTGCTGAGGGTACAGCTCTGTGCTCCCACGCCCAGCTTTTACATGAGTCCTGAGGTTTCACACTTGGCTGGCAATCAGTTTTCCCCACTTTGCCATTTCCCCAGCTCTAGCATTGGGACTCTTTAATTCTGTCTATTTTGAGAGATATGCAATTATGTCTCACTGTGGTTTTCATTTTCCTAATGATGCTGAGTATTTTTTTAATATGCTTACTTTATATCTGTGTCTCTTCATTGATAAAGTGTCTGTTTAAAAAAGTTGTTTTGAGACTAGGTCGTACTATGTAGCCCTAGCTGGCCTAGAGCTTTGTATGTAGACTAGGCTGGCCTTGAACATATAGAAATTGGCCTTCGTCTGTCTTCCAAATGTCTGGCATTAAAGGCATGTGACACTGTACCTCGATAAAATTTTTACTTAGTTTTTAAAATGATCATTTGAGAAATTAGATTTTGAGAATTCTTGATATGATCTTTTTATTGAAAACCATACTTGTTTGGCAAATATTTCCTCCTTGCCTTTTCATTCTCTTGGCTATTTCTTTTTTATATAAAAATTAAAGTAAATTACATCATTTTACCCTTCCCTTTCCTCTCTCTAACATCTCCATTTAACATACCTCCACCTCTGTTCCCTCTTGAAATCATGACCTCTTTTCTTTGTTATTGTTACATATATATATATGCATAAATATATAAGTATAACCTGCTGAGTCTGTTTAGGGTTGCTTGCATGTATGTGATTTCAGGGCTGACCACTTGGCATTGGATAACCAATTTTGGGGTTCATCCCTACTCTCAGCATTCCTTAGTTGCCTGTAGTTCTTTGTTTATTTATGGGCCCCCTGTGAGATTTCCCCTTCCACATTAGCATGTCTGTTGGTGTTGTCCTTGTTCGGGTCTTGTTTAGGCAGCCATACTGTTGAGGTATGATGGATGAAACTTCTTTGTTATTTCTAAGAAACAAAATCTCACAGAAGATTTCCTGGTTCTCCGACTCAGAATCTTCTCACCCCCTCTTCTGTGGCATTCCTTGAGCCTGAGATGAAGGAGTTGTGTTGTAGACATATCAACTGGGACTGGGCATCCCACCGTCACTCATTATCTGTATTTTCACCAGTTGTGGTTTTCTGCAATGGCTTCTGTTGCAAAGGGAAGTTTCTTTGATGAGGGGTGAGAGCTAGTTTTATCTGTGACTGTAAGAATAGGTATTTAGAATGCAGTGAGGAATTGGGAAAGTGGCAGTAGCAGGCTCTCCTCTAAGACCCACGACTACCCTAGCCCTAGGGTGTTGACTAAGTTTCCAGCTCTAGGTATGACTTCTCTACTGTTGAGAGATACATAGGTCCAAGTAGAGACGGTGAGTGTTACTATTGCACCCTTATGGTTATTGTAGCATTTATTTAGAAAAATGTTTTATATTTTAATGAAATGCATTATATAAACATATTCTTACACAGATTATACTTTGGTTGTAGTAACTTTACTCTTACATGAATTAGAGCTTTGTATAATTCAAGATCATAGAAGTTTTTATCTATGAGGTTGTCCAGATATCTTTATAGTTTAAAGTTTGTATTTAGGCTTATAATTATGTCATGTAAGATGGGGTTCAAAATTTTTTCTTCTACACATGGATATATAATTTTTCTTTTTTTCTTTTTTTGGTTTTTTGAGACAGGGTTTCTCTGTGTAGCTTTGTGCCTTTCCTGGGACTCACTTGGTAGCCCAGGCTGGCCTTGAACTCACAGAGATCCGCCTGGCTCTGCCTCCCGAGTGCTGGGATTAAAGGCATGCGCCACCACCGCCCGGCTAATTTTTCTACTCACTGAAAAAATAGCTTTCCTATGCTGATTCCTCTTGCAGCTGCTGACACAAAGTTTCTGAAATATGCTTATCTACTTGCACATCTACTCATCTATTCCATTGTTTTCTTTGTTTGTTTGTTTTTTACCTTGTGCCAACACCACACTCTCTTAACCATCATTTTTTTTTAATGCTAAGTCTTAATATTAGGTAATATGAGTCATCCTCTGAATTTGGCTTCCCTTTCCAGCATTGTTTGGGCTGTTTTGTGTCATAGAAATTTGTGTCATGTAAATTCATGAATCTGTATATAGAGTTGGTGCTTACCAATGCCTACCTGGAAAGCCTGCAGAGATTTTGAGAGGGATTATATTGAATCTGTGGATAAAATTGGGGTGAATTGATATTTTAAATGTTTTTCATCTTCTGACTCACAAATACTTTGTTTCTTCACTTAACTTTAAAAGAAATTGGTTTTCTATGTACAAGTTTTAAACTTTTTTTTTCAGGTTTACATTTAGCTATATCATTTTTCTTGGTGGCATTAGACACGGCACACTACTAGCATATTAGGATACACAGGTTGATCTTATATTCTGATACTTTTCCAAAAGCACTGATCAGCTCTGGTAGGTTTTCTGTAGATTTTCTACATCATATCTTCTGTGAAACAAGACACTTTTCATTCTGATTTAGAAGCCATTTGTTGCTTTAATTTAGGGCGATGTTGAATGGAGGGGTGAGAGTAGATATTTTTATCAGAGAACATTTCATATTCAGTCACTACAAACAATGTTAACTATGGATTTTTTTGTATAGGCCATTACTCAAACTACAATAGTTCCATTCTGTCTTAGTTAAAAGGAAATTTATAGAAAGTTTCTTTGAAATTAGAAGTGGCTGTTGGATTTTATCAAATGTCTTCTCACTGTCTATTGATATGGTAGTATATTTTTTCCCTTGTAGTTTTTTTAACCTATATTAATTTTGAATGTTAAGCCAACCTTGCATTCTTGAGAAACTCTCTTAGCAGGATGTATGGACTTATATTTATATTGTTGAATCTGATTCATGAACATTAAAGAAATTGTGCATGCTCTGTAGATTCTTGTACTGTTTTGTAGTTAGGATAATGTTGGCTTCATAAAATCATTTGTGAAATATTCTCCATTCTTTTATTTTCTACTAAAGTGGGGATAGAGTTGCTATTTTTTCTTAAAATTTGAAAGAATTAATCATGAGAGCTACCAGAGCCTGGCATTTGGTAAAGTTTCTAACTACATTTACACTGTTTTCCATAGTCTTAAGGGTATTAAAATTATATGGGTTTCTTGCCTAAGTCTTGGCATCTTTTATTTTTAAGATAATTCATTTGTCTTATCTAAGTTGTCATATTTGTTGGCACAAAGTTGTCTAGGGCATCTCTATAATTATTCTTCAAACATCCAAGATGCTACAACATTTCTCTCTCATTCTAATGTTAATTTGTATCTTTTGTAGTTTTTTCCCCCAATCAGTCAAACTCAAGTTTTATCAATTGTATCAGTCTTTTCAAAGAACAAAGTTTCCTTTCTATTAAGTTTTTGTTTTTCTATCTTACAGGTCTCCACTTTCATTTCGATCAGTCCTTTTAAATGCAATTTATTTTGGATTTAGTTTACTCTGTACTGTTTTTAAAGATGGAAGCTAGCTATTGATTACAAGTAGTGATATACATTTTCATTTCCAATTTCTATAGTAATAAAAGCTTTTCTTATTAACTCTATCTCATAAATGATGAGAATTAGAGTTTAGAGAACTTAATTTAACTAAATTATAGGATTGTAGCCTAGACTTGTCTGATTTTGAAGTATTCTTTACCTTTCCATCTTTCCTGTCAATCAGTGAGCCAACTAATTAATATCTGGGCAATTTCCTAACTATATATAATAAAAGAGTTTACCCTATTTTCTAATAAGAAAACATGCTTTTACTCCCAGAGGATATAAGTTCAATATTTATCTCATTGAAAGAAGATGTATACTTAGTGCATATTTAAAGCTTGCCTTATCCAGATTTTGTTGTTATAACAAAATATCAAAGCTTGGTACTTTGTTAAGAAAAAAACGATTTTTAGCTCATGGTTATGGAGGTCAAAAGCCTGTCAGTGGCATCAGCTTAGATGTGGTAACAGCCTGAGGTTTCATTACAGTGTGGAGTTGATATCATGGTGCATATACAAGAGGGGGAGAGACAGCACGCTGAGATGAGGGGCGCAAGGGACTAAGGGGCTGGAGGTGACTATTTCTCTAGATTATAAAAGAAGGGATTCAGATTCCTTCAGAACTGCATTAATCTCCTCTGAGGATGATGCTCCTAGTGACCCCATTACCTTCCACAATTCTACCATCTCTGACCATCCTGTACTGAGGGCCAATGTCCTCAGGAGGAGGGTGCCACATCTTCAAACCGTGGCACAGTTTTTATGTTAGACTCCTTCTGTATTACAGAAACACACATGAGACATTTGAAATTTTGTATCTCATTGAAAAAAGTCTTTCTTACTACCCTGTCTCCACACACGGCCTAGGTCTTTGACTCATTCACTTCTCTGACAGTCTGACTAAACTCCATAATCTTTAGTTGGAGCAAGACATCAGCCTTATTTTAAGACAAATTGGTATATTTATTGAGCTCTCTTCCCTAAAGTATTCCAAATTTGCTCCCCCCATTGATGTTACTAACACACAAATATGTTATCAGAAAGTGCTCATTAGAGAGCCTATTTCACAGGCTGTATTTTCTTACTTGAGGCAGAATGATGCCTAGTATAGAGGATTACAGTAAGCTGTGCCCCTGTAGTAAAGAATTTGAGTATCAGCCAAACTTGAATGAATTTTCTAAGCTGTCTTCAATGCATTGTGAAGTTATGGGATTGAAGCTCACACTATCCATATGTCTCTTTCCTTGGGAACTTCTGTCCCATGCCACAGTGACAGATCTAGAGGCCATGCACTCTGCCCCCGGTGACAGCTAATTGAGCTGGGGTGAGTCACTTGATTTTAAATGATGCCATGATATTAAATGGACTGACAAGACTCTTCTTCCCAGAAAGTGAGAATTGGCTTTAGAGATGTGTTTTATTTTCTGCTGATTATTTTAAAATAAGAGTATGCAAATTCAGGAGTTACTGGGCAGCCACATTTGGCCACCTTTGACTTTGGTTCTCTAAGTCAGCAAGAGCCAGTCTGAGAGGTAGGATAAAGTAGGCATGTGGAAATAGGGATGAAAGGCCATCTGGCATCAGGAAGGCAGTACAGAAGAGAAAGAGTGGGAGGTACGGAGAGGGAGAAAGAGAAGCAGGAGGGTTGGGGGAGAGAAGAGGTTGGATGTGGGGAGAAGGGGACACCCAGCAGTGTTTCTTACTGCTTTCCAGCTTTTGGTTCCAAGTCATTGTTGGGAAGCTTGGCTGTACCATGTAACCTTCAGATTCAAGCCATGCCACTGTATCACTTCCCTTTGGTTTGAGGCAACAAAAGAACCGAGATTAAGACATGTTTGTGCCATTCCAGTTGTGGAATGGCAAATACCCAGAAACAGAGAGTCTGCTAGGCAAGGCTCTGCAAGGGCCAGGCGACACACAGGCGCTTCCTCTCACCCATCCTGAACTGCTGATTTTTTTTTCTTTATTTTCACACGAAGATCACTTTTTCTGGTGTGTGTTAGAATTTTTTCTGGTCCTGGGCAGAAATGTAGGGCATGTATGGACACATCAGCATAGCAGATTGTTGGCCCAGTGGAAGGAAAAGCTGGATACAGTCTCAGACATGCTCCCGCCACCCCCACCCCTGCCACCCTTGTGTGTGTGTCCAGAACAGCCAATATGAAGAGCATGAGCTTGAAGTGGTCCTGTGATCTTATATCAGAGTGCTTGTGAATTGTGGATGGCATGCTCTGAACTAAGGAGCAAGAAGTTTCACTAGACAGGGCTATGATGATGCTTCAAACCCCACACACCCAGGAAGCTGTCACTACCAGGATAATGGCTTCTACAGGGAAGCTTTAGGGTGATGTGCAAGAAATATCTTAGGTTGCCCCAAAGGCAGACCAGATTTTCAGCCCAAACTTTCAAGCAAAAAGTCATGTCTTCCTCCAAAATACATTTGAAATGGCCCCTCTCTTTAGCAGTGTTTATGAACACTGTTTGTGAGAGAAAGAAGTCTTCTGGCAGGTCCAGTCCCCTCCTCCCAGGCTGAGCTAAGTGTCCCTGTATAAGCCCCAGGTTCCAAACACATGTAAAATTACATTAAACTATAAAATAAAATAAAATAAAAAAGAAGTCTTCTGGCAAAGCAATGAAGGTCAAAGAGTTTTGTAATAAGCAAGTAAGAACACCCAATAGCGTAAACTACCAATAAACCACAGCAGTTGGCATTTCTCTCCTCATTGCTGTGCCTCCTGCTGCTTCTTCCTCCTCATTCTATTCTTTTTCCTCTTCTTCTTCAGAGGCTACTGCCAATACTATTGCTACTGGATTGCACAGAGTATAGGGTCAGACCCTTAACACCTGTCATTTCCCTTATAGAATAAAAAGGAAACTCCTGACTTTTTTTCTCACCCCCCTAATCCAGCCCTTTGGAATGGACCCCACAGATATGCTATCCTTTGTTTCTTGACCCTCTGTGATTTTTCCTGTTAGTTAACCCCTCTTGTGGTATGCCTCCATGAGATCATTGTCACAGAACCGGAATATTTAGACTGGAGTAGGCTGTGGGATATGATCCCATGACTGGAACTAGTATCTCATCAAACCTCTTGGACAGGCTTCTATCCCCTTGACGGCCAAGTGCTCCCGGGACTGGAGCCTCCTCCCAGCACCGACCATCCACGGTTACATGCTTTTGATTTGCTCCCCTGCCTTAAATATCGATTTACTGGAGTTTAGAGTCTCAGCCTCTGGAAGGACACAATGTAATTCTACTCCTTTGTTCACCGCAGAAGCCAGCTTGGGTATGTTCTACATTTTATGTGGCCTTTGGACTCTAGTATCTGCTCATTCTTCCCCAAGTGTGTTCCACTGTACTCATGTCCCCTTTAAAAGATATGCTATTTAAAAATTGGACACCTGCTTCCTGAGTTGTTCAGATAGCAAGACAAGTGTGACTGCAACATCCATTAATCTGAACACGACACTATTTCTATTAATGCAATCTAAGCTTGAATTAACTTCTCTTTCCCTTTGAAGTAATGCAACATGCTGGCTCAATGAAAACCCCGCCGTTCCTTTCACATACACTCCTATTGCATTTTCTCTTATTCCTGTGAAGTGGATATTTTAAACTCTTGTTCATTAATCTATTTATTTCTATTACAAATTATTTCCTTTGTGTGCCATCGAAGTGTCTAAAGAAAGCTTAGTGTTAGTGTACCCTGCAGCTACTGGTTTCTTGCAGGATAACACAGTACTGTAATGCCTTTGAATGCCATGGAAATTCTCTCATGACTTGAATTTGCATCATAACATTAAGCTCTCTCTCATGTTAGCCATTCTAAACTCCAAGCAGATCACCAAACATATACTTCATCAGGTCTTTGCATCATAGAAAATACCTATGCTTCCCTTGTGTCTTAGTGTTCTATTGCTGTGAAGAGATCCCATGATTATGGCAACTCTTATAAAGAAAGCCATTTAGCTGGGGATTTCTTACAGTTCAGAGGTCTAGTCCATTATCAGCGTGGTGGAAAGCATGGCAGCACACAGGCAGCACGCAGGCAGACGTGGTGTTGGAGGAGCTGAGAGTTCTACATCTGGATCCACAGGAAGTAGGAAGAGAGAGAGAGAATGCACCACTGGGTCCAGCTTGGGCTTCTGAAACCCCAAACCCCACCCCCAGTGACACATTTCTTCCAATAAGGCCACACCTACTCTAACAAGTCCACAATTCCTAATCCCTCTAAGTAGTCCACTCCCTGGTGACAAAGCATTTAGATATATAAGCCTATATATTTGGGGCCATTCTTACTCAAACCACCACACCTTGTATGCTGGCGAATACACAACCAACCTTAAAGACACAGTTCAAGTGTCGTCTCCTCTGAGAGACCTTGCATGATTCCACTCTACTCCCCCAGGATAGCTTATAGCACAGCCTTTCCCTATCATGTAAAGCTGGGATCACAGTTGGATTCATGTGTAAGAAAGGTCATTTTCCTGGATTCGCCTATTTCTAGTAATAATGGTATCAGTCATTATGGACTGCATGCTTTTCTCTGTTGTCCAGCACTAAGAACTTTATTCTCTTTGTCAACGTTTGTATTCACATCAAAGCTATGCCCTGGAGCATGTGCTGTCAGTGTGCCACCATCTTCCTATGTCCATCTCTCCCTTTCAGCCTGAGGGTTTTCTCAGGTCTCAAAAGAATGTCCAGCCAATGCTGTTCAGGACAGGCTTAAAGAGCAGAGAACCAATGCCTCCATGCCACTCAGCTGATAACAGACAGCAGCTGGTGGGTGTTGGAGATATGCTCAAGCTCTTGGCTTCTTGAGTAGGACAACCCTGTGATTCTTCCCCTTGTTTTCAGCAGTCCCTGGAGGATGGAGCCCAGTTGTTCACCCTGGTCACCTGCTGACTGCCTGCTTCTTCCTGTCCCCATACCACGGCCTTGCTGTCTTCCTTGTGGTTTGCTGTGTCACCCTCTTGTCAGTTAACACAATGGAGAGCTAGCCTCCAGCTAGATTTCAGAGAGAACTCACACTATGGCTGCCTTAAGCTGTAGGTAAGGGAGCTAGGCTCATACACCACGCACGACTCATTAAAGTCACCCTTCTAACAGAGCCAGGCTTAAAGCCTCGCTGTGGTGAGAGCACACTTAAAAACCACCTGAGACTTGGAGGGAGGAGGAATCTGGGCTGTTGGATCTCAGAAATCCCTCTGAGTGAGAGTATTCATAGGTCTGAACCCCACCAAGATTACCCGTTCCTGCCTTATCCACACTTGAACACAAACCAGTGCACAGCCCGCCGAAGGGCAGTAAAGTGACACTGAATAATTGAATTCTGAACAAGCCAGACTAATGCAAATATCTGACAAATTGATTTAATTGCATTCACATACAATAAGGCTGAGCTCTAAAAGGTCAGCTAGAAAATGGGAAAGGACCCCTGGGAACTACCAGAGAGAGGCTGAGTTTAATACACATTCATCACATTTTATCATCTAATTAGTCCACACAATGCCAAACTGATAGACGGAGGCTTAAAGCAGTGTATTGATTGATTATTTACTTGGCATCTATCATATCACCTTAAGGCTGTCCCTGTCACGGGCAGGCAGAAGTTATTTAGTGGCTCAGCAGAAATGGTTGTGCATTTGGAGAAATTGTTTTTCTATGAGGGATCTGAAGCTCCAAAAGCATTTTATCCAGGCATAGAGGCATCCTCTGGGGGCTACTGTTGAATAGTTTGCTACAAAGGCAGACACCAGGAGCCAACTTTCTCTTACCTCCTCCTTTCTGTAGAAGGGGTATTTGTAAACGGTGTGGTACACCGTGCCCTGTTAAGCTGTAAAATAATTCAGGTAATTTTCTAGCACTGGCTTTGCATGGAAGGACCAGGGCAGAGAAAATGTTTCAGAGGACTTAATAAGGAAGCCAAATAGATCCTGCAAATTTATCCCATCGGAAATGAAAATGTAGATTTCCATCTAACAGTTTACACGGTAGGTTTGGGCTCAGTTAAGATGCTGCCTCTGCCTTGCTCTCTTCGAGGATGCTGAGAAGAAGAAGTGGTAGGGCTGTGCCTAAGCAAGCTGTGGTCAGAATGATATGGTAATTATTTTCTTCTGTTTATCCTTTGGAGCACTCTTTCATTCTTATCTCCCTGGGCTTTCGTTTCCTCGTCAGTAACATTGAAGTAGCCTAGTGAGGTGAATTTGCAATGAGCCTATGCAGGCAAAATTCCCTGGAATTCAATTTCTGTAGGAATCTGAGTTATCATTGCTATAGGGGTACCTAGAGCTCCTGCATATGGTGGATCATTGTAGAGGAGATTTTCTTTAAGCCGATCCTCTCTCCTACCTCTATATTTATCCTCCTGTTAATAGCCAGACATCTTTATTGTCTTCTCCATTTGCCAACCAGACTTGGAAATGTTCTATTCCCCTCCCATCCTGACATCGAGGCTCTCCTTCCATCTAGCTTCTGAAATCACTCTCATTAGGGTTATCAGTGACTTCCATGTTATTTAATGCAACGCCAGCTTTGGAGACTACCACACAGCGCTTTTCACTGGGCCATGCTAATTAGCTCCCTTTTGGGAACTCTGTTTGTCTTTTAACTATTACTTTGTTTATTTTTTTCTCTCTTCCACGGTATCTGCTTTTCATTAACTGTTATAGGATCATCTCTGGCTTTCCCTTCTGTATTAGTCAGCTTTCTGGCATTGTGAAATATGAGCTCGAGCACTTAAAAGAAGGACATGTTGTTTGGGGCTATGATTTCAGAGGTGTTAGTCCATGGTTCTTCCACTCTGAGGTTCCTGGGTGAGTGAGGAGGCAGAACAGTGTGGAGGGGAGGAGGGAGCATGAAGTAGAGCTGCTTACTGTGGCCACTAGGAAGGAGAGAGGGGGAGAGGAAGCCTGAGAGTAAGAGACTGGAGGGGACAGGGGGGAGGGAGAGGATATGGCTCGAAGTCCAACTTGGCCCACGTCTTCACCCTCCCTAATAGCACATCCACTTTTGAATCCACCAATCCTGTAATGCTTTGGTGAAATCAGAGCTCTAGCAATCCAATTATACCCTAAAGGCTGCACCTTCAAACATGGCTGCTGCACCCGGGACCAAGCCTGAATTGAGCTTTTAGGGCACATTTCAAGTCACTGTTCCCAATTTGGGGCTCCAGTCTCTGTCTAAGCTCAGCTCTCTTCCCACGAGCTTTCATCCAGTCTTATTGCTTGAGTTGTCAGTGAGCATCTGGCTCCGACCTTCTTAGTTCCCAGTCCATGGCCTATCCCAGGCCTCCCCAGCTGACTCAGTGGGCTATCCTGTCTTTCCTTAGGCTTGGGTAGCTTCTTTTCTCTAAGCCCTTCTTTTTACCTGATCCCCCTATTACTTCTTGCTCATCTCAATCTAGATGTTGATAGATTAAAGTGTTTTAACTTATCCCCTTTCTCTGAAACTGATTGCAGACAGAAACATTCTTTTTTTTTTTTTTTAAATTTCTTTATTTTTATTTTGCAATACAATTCAGATCTACATATCAGCCACGGATTCCCTTGTTCTCCCTCCTCCTGCCCCCCTCACCTTCCCCCCAGCCCACCCCCCATTCCCACCTCCTCCAGGGCAAAGCCTCCCCCGCGGACTGAGATCAACCTGGTAGACTCAGTCCAGGTAGGTCCAGTCCCCTCCTCCCAGGCCAAGCCAAGCAATCCTGCATAGGCCCCAGGTTTCAAACAGCCGACTCATGCAATGAGCACAGGACCCAGTCCCACTGCCTGGATGCCTCCCAAACAGATCAAGCCAATCAACTGTCTCACCCATTCAGAGGGCCTGATCCAGTTGGTGACCCCTCAGCCATTGGTTCATAGTTCATGTGTTTCCATTCATTTGGCTATTTCTCCCTGTGCTTTATCCAACCTTGGTCTCAACAATTCTCCCTCATATAAACCCTCCTCATTCTCACTAATTGGACTCCCAGAGATCCACCTGGGGCCTAGCCATGGATCTCTGCATCCAGATCCCTCAGTAGTTGGATGAGGTTTCTAGCATGACAGTTAGGGTATTTGGCCATCCCATCAGCAGAGTAGGTCAGTTCGGGCTGTATCTTGACCATTGCCAGCAGTCTGTTGTGGGGGTATCTTTGTGGATTTCTGTGGGCCTCTCTAGCACTTTGCTTCTTCCTATTCTCATGTGGTCTTCATTTACCATGGTCTCCTATTCCTTGTTCTCCCTCTCTGTTGTTGATCCAGCTGAGATCTCCCGCTCCCCCAAGCTCTCTTTCCCTCGACCCTCGCCCTTCACTACCCCCACTCGTGTCCAGGCTGTTCATGTAGATCTCTTCCATTTCTCTGTCATTGGGCGATCCCTGTGTCTTTCTTGGGGTCCTGTTTTCCAGGTAGCCTCCCTGGTGATGTGAGTAGCAGTCCAGTCATCTTTGTTTTACATCTAGTATCCTCCTATGAGTGAGTACATACCATGTTTGTCTTTCTGAGTCTGGGTTACCTCACTCAGGACGATTTTTTCTAGATCCATCCATTTGTCTGCAAACCTCATGATGTCATTGTTTTTCTCTGCTGAGTAGTATTCCACTGTGTATATGTACCACATTTTGTTTATCCATTCTTCAGTTGAAGGGCATCTAGGTTGTTTCCATGTTCTGGCTATTACAAACAATGCTGATATGAACATAGCTGAACAAGTGCTCTTGTGGTGTGGTTGAGCATTCCTTGGGTATATGCCCAAGAGTGGTATAGCTGGATCTTGGGGGAGATGGATTCCTAATTTTCTAAGAAAGCGCCATATTGATTTCCAAAGTGGTTGTACAAGCTTGCATTCCCACCAGCAGTGGAGGAGAGTTCCCCTAGCTCCACATCCTCTCCAGCATAAGGTGTCTTCAGTGTTTTTGATCTTAGCCATTCTGACAGGCGTAAGGTGGTATCTCAGAGTTGTTTTGATTTGCATTTCCCTGATGATTAGGGATGTTGAGCAATTCCTTAAATGTCTTTCAGCCATTTGAGTTTCCTCTGTTGAGAATTCTCTGTTTAGTTCTATAGCCCATTTCTTAATTGGACTGTTGGGCATTTTGATGTCTAATTTCTTGAGTTCCTTATATATTCTGGATATCAGTCCTCTGTCAGATGTGGGGTTGGTGAAGATCTTTTCCCATTCTGTAGGCTGTCGCTTTGCCGACAGAAACATTCTTAAACCAATAAATGCAGTTCTACATTCAATAAAGCTAGGAAGAACACAAAGTTTCAACTACAAGCTACGATGAGTATCTTCTAAATACAGTTAAATCTGACCAAATTGAGTCATTCCATCCAGAGGAGATGTAGCACCACAGATTTCAATAAGCATGTTGAGCTCTCCAAATATAAGCACTGCATATGGTCTCTGAAAATCCAGGGGTATGAGTGGGCTTCAGAACTGTCCCCAAGTCCATTAAAATGCCACACAGTGGTGGGAGGTGATGTAGGAACTGTGTAGGCATGAAATATCAACAAGAAGCAAGATATGGGTGTAGCAGAGAGGAGGGAAGGAGAGAAGGAAGGAGGCAGAAGGAAAATAAACACTAAGCCACAAGATTAAAGCTTAGAAGACACACTATTTTATTGCAAGCTAAGACAGTCTTCCCCAAATGCACATAAGTAGAGCTATCATCTAAAGAAGACGTAAGATACAGATACCATGGGAAGGAGGCCAGAAACCAAAGTTGGGAAGAATGTTCTGAGACAGAACACCTAATTCTGAATGGCCAGCTGTCCTATCTCACTCTCCCATCCTGCCCCTCACTCCATCCATTAGCCCACATCTTCTCCAAAAGATATAACTTCCATCCAAAGATAATAAAATCTGGGAAGGAAAGTAAATGTGAAATGTAGGCCTAGAAAATGTAGCTATTTTGGGGGGGGAAGGTATATGGACATTTCCCTACAAAATCAGATTAACTAATGAAAATCAAATAAAAGAAATGATGGTTCAAAGAAAATGTATTAAGATAGGAGAAAAATGGAGCCAGAGAGATGACAGCAGTTAGGAATGTGTGCTACTCTTCCAGAGGACCCGAATTTGGTTCTCAGCACCAATGCTGGGCTGTTTACAATCAACTGTAACTCCAGTTCCAGGGCATCCAATACCCTCTTCTGGTGTCTGTGATTACCTGCATTCACTTGCACATACCCTACCCTCCACCACATACATATAATTAAAAGAAAGATAGGTGTGTGCTCAGAGGAGTATAAGTCCAACCACAGAAACACTTGCACGTCCATGTTTATTGTTGTACTGTTGCCAACAGCTGGAAATAGAATCAATCTCAATGTCCATCAACAGTGGGCAAAGAAAATGTGGTACACACACACACACACACACACACACACACACACACACACAGAATTTTATTTAGTCATAAAGAAAAATGAAATTGTGGCAACTGCATATAAATTGATGTAACTGGAAATTATTAAGAAAGTAATAAAGACTCAGAAAAACAGATATTATTTTTCTCATATATAATTTTTATTTATGTGTGGCATGTTTATGGGATGTAGGTGTAGGCCATGAAACTAGAAAGGGACAGTGAGAGGGGAAAGAGAGGTCATTAGGTGGGTGTGGAAGGTGACATGAAGAGCGTCATAGAATACACCTGCCATGAAGGGGATGGGAACTGCTGGGGGCAGTAAGGAACTGGGGAGGGCCCTGGGGAACAGATGAACACAAACAAATGATGCTCGGAGATGCCACAGTGAAACCCAGTGGTTCATATGCTATTTAAAAAAAAACAAGTAAAATTATAAAGTAGTTTTCAAAAGATAGAAGAGGAAGAAAAGGATAGAAGTAAAGACAAAACAAGGAAGTGGAAAACCAAATCATAGAAGGCAAGATGAAAGCTGACAAAGAGAAAGCCAGCATTAATCTTTAAGTACAAGTAATCATGATAGAAGTCAGAAGGTGGACAAAATTAAGCCCAAAAGGCAAAGGAAAATGGAGTTGCAACATACATAAAATTGACACCCCCAGATAAAGTTTACTGAATACATGGAAGGAAAAAGAACCTCAACAATATCGTAGGCAAAATTTTCCTGAGTAAGGAAGAATTGGCCTTTTGACTTAGCAGGTGTGAATTCTATCATTCTACCAGAATTCTACCAGCTTCTGGCATTTGGGACTGTAAAGGCACAGTATTAGTTAGGAAATATCAATTGTAAACAGTCAGGATGTCTTCAGGCACAATTACTAGGTTGCAAGTAAGGAAAAAAAAATCCTCAGGGCCTGTACGAGCATTAGGAAAAACCCCTAGAACTGAGAAAGGACAGAAAGGAGATCCATCTTCCTGTGTAAGACTCAACAGGTGTGGTTTAGAAGCATCCAAGTGGAAAGATGTGGAACTCCAGAAAAACACAGTTGTGAAATTTAGTCACAAAACCCAGTTCTCCTTGGAACTTTTGCCACACAAAGTTGATTAAAAGGCAAAATATGCAAAAAGTATGAACACATGATATAAAACAAATTAAGGAAGGAAAATGGAAAATGGTAAATTTTAGAAAATTTCTATGCTTTCACACCAAATTAAAAAAATTTTTCATTCTATGAAATATGAGACTATAACTTACAGGATGATTTAGTGAAAATGTATCTTTCTATGAGAAAGTCATAAATAAAAATTCTGCGTAAGAGTGAGAAATTTTAGGGAACAACCTAATTGTCCTACAACTGATGAATGGATAATGACATCACACACATACACACACACACACACACACACACACACACACACACACACTGTGGAATACTATTTCAGCTATAAAGAAAATGAAATTATAAACTTTGCAGGTAAATGGATGGAACTAGAAAAGATCATACTGAGTGAGATAACCCAGATACCCAGATCCAGAAATTTAATCACCACATGTTCTCTCACAGGGTTAGGAACTCTGAATCCTCAGATGTGTGTACATAGCTTGTAGTAACTACAGAAACCAGGTAAGTAAAACAGGACCACTGCCAGGATGTGGGGATTGGGGAGCAATAGAGAGGGGCATAGCAGGGTACTAGTAATCTGATCAGGGAAACAGGAAGGAGGGGGCTTTTTAGGGAGAGAAAGAAAGGTAAGTAATACAGAAGAAAATGGGAGAAGGGTAAAGAGGAATAGCAGGACACAAGTGATCTGATAAGGGAAGGGGGAAAGGAGGTTCCTTAGGGAGGCAAGAGGAAGATAACAGAGAAGAAAGAGGGAGATGGGTCAAATAACCATAAAACCGTGAAAAAGCCACAAGGAATCTTACCATTAACTATTTACCTAAAAAAATCATCCTATAATATAAATAATTCTATGTATAAATATACATATACAGTTTTAATGAACTTTACTCATCTGTGCTGAAGTTGTTCCCTCCAATAGCCAAGGACCACCTAAAAATCCCCAATACCAGACATGAGATGTTGGCAAGGGCTGTCTAAACATATAGCCTATTGCTGTTGCCCTTGGTTGCCCCGAAAGGTAGAAGGAAAGCTGGTGGTTTTGTTTTGTTTGTTTGCTAAAGACACCATGTACTTCAGAAACAGGGCTCAGAGATGGAACTGACCTAAATGATCTTGCTTTGAAGACTAGATTTCATGGTATCAGAAGGTACCATGCAAGCTTCCAAAGGAGGGAGGTAACCAAAAGTCCTACCCAGCTGTGATGCCTGTGAACCACATCGATGGCCAGCATGGTACTATAACCCTAAGGGTGCAGCAGTGGCATGCACACCTTGGCAGTAACCAACAGCTCTCTATCTGGACTTAAGAACTGATCACCAAGAGGGAAACCATACCTGGTACTGGAAATTTAGCTGACTGCTTAGTGCTGGTGGAGTCATGGTTATTGGAGGAGAATCTACAACCACTAGTTTACTAAACCAGCATAATCGCTGACAAAAGTCTATAAATATTTGTCTTCATACCCACAGATAAGTGTAGTCCTCACCCCTCCTCAAGGAAACTTCTATTTGCAGCAGACAGAGTCCATTATAGAAAACCATAACCAACCAAAATGCAGAGTTGTGGAGCCCAGTCCCAACAGATATATCTACAAAACACTCCCACAACTACAACTCAGGGAACATTGCAGAAGAGTAGGAAGAAAGATTATAAGGGCCAGGGGATCAGGGAATTAGCTATGAGATTGTATCTCCTAGAAATATCAGAAGCTATATCCACAAAGTCTCACCAATATGACTGCTGAAATGTGAGCTGAAAAAGGATGACACCAATTGACACACCAAAGTGCGTGAGTGAAATCCCACAAGGTCTCAACCCTACACAAAGATCTATGGGCAACAGAAGAAAGCTGGAAGCAGGAGAGGTGGGCTTCCCCAGGGAAGAACACACCAATTGTCCAGTGCTGAATGGTCAGCCCTGAAAGCATGCATATAAGAAACATTATATGAACTGAACAGGTTATATTTAAAAATACAGATATGTATATACGCACACACAGATGCATGCAATAACAATCAGTGAAAAAAAAGGCCATGAATTTGAAGGAGAGTGGGAGAGGTATTTGGGAGGGTTTGGAGGGAGGAAAGGGGAGAAAGAGATGTAATTGTAGTCTCAAAAATAAAATTAAGAAGTGAGAAATTTTGATGATCAAAATATGTTGTATAAAATTCTCAAAGAACAAAAATTCCATTTGAAAAAGTGAGAACTTTTGATAGAGTACATTTAAAAGTTGTAGCTTAGCAATACTAATGCACAGAATTGACAGGAAAATTGAACTGAAAATGAAGATGACATGTTTGAGAAAATTTCTTGTTTGCAGAAGAAAATGGCAAGGAGTAAGAGCTAAAAATAGAATAAAATAATAATAAAAATTTGAAAGCAATGGCTACATAGGACAAATGATTTTTTTTCAAACTGCTGAATATTTTCTAGTTTTCCAAGAAGAGCTCCAAGGAATTAGATGAGAAAAATTTTAAAAATGAGAGAAGATTGAGTTGAGGGAAATCAAGACATCAGATGGTAAAAGGCTTGTCAAGGTGAGGACACGGGAACCATGTGCTACTGGGACAGCCATTGAGAACCCATCAGCGACACCTTGTCAGGCTAAGTATATATGTCACATGACCCACCATTCCAATTTCTGGGTGCTTTTGCAGAGATTATCATGTCAGTTTTCAAGGTGACCATTCTGAAGCTACCCATCAGAGCGTTGTTTGTGGTAGTGATGATTTCAATGTGATCTAGTTTCAGGAATTTAAGTACAAATAATAGGTAAACAGCCTGGCATACTTGCCACGTAATTGTATTCAGGTTAGAATTCAGACTAAATGCTCCCAGACTGATGTGCTGCTGAGTATGAAAATGTGAACAATAAAAGAAGTCCATACCACAGTACCATTTATGCAAATTAAATGTATGTGTGCATAAAACAACACTGTCAGTTTTACAAGGGCGCACAGAAATGAAAGACCACACATTTAACACATTTGAATGTTGCCAAAGGGAAGGAGAAGGAGAGGGGAGTTAGAGGGGATATAAAAATAAAAGAATAAACAAATATATTATGCAAAAGAAGGGTCCCAGCAGACTGATGATGAAGGTGCATCATGCAGTGAAGAACATGAGCAGTCTATATCTAAATTCCGCTAGCAGAAATAGAGGACCCAGCAGACATTAGCAAACGATCATGAAGTGGCCAACCTGGTAAAGCAGTTGAGCTTTAAAGATAAAGAATACAAGGGCTATCAAACAGAAAGAAGAAATAAACTGTTCGGAGTAAGAAAATAAAGACTGGACAGCGGATTGGCCTGATCTGTTTGGGAGGCATCCAGGCAGTGGGACCGGGTCCTGTGCTCATTGCATGAGTTGGCTGTTTGAAACCTGGGGCCTATGCAGGGTCCCTTGGCTCAGCATGGGAGGAGGGGACTGGACCTACCTGGACTGAGTCCACCAGGTTGATCTCAGTCTGTGGGGAAGGCTTTGCCCTGGAGGAGATTGGAATGGGGGGCGGGCTGGGGGGAAGGTGAGGGGGGCGGGAGGGGGGAGAACAAGGGAATCTGTGGCTGATATGTAGAACTGAATTGTATTGCAAAATAAAAATTAAAAAAAAAAAAAAAAAAAAAAAAAAAAAAAAAAAAAAAAAAAAAAAAAAAAAGAAAATAAAGACTGGTACATTCAGTTGAGGCAGGTCCAATCCCTTCCTCCCTGCACCAAGGCTGAGCAAAGTGTCTCAGCATAGGCCCTAGGTTCCAAAAAGCCAGCTCATGCACTAAGGACAGGTCCCGGTCCCACTGCCTGGGGGCCTCCCAAACAGTTCAAGCTCATCAACTGCCTCACTTATCCGGAGGGCATGGTCCTGGGAATGGGGGGTGGATTGGCGGGAAAGGCTGGAGGGTGGTGTGAGGAGGGAGGACAGGGGAATTCGTGGCTGATATGTAAAATTTAATTATAAAATAAAAATATTTATTAAAAAAAAGAAAAGAAGACTGGCTTTAGCCTGAACAAGGGTGACGGAGCACAACCCTACTTGCCTCCCACAGCCTTCTTGTGTGACAAGATGCTTTCAAACTAATTTCACCATTAGCTACCCCATATTCCAAATCGTCTATTCCTCCCAGACCTCTGATCCTCTTCAATGGGAAAAGAGACCACAACATGGGTACCAGGGGTACTCAATACTCCTGAGTTAGCCATTGCTTCTAGGCTATTCTTTGGGCAACTCTGGGATCTAGGTATTTTTAAAAGATGAAATACATCCTAAGTTTATTACGAAATCAGGCCTACGTGGATTTTCGTCTGGTTTCATGTCGTATGACACTTTTCCTGGAGTGATATTACACATATATCTGTTTACCCCAGATAGGGGTTGATGACAGATAGACCAAAGAGCAAGTTGGTGAACCATTGGATTTATTGGTGTTACCTACAGGAGTACGAGTGAGGGATTATTTACTGGAGCATGAACCACTCAAAGGCTGGTGTAGCACTGAAAAGCCCACCTCCATACAGGTGACAATTCCACTCATAGAAGTTGGAACCCTGGCATTCAGTGTGACTTCCAGGCAGTTCCAAGAATCTCTCCCTGACCGCTCAGTGGGTGGGGCACCTCCTCCAAGTGTCTGGCCCTCCTCTTTTCTCTCCTCATAGGGAAGAGGCCCCTTGCACATCTTGCTAATTTCAGGTCATTCTGGAGTCTTGAGGAGGCTCCTTCCAGGATGGAAATTGCTGCACGGCCCTCAGGAACCTCAGATGTCTGTACATCCTCTGAAGCAGTCCCAGCAGTCAGTTTGCAGGGAGGCTGAGTGGCTCACTCACCTGACCCAGTGTTTTACTGGAATAACGACACTGGTGAAAACCACTTCAATGTTACCGTGGAACAGCTGGAGCCCTTTCTTCTCATCCTTTTGGTCTTTGGATCTGCTCAGTTAGGGATGCAGAGCCAACTTACTGTGCTGAGGAATCATGGGATGCTCCCTTTGTGTTGCGATTAGCCTGCCCACTGAGCACTCACCTTCTTGAACATTCCTACAGAGTCAAGCACTGTATTTTTCTTTATTTAGTTTTCTAATTATGAACGTTATTAACAGGGCTTCAAAGACAGGTCTAATACACAGTCTATTCAAAGAAGACTATTCTCAGCACCTAATTTTTCCAACACATTTTATCTCTGTCTTGTTCTAACAATTTTAAATTTTCAGGTTTCCTATGTTTTTGACATGAAAATATCAATTCAATATATTTAGCATATAATAGCATAGATAAATTCACTGTGTAAAACATGGTATAATAATATTAAGCAGTATGTAAATTGACATAATCTAACGTAATATGTAATATTATATTAATGGAGTTGAATATATTATAATGTAAGTATTTAATACATGTTAATGAGAGAGAGAGAGTGTGTGTGTGTGTGTGTGGGTATGTGAGTGAATCTCCTCTTTCTTTACATAAATGGTAGCAAGCCTCACACATATTCCTCCAACTAATCTTTTCATTCAACAACGTATGCAGGTTACTCCATAACAATGGTCACTCCATAATCCACAGTTTTGAAGGGGGTGAATGCAATCTCAATGTGGATCTGTTATTTAAGTTAGAGAGCAATAGAAAGAACATTTCTAGATATGCAATGTTCCTGAAGCATCTTATTATAAGAAAGCCAACAGATGAAGCCAGGCAAGGAATTTTTCCATCTAGTATGTGGATGAATTAAAATGAATAAATCTTAGAAAAGGAAATCTGAGGCCTGAAAGGATGGGCAGAAAATGATGGAATCAATTGAACAGAGAGTTAATGGACAAAATTGTTGTCAATTAGGAAGATGCAAATATGAATAAATCTGAAGGATTTCCACAATGAAACAGTAAACTTTAGAGGATGGGAATGTGAGCTTAAAATTTCAGATAATAAACTGGGGGAAATGAAGAAGAAGAATAATAAAAACAAAGTGTGTTATTTTCTCACCTACAGATACTAGTGTTCTTGATTTTAATAAGTGAAGCAATAGATACCCAGCTCTTAAAACTGAGCTATGAGCATGCTAAGTCAATAAAGTGTGGGCTATGGAGGGGTTTCTGTGGGCAGTGTGGACTGAGGTGAACCAGCAACTATTTTTCAGCTGACAGGTTGCAGTCTGTCTGCTGGTTCATCTCTTCATCTCTGGGTGGTGTCTGCTCCTCCTTCTGGATTTTTCTTCAATGCTTTTGATTCTTGGGGAACACTTGAACTACAGTTTGTGATATATTTGAAAAGTTCCCCCCAATACTCATGTCCTGGAGGATTGGGTTCCTGCTTATGATGCTGTTGGGAAATGGTAGGCTCGTTAGGAGGTGGAACACAAAGAGAGGGGGCTAGGTCATCATCTGAGAGTGGTGGCAGGAACTTGGCTCCTTCCTGACACTCGCTGCTTCCTGGTTCATACGCCATAAGACAGCTTTGCTCTCCCAGGAATTTCCTACCATGATGGCTGTGCCTTTCCAGAGGCTCAAAAGCAACATAACCAAATAAATGTCCACGTACCGAAACCTCTGAAGCCATGAACAAACCTTTCTTCCTTTGAAGTTGATGCACTTCAAGTGTTTTGGCACAATGGCAGGAAGCTGATTAACACCAATGTATATTAATAAGAAATGACAAAGTACCTCTTCCACCCACTAAAGTGCCTTCCTAAATTGTGGGCTTGCAACTTTCTGTGGGATTGTGTAACTGGACGCTGTGAAAAATTTGGGAACAGTAAAAGGTTTTCAAATGTGCAATGAGCAAAGAGTAACTCAAACACATAATGGATCCAAGGTGTTTCTGGCGATGTTGCCCTTGCGGTATTGTGGTAGCTTCCTGTAGCCTTGGTTCGGAGCACACAGCACATTCACTTTGCACTGTGCCTGAAGTTATGTCACACGGTGTCATCGGATGTATTCTGAAATGCTCAGATTGGAGATTGTTGGAATAAACTTTGAACAAACTCTGCAAGACCCTGACCAATGTTCCCCTAAGGCTTGGTGAAATCCCCTGCCCCTGTGCTGACATTCCGGCCTCTTCCCCATCACTGCCACTGCCTGACTCGGTCACCCACTATCACCTGCTTCCTATTAGCCAGGCAAGGCAGTTTCTAAAGATGAATCCCATCTGGATGAACAGCTTCAGGAAGTAGAGACTGTAGACTCCCACATAGCCCCCGGAAGTTGTATTTAACTTCCCCAACTCCACAAACCCCTTAAATAAACTTCAAGTATTTCCTTCTGTGGTGATATATTGTGTACCCTAATAAAATTTGCCTGAAGATCAGAGGACAGAGCCAGCCACTAGATTAAACATAGAGGCCAGGCAGTGGTGGCACACACCTTTAATCCCAGTACTTGGGAGTCACACGCCTTTAATCCCAGCACTTGAGATCTCATGCCTCTGCTATCAGTATTTGGGAAGCACACACACCTTTAATCCCAGCACTAAGAAGGAGGAAATGTGGTTGGGTGGAGAAAGGTATATAAGGCATGAGGAAAGAGGCACTAAAGCCCTTTTCCGCTGAAGCCTTTTCGGCCACACGCCTTTCGGCTAGAGAGCTTTTTCAGCTGAGGACTCAGAGACTTTCAAACAGAGGATTCGTGGAGTTGGTGAGGTGAGACGTGGCAGTGACTTGTTCCTTTCTCTCTCTGATCTTTCAGCATTTATCTCAATATCTGGCTCCGGGTGTTTTATTAAAAAGACCATTTAGCAATTCTAGTTACATCCTTCCCTCTTGGCAGACATGGCTTCTATTCTAGAGTGTCCTTCACTGAAAAAAGTCTCATCTCATAAGATTAGACTTTAGTCTCTTTCTGTGTCCGGTCTCTTCTGCTGCCTCAGAAATCTGAGAGGCTACAGTGTGAGTTACAGAGCTTTTGTTGTACATGGGAAGTTTTCTGCTTTTGTAGAAACAAAGTTTAATTACGAAAAACAAGGACTTTTCGTATTTTTTTTAGTGTCACTCCTCAGCATAGAAGTATCAAGTTAGCATATCTTTGGAATGTATTGTGCTAGAATGTTTGGTTTTAGAAATTTGCAATTCGAGTTGCTGTCTTGAATTTCATAAACATCTTTAAATGAATTTTGGCTTCAGAGTAGGACAGAATTTCCAACAATTTCTGAAACAGTCCCAAACCTACACCTACCATTTTGTACTATGTATTTATGTGAAGCAATATGTGTTCTCAGGATTGATGCTCATAAAAATTAAAACATTGATGAACTTGAAAAGGTTGAGGATGTGGATCATCCTATAGTATGAAATATGCAACCAACATTGAATTCTGTATAAAAATAAGCGCGTAGATCCATCCCATTAGTAAGCAAATTTGTTTTTACATTTATTAAATGGTAAAGTTGTATGTATGAAACATATTATTTTTCTTTTTTTAAATTTTAATCGGTGTATATGTTTTTGGGTGTTTTGCCTGCATTTATGTCTGCACCACATGCAGGCCTGGTACCAGCAGAGGCCAGAGGAGGGCACCTGGATCCACTGGGACTGGAGTTACAGACAGTTGTAGGTTGCCATGTGGGTGCTGGGGACTGAAGCCAACCTCTGTAAGAGCACCATTTCTCCAGCCCCACAAACATTATTTTAAAATAAATTTCTTTAGGATTTATTATCAGTGAATGTTTGACTTGCATCTTCATCTTACAAACGTACACATCTGGGGTAACTAATGGAAAAGATCTGAGGAGCCCTGCACAAGTCAGGCCAGCGGGGCAAGCCTGTGACTTCAGCTACTCAGGAGACTGAGGCAGGATGGTACAATTTTAAGGCCTGCTTGGGCCACAGAGTATATCCAAGGCCGTATTGGGCAGCTTAGTGAGACTCTCTCAAAATAAGACATAAAAAGAGGCCTAGCATGTAACTTTGTGGTAGAACTCACCTAGCATTCCCTAAATTTAATTTCCAGCAGCACCCCCACCCCCACCCCCATGCTGTAGGGCATCTGCCTCACAGGGGTCAGGCATGATAATAACAGGCACAGCTTCAGTCTGCCTTTGTGCTCTTCAGTGTGGAGGCCAAGCTCTGGTGTTAGTTTTGAAGATGACAACCTTCAGGCAACACTCGATTCTGTAATTAGATGTGTCATGCATACATATGCATGTTGCACATGTATGTGCATGTATGGATTTGATACACAATGGAATGTGGACATGAACATGTGCATATGTGTTTATTCTAGTGACTTTCTTTGACTGAACTCTGATTTATATGTGTTCTCTGTACATTTAGATTTATAAATCCGTTAGGGATGGTTTTGACTTGATAATTTAAGTTAGGCTTGCTGTTTGTCTGGTGAGGAAGTGAACAGGTCCTGATATTCCGTGACCATCAGCTTCCTTGCCTGTCCTGTGATGGATTGGTTCTACTAAGTTTCCAGTTCGTGGGTTTTCTCTTTACCTTTTCTTGAAATCCACAGATGGGCTGCAAAAGCACAGCAGTCGGTAGCCGCCAGTGCCGTGAAATTAAGTGGGGCAGAATAGAAAACATAAAATGCATCTTATATAGTGAAGAGGGTGCTATTGTTTTACTTTTATTCATTTAGTTCTTTGATTTATTTATTAGATTATTTTTTATTAGTGTGTTTTCATTGTACAACATACAGAGTGCCATCATGATGTTTCCAC
This sequence comes from Peromyscus eremicus, assembly GCF_949786415.1. Taxonomy (NCBI): domain Eukaryota; kingdom Metazoa; phylum Chordata; class Mammalia; order Rodentia; family Cricetidae; genus Peromyscus; species Peromyscus eremicus. Next base: position 78,754,264 of record NC_081416.1, on the reverse strand, counting down.
ATGTGTGTGCTGTGTACTTAGGTCATATTCACCCCCCTTTCCTCTCCTGTCCTCCCTTCCCGCTAGTGTGCCTTCTATTCCCAAAGACATTCCTTTCCTTTTCCGTGTCTTTTTATTTTTAATATAAACTCTACAGAGGAGAGTTGAAGTGGTATTTGTCTTCTGAGTCAGGCTTATTTCACTTAACGTGACAGTCTCCACTTTGATCCATTTCCCTGCAAATATCATGACTTCATTCTCTGTTATGCCTGAGTAAAACCCCATGTTCTTAACCCATTCACCCGTGGATGGTCATCTAGACTGGCTCCACACTTGGCTACTGAACAGTGTTACAATCAACACGGATGGTACCCTGCCTGGATTCCTTTGGTTGTGTGCCCAGGAGTGGTCTAGCTGGGCCATATGGCAGCTCTATTTTTAGCCTCCTAAGGACCCTTCATACTGATCTCCACAGAGGCTGTACCAGTTCACCATTTCATCAGTAGTGGATAATGATTTCTTTCTCTGAGGAAAGTATTTCTTACAAGTGGGGAGAGGGATTAGTTTGAATATGTGTCTTTTATAACATAAAACATTTCTTTTTTAACTTTCTTTTTATTTATTCTTTGTGTTGTTCACATCATGCATCTTTATTCCATTCATTTCCTGTTCCTTTGTATCCACCCTCTGCCCTTGCAACCTGCCCCCACCGCCCCCCTCAAAATAAAATAAAATTTAAAGAAAAAAAAAAAGGAAAAATCTTGTCATGGAAGTTATAGTGTGACACAGTGAGTCGTGTTGTAGACTCTTTTGTCCATACATATTTACTTGCAAGTGTTGAATACAAAGAGCCGTCGGACTGGTTCGAGGCCTCTGGTTTCTGCTACACTATCGATGCTGGGCCCTCACTGGGACTCCTCTTGGATATTCTGCTGTTGCCCTGTGTTATGAAGATGTCACAGCTTTGGGTCTGCGGGACTGGCCCCTTCACATGTTCCAGCAGATCACAAATGGGGTGGATGTTGGGGTGGGCCAACTCATAGCACTGGTTCTGGGTCTTGGAAGTTGCAGGGTTGGTCAGCCTGCCAGCTCTCCCCTATCGTCACCAGGGTGAGCTCTCCAGCTTTGCCCTGGGCTAGTTTATCCCTTGTAGCAATGAGCAAAGGTGGGGCTGGTTCTCCTGCTTTTACACCCTCAGGGTCTGCTCTCCCACACCTACACCTTCAGGACCAGCTCTCCTGTGTTGGCCAGGCAAGGGACAAGGGCTACTCTCCTGAGTGCTGCAGCTAGCAAGGGGTGGGGCCAGATCTCCCATGCTCACATTTTTGGGGCCAGTTCACCTGCACCCCCATCAAGAGGGTCAGCTCTACTGTGCTGCTCAGGGGAGGTGCAGGATCCACTTTCCCAAGGTAAAGCTGCAGCTGGTAAGGGGGAGGGTCAGCCCTCTTGCCCACCATAGGTAGCAGGGGCAAGGGGGTGGGGAGGACATCTTTCTCTTACCCTCACCACCACATGGTAGATGAGAGGTGTGTGGCCAGCTATCCCACTCTCCCACCCGCAGGGCTGGCTCACCTGTTCCTCTGCCCATAGGGTCAGCACTATTGTGCTGCCCAGATGAGTTGCAGGGCCTACTCTCCCAAGTGAGGGGCAGGAGCAGCTGGTGAGGGGCAGGAGCAGCTGGTGGGGGCAGGAGCAGCTGGTGAGGGGCAGGAGCAGCTGGTGAGGGGCAGGAGCAGCTCTCCCACTCTCATGACCTCAGAGCCAGCTCTCCCACCCACCTCAGGCATAGAGAGGCAGGGGGCAGGGGAGGGCATCTCTCCCCCTCCCATGCTTGCCATATGGCAGATGAGGGGCAGGGCCAGATCTCTCACACCCGTGTTCTCGGTGGTGGGAGGTGACGGGTGGGGAGCGGGGAAGGGGCCCACATCAACAGGGTCAGCTCCTCTGTGTTGTCCAGATCAGATGCAGAGACTGGTTTCTCCAGTGTTGCAGCTGGTAAAGGAGAGAGTCAGTTCCCTTGCCAGCTGGAGGCCGTAGGGGCAAGGGGGGAGGGCATCTTTCCCTCACTCCCACCACCACACTACCAACAAGGGAGGTGGTGCCAGCTGTGCCCTTCTCATACCCTCAGGGCTGGCTCACCTGCACCCTCTCTACAGGGTCAACTCTACTGTGCTGCCCAGGTGATGTGTAGGGAGTGCTGCAGTTGGTGAGGGGTGGCATCAGGTCCTCCACCTGCTGCAGATGTTGAGGGTTGAGGGGAGGAGGGCATCTTTCCCTCACCCACGCCACCACATGGCATGAGAGAGGGGTGCTACCTGATCTCCCAATCTCATGCTCTCAGGGCCAGCTCACCCATGCCCCTGAGAATAGGGTCAGCTCTGTTGTGCTGCCCAGGTGAGGTGTAGGACCCTGTCTCCTGAGTGCTTCAGCCGGTGAGGGGCAGAGCCAACTCTATACAGCCACAGCCTCTTGGCCTTTGGTGGTATCAGGAGCCGCGGACATCAGCACAGACCATGGCTGCATCAGGGACATGAGCCCAGACAGACATGGGCCCCAGCAGCAGCCGAGGCCCAGACATCACCATGGCCCTGGGTGGCAATCAAGCCACCCACCTCAGCCTGCTCCTCACTGCTTTCATCTTTTCAGATATGCCTGTCCACAGGAAATGAACCATTTCCTCTCTCTCCCATACCGCACCGTACATTTGCTCACCACGATAGTGACCATGCTTTTTTCTCGGAGCCCGGGCAGATCGCCCCAGGCCTGCGTGTGGGTCACTTTGCCCAGCTCAGTTTGTCAAGGTGCTGGGCAGGGCCCCACTTTCTTCTTGGAGCCCAGGGCAATCATAAAACATATTTCTTATTGGACAATCAAGTCAGAAAAACTTGAGAAGTGTTTCCTTTTGTGATGCTCAGACAGATTGTACCTTGAGTCTAAAACCACAAGTTTCCTCTATTCCAGCTAATTCTGGAGGGGCGAGGTGGGAAATACATTTTATAGCAACAGTGCCTGCTTGTTCTATTCCCAGCTTCCCCTTTCCTCGGCTTCGAAGTGTGTGGATACACATGTGAGCCACACAGCGTTTTCGATTTGAGTTACCTATCAACATCAAAAATTTCAGAGATTAATCAATTCCAAAATTGCAGCATCTCAAAAAAAAAAAAAATCCAAGTTTCTGTTTCTCCAATGGTCGACTCAGGTAGAAAAGAGGAGACATTTATTCTCTTCATGGGCTTGTGTTCCAAAGTGAAGGTTCTGCCTATCATTTTGGTATTGTAGACCAACGGACGGGGAGGTGATTGCCATTGAAAAGACAGTTTTCTGCTCACATTTCCCCAGAGTAAAGTTTGGAAGCACCAGAGGTGGTGAAGAGGCAGAGGTTCTGGGGGCCGATGTGGGGTTTGTTGGGCTTTTACAGAAAGGCAGAGCAGGACTAGCTAGTTTGAATGATTGCAGTGGTCCTAAGGTGTAGGAGAGAGTAGGACAGGATAATAAGGACCCAGAGTGGGATAGCTTGGAATTGGGGCACAAGGGAGCTGTTTGGGTGGTAGAGATTTGGGACTGTTCAGTTTGCATATGAGCAGAGCTAGTTCTGAGTGTTAACTGTCTGTAGCAATCTGGGGTCAGCAGTCTTTGCAGAGTCAGCAAGGCCAGAGTGTGAACTGGTAAGGCATAGCATCCCTTGATGTTTGATGGACAGGGCAGTGTCTCTCTGACCTCTCACTAGCAAATGATCCAGGGCCAACGAGGCAGAATGGTCTGGCTAGATTATCAACAGGGCTCAGATTCCTTTGGGCAGTAGCTGTCCTTGGGCAATGCCATCCACAGCATTACTCAGACCTTTTTGTTTTTGTCTATTTTGATTGGAATCAGTCCTCAGAATCACATCTTTTGCCAATATTGGAGCCTCTGGGGAGTGGGAAGGAGGCAGCATTTGAAGACTTTACTCAAAGAAGGATGCTGTGCCCAGATGCCATCCTGCCTCATAAAGCCTCGCCATTCTCAGAAACAGATGCCTTTGCAGATGTGTTAGATAGTGGAAACCAGGAGAGAGACAATCTTCCCTTTCTTGATTTTTATTCTAATATAGTGAGAAAAATTATGCTGTTTGACAGATGCACACAAGGTCTGGCATCAGAAGGACACAGTTCAAATCCCAGTTCTTGTCACATCTCAACACTGTGCTATCTACTTAACATCTTTTAGTCTGTTCATTAACTCTTTAATTGCAGCAATAATATCGAAGTAGGCTTCTCTGAGGGTTAAAGGAGTCCACTCCAGTAGAAACACATGGTGTCAAGCCTGGTATGTATGATATCATCTATGTTGCCTATTATTTTATTGCTATTTATCAAACACACCTCAGTGTTGCTGCTACAAAGCTGGCAAGAGGTGGTCTCTGTTATAGTTTCAATCTGGAATATCTCCGGAGGCTCCAATGTCTAAAGCTTGGTTCCTAGGTAGTGGCCCAAACTTTAGGAAATGGACCCAGTTATAAGAGGTAGCTCCTGATTACATATTTTGCCACCACAATACAAGCTAGAGTTATCTGGAAAGAAGAACTCTAAATGAGAAAATATTTCCATCAGATTTCTTGTAGGCAAGTCTGAGAGGCATTTTCTTGATTAATGACTGATGTGGGAGGTTCATTCACTGGAGTGGTGGCACTCCTCGGCTGGTGGTCCTGGGTGGTATAAGAAAACAGGCTGAGCAAGCCTTGAAGAGAAAACCATTAAGCGGCACTTCTCCATGGCTTCTGCTTCAGTTCCTGCTTAGAGTTCCTGCCCTGACTTCCTTAGATAACAGACTACAAGATGTAAGAGGAAATAAACCCTTCCTATCCCAAGTTGCTTTTGGTCATGATATTTCATCACAGCAATAGAAACCTAACTTAGAAATTGGTACCAGGTTTGTGAGGCATTGCTGTGACAGGCCTGACCATATTGATTTTGGAAAAATTGTGAAGGATTTTGGAACTTTGGGCTGGAGAAGGCCCCTGAGAGTTCAGAGCTTAAAGAGCTGCTATGGGAACTTGGAAGATAACTCTGAGAGCTGTGCAGACCATGGAGTCCTGACTTGTGACATTTCAGAGGGAAGCAAAGTCTTTATTGGAGCTATTCATGGCAGGTTTTGTTTTAAGAGTTTGTAGAAATGAAATCTGTGATTCCCTGGAACAACAGGTACTGGTCAGCTGGAGCAGAGGAATCAGCTGTGATTAAATAAGAGACCAGCATTATTGGGTAGAATCTTTCAGCAGAGTATTTCTTCGGGACCAACACAGGGAAGTTGTGGTCCAGTGGAGGCTGAGGCTGTGTCTCATGCTGATAGTTGAACTTGGTAATGTCTAAGAGTCTCCCCGGTGCTCTTGGTTTTGAAACCATGAAGTAGTCACGGACAGAAGCTGAGGTTTGGCACCGTGAGAGGCGTTTTTGGTCTTGGTATTTATCATAGCAGTAGGAACCTAACTGACACACTGGGTCATGATCAGAAAGGGGGTATTGGGACTCTGGCCCCTTCCTTTCTTTGCTTTCTTGCCACTATGAGATGAAAAACCTTGTTGTACTTCCTGGTCTCCACAGTGATGTTCTGCCTCATCACAGGCCCAGAAACAAGAGTCAAATGGCCATGGACTGAAAGCTCTGAAATCATGAGTCCAAATAAATCTTTCAAGTTTATTTTCTCAGGTGTTTGGCCACAGGGTTAGAAAGCTGACTGACAGACAATCCATCCCAAAGAAGTATAATACAGGACGCAAGTGGAGTTTACGTGAGGGTAGAAAGACAAATTGTTTTTTGAAATGTTACTGAATGTATCAAAATGTCAATGTTAAAATCACAGTTCTCATCTTGAAGGGAATAAATTATGATTTTGGGGCCATTTTGAGTGACTATAGATGACATAGGAACACAGATTTAGGTTACCCCAAATTCTGTGTTCCAATGTGGAAGCATTTTCATGAAGTTTTTATAGTTTTTCAGAACAAAGAAAGTCACAAATCAAGGCAAATTTAAAATACATTGGTGGATACATCAGAGAGGCAGATACAGGGAGATGGGAGGAGCTTTTCTTTAGGCCCAAGATGCTATCTGATGGCATACTTTCCTCCCCCTCCTCCCCGAGACAGGGTTTCTCTGTGTAGCTTTGCCACTTTCCTGGAACTCACTCTATATCCCAGGCTGGCCTTGAACTCACAGAGATCTGCCTACTTCTGCCTCCTGAGTGCTGGGATTAAAGGCATACGCCACCACCGCCCGACTCTGATCTGATGGCATTCTTAAAGTGGTTGGTGGAAGTTAGTGGTCTGCCAAGTTAATAGATTATAAAAGGCTTTTATTTATTAGTCACAAGATGTTACTTCTGATATAGAGGTGGGAAGGAATGGCTGTTCTGGAGGGCTAGAACTAGCCCAAGATAAGGTAATTAGCCTCCAGACTTGCAACATTCCAATCTCTCCACACTACTGTAGTTATAATCAGTCAAATCAGCCTCTTCAGACACAAATCCTTTTCAGGAGTTCTTGTTCATGAAGGAAAGCATTAAAGGGTGAAGGAGATACCCAGGGCACAAAGTCGAGGAGACACTTGCACAGTCCAGAAAGCCTTTTAAGTTTTGCATCCTGATACTCTGACTAGTTTCACCTGAATCCTGGCCCTATTGAAGGAGAGATGCTGTTAAGGCTAGACCATGAAGTGAAGTAGGAGATGGCCAGACACAGCTCCTAAGCGAAAGGGGAGGAGTCTAAGAAGACATAAGGAATGGCAATAGAATGGCCTCTTCAGGTTGTTCCACATAATGGAGCAGTGTGGGTCATGGGAAAGGGTTAGAAGTAAAGCAGTGGCACTTGGCATGTAACCTTGGCAATGAGAAAGCTCCTGTAAAACTGGTAAGAAAAATGCATGCCTTGAACAAATACAATATAAAATTCTTTTGAGAGGCATAAAAAGAAACTCGGAATAACCAGAGAAGCATAGATTTGTCTCTACAGTCCTGATAGCATCTCGATGTCATATAAACACTGTAAACAATGTGGGCATGAACCTGTTTGTAACGCCAGACTCAATATCATCCAAGGACTTCCAGTCATTAGAATATAAAACCATCCATTTAGTCCTGTGATTTCTGAACTTGCCTAGAACACTAAAGACTGAAGGAGCAGGGGCGAAAATAGGGACATCTTTTGTTCCTTTTCTATTAGTCTGCACTTTTATAAGGACTGTGTCTGAGGAGGGTGTTTAACACTGAAAGCATTCGACAAGTCATCACTTAGCACTTGCAAACTTGGTGCTATAGTTAATTTGCTTAAGGAAAGATAAAGAGATTGAACATCTTTTGCTTTATACATTGTAGAGCAATTCTTATCGGCTACTCCCAAAGAATCATGACTCCTTTCTAAGTCCAAGTAGGCCCTATAATTTAAAATCAATGCTTCAGATAAAGCCACTACGCCAGCAGTATTTTTGCATGACTAACTACTCTATAATGTAGATGCTTAGGACACTCAAGACTCTGGACTGGGGCTGGGGTGGTAGAGTACCTGCCTAGTGTGCAAGAGGCACTGGATTTAATCTTACCAAAGTGAAATAAAAAGCTAAGAACACCCAGCACTTACTTCACGCGTACCGGTCTACAGCTTGGTTGTACTTTTTCTTAGAGCTCCATGCACCATGCACTGTGTGCAAACTGTGTTCAGGTCTCTCCCAGATGTCTCATTCTTTTTGGATTAGCCACTCCCTGGAGCATCTTTCTTCTTGTCGTGGATCATCTATGAATGAGAACAAGTGGAAATACGTGGTACTTCTTACGTCTTGGCTTGAAGCCGACTCACATAATTTGTGGGATAAATCCATCAAATGACGGAGTCTGAAGTATACGCTGTCTCCAGAAAGCGCTCCTGCCAATCATCTGATCTAATACAGCCACACACAGGGACTATTGGGATTAGATGAAAGAATCTTAGTCACGTGTTCTTTGCTGAGTCATTCCTAAGGATGGTGAGAATCTGTCTCAGGCCTGTTTGGAGTTCCCAGTGGAGTGAAAGTGCCCATTCAAAGGCCACCTGTAAAGTTCTTTTCACAATGGCTTCCCCAGGGACAATCACAGCACACTGGCCTGTGAACCCACAACCTGAGGATGCTGAATAAACATTAGTTTGCTGCTGGTGGCTCTGGGACAGACACTCTAAAACTACCACCCCTGGAGTGGACGTTGCTAAGGCTGAACCTCGTGCAATGGTGCAATGGTGCAATGAGATCACAGAAAAGACCACGATGGGGTTGGGGGAACTTTGTGGAAATATTTGCTGTGTGCTGCAGTTTGCCCTCTTAAAATTCACACTTACTTAAGAAAATTCATCATTTGAAAAAAGCTACAAGAAAATATTAATTTATAAGCTTACTTAAAAATGTGATATGTGTACATATGCAATGTCTGTCTGTATCTATCTATATCTATGTATGTATGTATGTATGTATGTATATATGTATGTATGTATGTATGTACGTATCTATCTATCTATCGTCTATGTATGTATGCATATCTATCTATCTATCATCTATGTATGTATGTATGTATGTATGTATATATGTACCTATCTATCAGTCATCTATCTGATCTATCATATATCTGTTAATTGAGTTATGCCTGTGTGCCAGATGGAGTGATGATGCTTTCCCCCAAGAGCCATGAACTATCTAATAAAAATCCTAGTGCCAGACATGGAAATTTTCCCCTTGAGTTGTTGGTCAGGGGAATACAAGTATTTCCCAAAAGAAAACAGTATGGGCTGTGGACATTGTCCTTGGTTGTCCTCCAGAACCTGAAGGTAAGACCCTATCCCATTGCTGAAGATATTACAAACTGCAGATGTAGGACTTGAGGAATGAAACTGAAACTGATCTGGAAACCTGCTCCATGAGGACCCTTTCTCATAGTATCTGAAGATGCTATGCAAGCTGCCAATGTAAATGTAAATGGTCACACCCAGCTGTAACGTCTATGAACCACAACAATGACTGGATCAACAAGATATCCTCACTGGTGCAATAGTGGCACTTTTATCTTGGTAGTAACCAAGATAAGCTGTCTAATCGGACATAAGGTCCACTGTGGTAGTTTGAATCTAATTGGCCCCCATAGGCTCGTAGGGAGTGGCACTATTAGGAGGTGTGGCCTTGTTAGAGTAGATGTGGCATTGTTAGAGGAAGTGTGTCTCAGTTCACTTCCTGTTGCCTGAGGATCAAGATGTAGAACTCTTTGCTCCTTCACCAGCACCATATCTGCCTGCATGCCACCTACCATGATGATAATGGACTAAACCTTTGAACTGTAAGCCAGCCCCAATGAAATGCTTTCCTTTACAAGAGTTGCTACAGTCATGGTGTTTCTTCATTGCAATAGAAACACTAACTAAGACACCCACTCAAGTCGATGGAAATTCATGTCTGGTATTGCAAGCTTAGCCATGGTTGGAGAGGTTATAGACCTGAGAGAAGAACCTACTACTGCCCTTGTTCTAAACCAATATATTTCTAATTGAATCCTACATGTATATACCCATAGGTAAGTATGGTTCTCATCCCTCATCAAAGAGACTTCTTTTTGAAGATGATGGAGAACATTACAAAGATTCACAGCTAGTCAAAATATGGTAAATAAGGAATTGTGGGCTGGCCTTCTCTTGTACATATCTTAGGTATGTAGTCCCAGCCATTTGTGTGTGCAGTGTCCCTGCCCTGTCTGGAAAGCTGTTTGCTGCAAATGCCCACTGCTTTTGGCTCTTACAATTCTTCTGTCCCCTCTTCGACGACTGTCCCCCAGCCTTTCAGTGTGATATAGATGTCTCATTCAGGGATGAGCACTCCTCAATCTCTTATTCTCTGCACATTGACCAGTCGTGAGTCTCTGTATTAATTGCCATCTATTGCAAAAAGAAGCCTCCCTGATAGCGTTGAAGGCTGCACAAATTTATAGATATGAAGATAAGTATTTAGAGGGCAGTTTAATATTCTATTTATAGAATAATAGTGGTAGATTCTCCCCTGGCACTTGTGACACATTCAACCACAGATTCTTAGCTCAGGTGACAGCACCACACACAAGTTATATCTTGTGAAGCAGGCTTTCAATCCAATCAGAATGTGCTTGGTTACTCTAATAACATTTGCTCTACTACCACTGCACCAATTGGGCGGCTTTTCCCAGGCTGGTTCATGTTGGAATTGAACCCCCATGAGGCTACTCTGGCTGTGGCATTTAGTGGGAGGTGATTTGGATCAAAGTCAATTGAATTCTGGTGGCTTTGGAAGGAGAGATTGAGACCAAGAAATACACGCATGCATACTTCCTATCTTTTGCCACATGCTTCCCTACAGCGTCTGAGGACTCTGTCAACAAGGAAACCATCTCTTGAGGAAGCCCCTGAACCTGGAGAATCCAGAACCAGGAGTCAAAATAAGCCTCTCTCTTGTAGAAATCACCCAGCCCCTGGTATTATGTTATTGGCCATAGAAAATAGACCAATCCTCTATCTAGGTCTTGTTCAGCATTAAACACCAATTCTGTTTTTTTTTTTTTAAACTGGCTTCCCACTGCTATTGAGAAACTGCAACTCTACATTTAATTTCTCAGAAGCCCAGCTGAAAGTCCAAAGCACTGCAGACCACATGTCTTCCTGATGGCTAATACTCTGCAGACATTCTCCAGCTGCATTGCTGACAGGTGCACTCTACCATCTAGGCTGTGTTGCCTGCACCGTGGACAGGGATGAATTACCCGCAAACACGCAGGAGTGGGTGTGGGCTGCGATTGGATGCCGGGTTCCCAGGGCTGGCACTGCCACTTGTCCTGTTTCCTCATCTGTGAAATGGAGATAATAATAACTGCCCCAGTTTCTCACATGTGAAGACAAAACGAGAAAAGCCTGCTGCAAAATAAGAAGCACTATTCAAATGCAGACAGTTTTAGATCCTCTGATTGCTCTCTAAATTAATAATAGCCCCGTCGAGTTTGTGTCATGCCTCAGTTTTCAGAGCACTTCCACTTCCATTGTCTCATTTCGGTTGCACCATGGCGCTCAACATTGCAGGGGATCACGGGGATTGGAAAGGCCATAGGGCTTGCCCAGGGCCATCCTGTAAGTAACAGAGCTGGGAGAGCAGCCAGATTTCCCAGTGTTGCTTCTGAGCTTCATCCGTCAGAATCCATTGCTTCAGCTTCTCTGTCAAAGCCATCATAGCTCCCTTGGAAAAGCATCTGTGGGGTCAATGCTGCCGGTGGCTGCAGGGTGGAAAAGGTGTTTGCAACCTCCTTATGGGAATGTGAGCATAAGGCTATTGAAAGTAACTTCAAAGCCTCTCTGTGACTGGAAGAGCACTGACGGGCTTGGTGGTCAAACCCCTGGGTCACCTTCAGGTTCTGTCCCATTTCTTTCTGGAGTGTCTTCTTAAGATGCTAGGAAGATGGCCACCTTGTCAGAAGGCAAATGATGACTTACTGGCTTCTCAGTGATGGGAAGAATCTCCAAGAATACAGAACTATCTAATTCCTTACAGTGGAAAGAAACCTAGAGGTGTTTCTATTCCAATTTGCTCATTCTACAGGAGTAAAATACAGGGTTGCAGGGGGTGGAAGATTGTTCATGGTTAGAGAGTGAGTTTCAGGTTATTGTGCATCTGAGGGTCCATGCTTACCTCTGTCACTTACTGTTTGAGGACCCAGCGAGAGGAGGATTAACTGAGGTAAATACGTTTTTAGTATTGCCAGGCACCACAGCTAGAGTGGAGTCTAGATGAGTCATCGTGCTTGGTTGCTGTCTTAGTTGGGCTTTTTATTGCTGTGAAGAGACACCATGACCAGGGCAACTCTTATAAAGGAAACATTTAATTGTGGTGGTTCACTTACAGTTCAGAGGTTCAGTCCATCATGGTGAGGAGCATGGCAGTGTGCAGGCAGGCATGGTGCTGGAGAAATAGCCAAGTGTCCTACATCTTGCAGGCAACAGGAAGCCGATTGACAGTCACACTGAGTGAAGCTTGAGAAAAGAGAACTCAAAGCCCGCCCCCACAGTGACACGCTTTCTCTAACAAGACCACACCGACTCCAGCAAGGCTATACCTCATAATGCCACTCCCTTTGGGAACTATTTTCTTTCAAACCACCACAGCTGCCAATGGTTTAGTTAACTCATGTTAACAGGAAAGGTCTTTGAGATTAGACACTAGGAGCTTCTTTCTGGGGGCTTAGTCAAATGTGGGGGTTACAGAAAAAGAAGTGGAGTGCACACTTGTGGCCAGACAGCTCCAGAAGCATTACGGCACCACTGAGGGCCTCTCCCAGCAGCATCCTCTTCAAAGCAAGTCAGGATATTCTCAGCAAATGTCTTCTAGGTGGAACCTCTTGCCCCAAATTCTTTTCGTCTAAACCCAGATTTCAGAAAGGATTGGCAGGGCCCAGGTCATGTGGCTATGCTGTAGTTGCAAGGGAGGCTAGGAAAGCTATTTCTGGGATTCTTTATGGGAAAGGAGAGACACTCATGATGTGGAACATTCCAGTACATAGGAAGAATTTCCAAAGTATGATGGGAATATTAAAAATAGGCATTTTCTGTGTTTCCTTTGTGTTTATCCCTTTTCATGTGTGCATGGAATACTAAGTCATTTTCTTATGCCACATGCCCTGCTCCAGCTGGCCTCCATAGTGTCCCAGCTAATGTTTTTTTTAATGCACCAACTACTTTTAACTTTTGTAGGGATGAGCCTTCACATTCTCTCCCACACCTGCACCACAAACCCCAACATCATGTTGCAAGCATTTTCCTCCATATTAATTTTGCTTTTGCAACATGACTCTTCGTAGCCTTATCATATTCTAGACTATGGATGTGTCAAAATTTATACAACCAATTCCAGGGTGTGCATTAAAGCCGGCAAGTGCTTTCTCCTTGAAGTTACATATGACTTAGCAATGAACACTCTTGTACAAAGAAAGAAATCCTTCAATTTGTTTTCCTGTAATGGAAGAGCTAACTCAAAAGAACTTGAAAGCCTCTTGCTAGATCTTGCCAAGTTGAGGACCACTAATGTGACGGGAGCTTTTATGCTAACTTTAGAGCTGAAAATGTTTCTCATTATTTTTGTGCAAGACTCCTGTTATTTGTGATATAGAAATTTGTTTTAATTACATTTTATTAGCAGAAATGTATAATTATGTAGTCAAATTCATAAATATTTTTCTTCTTTTTCAACAGTTATATTTAGGAAGATCTTCTCTGTCCTGAAGAAGCCATCTTTTTAAAAGGCTAAGCTTTTGTTAGTATATATTTGTTTCATAAAATAGTGCTTTTCCATTTATGACATTTTCATACATAAATAAAAGGTGCTTTGATCGTATTTGGTATTTCTCTTGTTGACTACACTCATTCTCCTCCACCTCCCACTGATCCCAATTCTTGTCCTTAAATGCCACATTCTACTTTCCTTTTTGTTCCCCTAGATTTGTTACAAGAGAAAAACATGCAGAACTTATCTTTCTCAATCTGTTTATTTTGCTTAACACGATGATCTACAGTTCCATCCATCCTCCTGTAGATAGCAGGATTTTGTTCTTTTTGGCAGAATAATGCCCCATTTATCTGTTCCATATTGACATAGTGTAATTTGGGCCATGAAGAAGAAGAAGAAGAAGAAGAAGAAGAAGAAGAAGAAGAAGAAGAAGAACAAGAAGAAGAACAAGAAGAAGAGGAGGAGGAGGAGGAGGAAGAGGAGGAGGAGGAGGAAGAGGAGGAGGAGGAAGAGGAGGAGGAGGAGAAAGAGGAGGAGGAGGAAGAAGAGGAGGAGGAGGAGGAAGAGGAGGAGGAGGAGAAAGAGGAGGAGGAGGAGGAGGAAGAGGAGGAGGAGGAGGAGGAAGAGGAGGAGGAGAAAGAGGAGGAGGAGAAAGAGGAGGAGGAGAAAGAAGAGGAGGAGGAGAAAGAGGAGGAGGAGAAAGAAGAGGAGGAGGAGAAAGAAGAGGAGGAGGAGGAGGAGAAAGAGGAGGAGGAGGAGGAGGAGGAGGAGGAGGAGGAGGAGGAGGAGATTTGGACATAGATACACAGAGGAAGACCATGGGAAGCCAAAGTCAAAGACAGCCTTCTATAATCCAAATAGAGGGCCTTCAGAAGCCCACAACAGCTCGATGGCCTCACACTTCCAGCCTGCGGAACTGTGAGGCAGTGAATTTCTGCTCTGAAGCCACTCAGTCTATGGTACCTAGTTGTGGCAGCCCTAGCAAGATAATACATCTGATTGCCCCCTTTCTGAAATACCTCTCTTTTAAAAGGGAGAGAAAAATCCTATTCACTCTGGTAACCAGGAAAAAAAAAGGTCATACAGAGACTGGAAAAAAAGAAAAAGTCTTTGAGGAAGTTGAATTGCAAAGGAGAAAAGCTGAGTGAAGCTGGATAAAGCCTGTGCTAGCCAGCTCATGGGCAGGGCATGGGCTCCAAAGAGATGATCCATCACAGGCTCACAGTTTGGGTCCCCCTGGAACAGAGCTTGAGGAAGACTTGAGTGTTGAGCCAATTAAAAGATGGCAAAGATTCCAATTCTTCCCTGCTCTTCTAGTCCCTCCTTTCCAACTCCATCCCTGCTCTTTCTCTGGGCACTTAGACTTAATAAAAGTGATTTGGATGTGTTTTCTAGCACAGGGAGTCTTGGAGAATGACAATTCCTCCCTCAGGCTACAGGGGGCTGGGCTTTCTCTGCAGAGGTAGCATCAGCTGTGAGGAGAGAGAGGGCTCCTTGTGGCACCAGCCTCTTGGTCCATATGGTCCAGCTCATCCTACCCAATGTCTGCATTAAGATTCAGGAGCAGGCCGGGCGGTGGTGGCGCACGCCTTTAATCCCAGCACTCGGGAGGCAGAGCCAGGCGGATCTCTGTGAGTTCGAGGCCAGCCTGGGCTACCAAGTGAGTTCCAGGAAAGGCGCAAAGCTACGCAGAGAAACCCTGTCTCGAAAAACCAAAAAAAAAAAAAAAAAAAAAAAAAAAAGATTCAGGAGCAGAGCCAGATTAAACAGTAGACTGCTATCTCCCCTGCATTTTCTGTTCATTTTTCTGGCATAAGCATTTCTTCGGCTTCTGATAGGGAAAAATGATGGTTCACAGGCAGAATTAGGATGTTCTGGCTATGATAACATCCCAGGAAACCTTTTATTGTGAATTTACCCTTCAAACTCAAACAAAAGAACATTACCAACCTTACGTACCCCAGGTGAAGCCTCAACAGTTCCACCTATTTTATGATTGTAGAGTTGTTTTTTTTTTAATAAAAAATCTATAGAATATAGTATGTTTGATGAAGTAGAGATTGTATCAATATCTCTTGCTCTTGTCACTACTTGAAAATGATTTTAGTTTGCATTCTCACTTGTTTTTTGTGGGTGTTTGTTTTTTCCCAGTGACATAGATGTGCACACCCAGGGCCTCACTGTACCCCACTATGTGTAGATGCATCATGCCAGCCAGATTCCTGTTGGGATCCACCTCCTCTTTTTAATTAAGGGTCTCACTATGTAGTCATGGTTGGCTTGGAAGTTGCTAGCTTTGACCTTATGGTAATCCTCCTGCTCCTGTCTCCCAAGTGCTGGGTCATAAGCATGTGTCACCACATAAATTCTCTTTAACATATGATCAACTATATGAAAGCTTTGTGTCTATGTCCTTTCTTGCACTTGTTCATACATGTTTGAATAAATAGGTTCTGTATTAGTCAAGGTTCTCTAAAAGAAGAGAACCAATTGAACAAGTGTGTGTGTGTGTGTGTGTGTGTGTGTGTGTGTGTGTGTGTGTGTGTGTAAAAGGGGGATTTATTAGGTTGGCTTCTAGCATGTGGTCCATTCAGGTATTACATCAATGGCTCTCTCACACTGGAGAGGTCGAGAATCCTGTAGTTGTTCAGTTTATGAGGTTGGATGTCTCAACAGTCCCAATCAGGTACTGAAGGCCCGGAGGGTTCCTGGAGAGCTGCTGGTCTTCAGTCTATAATGGATGCTGGGAGTTGGTTTTAACACTGGGGAAGAAATGCTGTAGCAACAGAGTAGACAGATAGATAGATGAACTTGCCAGTGAGAATGAGGGCAGGCAGGCAGGGAGTTTCCTTCTTCCGGATCCTATTATCTGGCTTGTTGCCAGAAGGTGTGGCCCAGATTTAAGGTGTGCCTTCCTGCTTCAGATAATCTGATCAAGAAAATCCCTCACAGGACTGCCCAGCAGCTTGTGTTTTAGCTGGTTTAAGATGCAGTGAGTTGACAACCAGCATTAGCCATCGCAGACGCTTAGAAATGAGGTGGCTGTGTTAAAGATTGTACTTGCCTATCACTGGCCCTTGTGCTTCTTCTGATCTATATTTCAATTCTGAAACCACTGCCATTATTTACAAATTTTGAATTTGTTTTACATCTCTGTCAGCTTTCATTTCTAATCTTCCATTAATCTAGTCATCTTGACTTTGTGTTTTTCTAATTAAGTTTTATGTTCTTATGTGGTTGCTGTCTGTTTTGCATGGATTTATGAAAAAAATGTTTTTGTTATTTTTTAAAATTATAACTCCCTTTCCATCCCTCAGTTCTTTTAAAACTGTTTATGTTGGGGTAGAGGAAGTGGCTCAATGGGCAAGAGTCAGCATCATGACCCGAGAGCAATAAGAGCAATTAGGGAAAATGTACAACATCAGACTTTGACTCCACATGTGTGCACGGGCATGCACACCCACATCCACCCACACCCCACACTCACTCACCCATACCTCACATACATACACAAAAAGTATACTTTTGGTTTTTTCAAGTTTTTGAGTGTTTCATGCATAAATACTGTATGTATAGTTTCTACCCTCCCTCTCCCCACAAACTCCTCCCATTCCTCCATCCCCTATTCAGGACTTCACCTTTGTTAATTATTATTGTTTTACACACACAGGCGTGTGCACGTGCGCGGACACACACACACACACACACATACACACACACCAGTTTGTTGATACCATTTAGTAGTGCTTTGTGTATGTGTATGTGTTTCGGGCTGACCACTTGGAATTGGATAACTAAAATATGCTTTTATTATTATATGTTAACTATACACAATAATGGGTTTCATTATGACATTTCTACACATGAACATAAAGTGTTTCTATAATATTCATCCTGTGGTTATCCTCTTGTGTCTCTTTTGTCTCCTTCTTTCTAACTCTCCTTCCTTCTACCTCCATTTCCTTCCTGTGTTCTTTGTTTGTTTCCCCCATGATCCAGTGAGCTTTGTTAGCATTGCTTACAGGATCATGGGTAAAAGTTTTTTTTTTTTTTTTTTGGTTTTTCGAGACAGGGTTTCTCTGTGTAGCTTTGCGCCTTTCTTGGGACTCACTTGGTAGTCCAGGCTGGCCTCGAACTCACAGAGATCCGCCTGCCTCTGCCTCCCGAGTGCTGGGATTAAAGGCGTGCGCCACCACCACCCGGCAAAAGTTTGTTTATAGGAGAATGGATACCTTACCATTGGCTACACACCGAATAAAATGTCTGTCTCTCTCCAAACAACCGTAAGTAAATATGAATTCTTAGAAAAAGCTGGGGCCCCATGAACATCCCCTCGCTTCCATGGCAGGTTTTTGGTGGGCTCTGTTATGTGCAAATGCAAATATTAAAAGAAATAGTTTACTGGGGACTGGAGAGATAGTTTAGCAATTAAGAGGACTTGTTACTCTTGCAGTGGACCTGGTTTGGTTCCCAGCATCCACATAGCGGTTCATAACCATCTATAACTCCTGTTCTAGGGGATCTGATGCCATCCTGTGGCACCCATAGGGACCAGGTACACATGGTGCACATCCATATTGCAGGCAAAATGCTCATACATGTAAAAACCGAGATAAAGAGGTCTAAAACCATTTTTTATTGTTTGGTAATTTCATATATGCATAGAATGTGTTTTGATCAAATCGACACCCCATTCCCTCCCTCCAGTCTCTTTTCTAGTCACCCCATCACTTTCCTCCTTACATTTTGAGTCTTAATTTTTTTTTTTGAGACAGGGTTTCTCCTTGTAGCTTTGCACCTTTCCTGGAACTCACTCTGTGCCCAGGCTGGCCTCGAATGCACAGAGATCCACCTGCCTCTGCCTCCCGAGTGCTGGGATTAAAGACATGCACCACCACCGCCCTGTGAATCTTAATTTCTAAACCTACTGAGACCACTTGGTGCTGCCAGTATGTACATGAGTATAGGACCATCTTCCCATTCACATACCCATCCTTCCATCCATCCATTCACACATACATACATAAATGCATACATACATACATGCATACATGCATACATACATACATACAGTTTAAATGGAGTTACCATATAATGGGAAACAGCGTCTCCCTCAGATATCATAACCTATAAAATAAAAATCCCAGTGTCATATGCAGGTTCCCTGTTTTGAGTAGTTGGGTGCCCATTGGCTCCCTGAATGTTACAGGTTATTGCCACTGTTCCTAGTTACCCTCTAGAACCTGATAGTAAGGTCCTATCACTGAAGACACTGGATTCCTGAGTCATAGTACTTAGAAAAATCAAACTGGTTCTGACCGGGAAGCTTCATTCTTCCCTGCCAGTTTTCCTAGTGTTGGGAGTTTCTATGAACGCTACCAGAGGAGAAAAGTAATAAGCAGCCTTACCCAGATCTGAATTCTGTGAGCTGCAGTGGTGACTGGGCGGGCGAGATATTCCCACTGGTGCAACAGCAACATGGATGCCACAAGAGGAGCCAACCTCTTGGAAATGTAAGATTTTGAGGGTTTAAGGTCCACTCCATCAGATGGAATCCGTGCCTAGTGCTATTAAGCCTGTGTCTGGCTAGGTTATAGGCCTTGGGGAGAACTAATACTATTATTCTACTAGATGGAGATAGTGATAGGCTTCCCCTTTAGTCCTTATCTTTATTCATATAGATTAGACACTTCTCAACCCTCATCAGAGAAGCTGCTTCTTTATAGATTGAAAATTTTATCCTTGCAAATGTGTTTTGGCCAAGTCCACCCTGTTCCCTGCCTTTAAATTCTGCCCGTATTTCCCACCATCACTATTTCTTTCCAGTTTCACGTCTTGTTCACTTTTGTAAACCCACAGAGTCCACTGAGTGCTGCCAGCAGATAGATGCATGCTGCATGGGAATGGGGCTGTGTATTAGAGCATGGGTAGCAGCCTCTCAGGGGCCACAGCCCAGAAGACAAGTGACTCTCTCTCCAGCTGCCACCAATTGTTAATAGTTCCTCTTTAGTTAGGGGTGGGATTTCCAGACTCCTTTCCCCCTCCTTGCTGGGATTTTTTTTTTCTGGCTTGATCTTGTGCAAATCTTGTGAATGCTGTCACTGCCACTTTTAGTTCATACGCAGAACTGCCCTGCTGTGTCTGGAAAACAATATTTTGTTGTGGTCATCCACTGCCTCTGGCTCTTACTCCCTTTGTGCCCCCTTTTCTGAGATGATAGCTGTGAGAAACTTTTTTTTTTAATACAGCAGATGACAATTAATACAAAGACCCACAACTGACCAGCGTGCAAGGAATGAGAGACTGTGGAATGTCCATTTCTAAATGGACATCGGTATCACACTCCCTAGCTTCAGGGCTCAGTAATCTTGTACAAATACAAGTAATCACAGCTGTTTTGAGTTCAAGAGTGCAAAGGTCATGTTATGCCTGGAAGTTAGCATCCCATACCACTTTCTTTGGGCTTTTATATTCTTTTTGTCTTTTCTTTTATAGCATTTCTTGAGCCTTGAATGGGGAGATACA
The DNA here is from genome assembly GCF_949786415.1 of Peromyscus eremicus. Classification (NCBI taxonomy): domain Eukaryota; kingdom Metazoa; phylum Chordata; class Mammalia; order Rodentia; family Cricetidae; genus Peromyscus; species Peromyscus eremicus. Next base: position 78,734,483 of record NC_081416.1, on the reverse strand, counting down.
GTCATTCCACTTGTGCCAGGATGTCCAAGAACCACTTTTTTTTTTTTAGTATTTTCACATTGTAAGCCTTTACAGTCATTGCTAACTACTGAAAAAGAAGTTTTTCTGACTAGAGCTCACAGCAGCACTAATGTATTGGCACAACTGTATTTATGTAGAAGGTGACTAGATGAGCACATCATGTCATTTAGTAAGCATTTTACCTACTAGAGCTTATGACCTCTTCAGCCATGGACTTGTGACTGGGCTTAGAGTACCAGACGTGAATTCCTTCCTGTGGAGTAGGCATCAAGTCCCAACAGAAAGCAATTAGTTACCCCCATAACAGACATGCCACTACTACACCATTGGACTCATCTTGCTTGGTTACTTAGTGTTGCTGTGCACAGAATCCACAGCCGATTGTGACTGTTCTCCCCCAGCAGCTTGCATAGCACCTTCTGGAACTATGAGAGCTACCCTGAAGGTTAGAGGGTATTAGCCCAGTTCCAACTTACTAAGGTATTTAGCACCTTCAGCAATAGGGTCTTACCACCTAGTCCTGGAGGGCAGCCAACAGCAGATACAGTTGCCTATATTGTTTTGGTGACCTCATGGGTCTTCCTGACCAAAAAATATAGGGAGATAGCCCACCACTGGGACTTTTGATTAATAACCTGTGGCTCCTGAGAGGAGTTCTTTCTACTCACACAAGGTTTAAATTATTTTTTTAAATTATTTTTTAAAGCTTTATCCTTTGACTAACTTGGCAATTATCAAAATTCCTTATGACTTTGCAAACATCATTAGTTTTAGTTGATACTCCTCACCCTTTATCAAACTACCATTTAAAGACCAAACCAACCAAACCACAGAAAAAGAAATGAAAGCAGCACTGTTCTCTGTTTCAAGTTGCTCTTTCCATGCTTCCTCTGTGATAGTTATCTTAAGATTTTTCCCAAACATGTCTTTACTACATCAGCTACCATTTGGTGGGTAGTATGTGTCAGTCAGTACCAGTGCATTTTAACAGAGCTAGGAATTGTTTCAGATTGAACAACAGGGACATGAAAAAGTATTTTTTTTTGGGAGAGTTTTAATGAATGTATGTACTAAGAGTCATTTAGACATAACATTGTTTTTGAATGTTTGGAGTTAAATGGGCGTGATTTGCTGGCTCAAAGAACATGCTGCACTTGCACAATACTGGACTTGGGGACATGATGAAGGAGAAGATCTGACGTACTTTAAGTACCTTAAAGATCATGAGAGAGAAGACTAGAATGGCATGTAACACATGCCTGCAGAACTGAAAACCTAAGTCATGTGGGTAAAGTGTGAAAGTAGTTAGAGGAAACATACCCATCACTCTGTGTTTGACCTCTGCTTTAGGTTTTTCTGACTGAATTAAAAATGCAAATGTTTAGAAGATTATCAATACCAAAAGAGAGTAATACAGACCAGAGATGTAGAAAGATTCCTAATCATTAGGTGATGACCATACCTGAAGAAAAACACAAGTTTAATGATAATTGTTAGCATAAAAATTAGAATTTTATGCATGTAAGAATGCAGTATAAATATATAAGTAAAATTAAAAACTAAGTAGTCATCTGTGAAAAATATCAGCAACATACATAAAAAATTGTTATGTTCCTTTATATGTAAAGAACATCAACAAACAAGAAAAGGCAAAGACTTCAGCAGAAAAATAGTAATTACCTAATATGAAGAGTTAGTTATCATGATAAATGGCTTAGTTTTGGTAGAACGGAGACAAACATACATTTACGAGATGAGGCAACATTTTAAGGCTATAATTCTAAGTATAAAATGGTATGATATGGAACTTGTATAATTTCAAGTTTAAAACATTTGTTGTTTGCAGTACTGGGGATTAAATCTACAGCCTCACACATGCTAGACAAATGCACTCTTGCTGAGCTAGATCCCAAGCTATTTTTTAAACTTTATATCTGAAATAGGGTGGCTTAGCTTGCTTTTCTACTGCTATAATAAAACACTGACCCAAAGCAACTTGAGGAGAAAAAAGTTTATGTCAATGGATGGTCTATATTCCTTCATTAAAGGAAGTCAGGGCAGGAACTTAAGGCAGGAACCTGGATGCAGAAACTGAAGCCGAGGTCATGGAGGAGTGCTGCTTACTGGCTTGCTCCTCAGGACTTGTTCAGCCTGCTTTCTTATAGCAGCCAGGATCACCTGCCCAGAGGTGGTACCACCCCAAGTAGGATAGACCTTTCCATGGCAGTCATCAATCAAGAAAATACTCCACAGACTTGCTCAAAGGCCAATCTGATGGAGGCAATTTGTCAACTGAGACACCCTCTTCCCAAATGACTCCAGCTGCGTCAATCTGACAACCAACGGGTGCACAGGGGTCTCAGTGCACTGCCTAGACTGGCCTAAAATGTTCAGTCCTTCTGCCTCAGCTTTCCTAAGTTAGATGCTTGGGCTAGCAGTTTTTAAAAAACAATGAAGTACCCACAGTTATACACTGCCTTCTATGCTTTTGTTTTCTGTGGGGCTGGGAATTACCCAGGGTATTTAGACTGAGCTGTATCCCCAGCTCCTGCCTTCTGTTGAGAGTGATTATCTCTGAGTTGCGGGATTATGGGTAACTTTCTCTCTATTCATCCTTATGTAAACTATTTTCTACAATAAATATTAATTGCATTTGAAATAGAGCAACCAGTTATATATGAACTTTTTTTTTAATTAATAGAATCCAGTGCTAGCATGACTGTTCCTAGCCAGTTATTCTCAGGCTCTCACAGTAGAAATAGAACAAATTTAATATTTCCCAAAAGCAATTTGTTAGGGAAGCAATCTTTAAAGTTGACACACTTTTCAAATCCATGGTTCTTGTCCTCCCCATCTCTTCCTCTTTCTCTCTTTCTCTCTCTCTCCTGTCTGTCTGGAAACAGTCTTACTATGTAGCCCTGGCTGGCCTGGAACTGATTATGCAGAGACTAAGCTAGCCTTGAACTCACAGAAACCACTTTTCCTCTGTCTCCCAAGTGCTAGGACGAAACACTTGTGCTATTATGCCCAGCTTCACAATTCTCTTTTATTAAATTAATCTTAAATTGTGTGAAGGTATAAAGCATAGACACAAACATATTTATGACAATGCTGGTGTTTGGATTCACACTGTGCTTGTAAATGCTCAAGAAGTCAGGATGAGAACATATAGTAATTAAGGGGACTCTGTAGGAAGATTTTAGATTACCTCAGAAAAGTCAGCCATGATCAAACACACTCCAGGAACACCCAGTGGAACAGAAGTAAAACATGTTTTTAGTCATGGGGTTTTCAGATTTTAGCAGCATATGTGCATTGTCATGGATCAATAAGCAGTGTTTTCCAAGCTTATTTTGCCACAGAGTTGATTTTTGTCTCAGTATTTCTATGTGACTCTTCTGTAACTGTGCTTAGGGGAATCAGACTTGGGAGCACAGAATCCCTGGAATGGTCCTGTAGAGGAGCCTTTCATGGCATGGTGCAGTGTTCACAACACACATCAAATGATAACAAAGACTACAGAAGACCAGGCACCATGCAGTCCCATTAATGAAAAATTGAGTGCACAGAAAAGAAACTGGATGAGAACATTAACTGCCACATATTAAAAGTGGCCACATCTGGGGTAATGGAAAGTGGGTAATTTTTATTCTTCTCTTTGCTTGTATGCATTGAATAAGATTTCACAATGAATGTATATTACCATTGAAATAAGGAAAATGATAAAAGTTATAAAAATGATGTGGAAGAATATGCAATGTATTGTTCAACTGTGTTCCCTGGAAAGAGGAGATTGCAAAGCAGTTTGTTTATTACAATTTCTTTTAAAAAATGCTTACCCTTATGGATTGCTGTGCAGAGAACAAGTAAATGCACCGAGATATTAAGTTATTCTGGGAGCAGAGATAATTTTAAAGACATTTGAGGGAGAGGATATATTAATTTTTCCCCACAATGAATATTTCACATATTTTAGTTAAATATAAACACAAATATGTGTTTCTGGAAATATGTAAATAGAAAAAGAAGCACATATCACCTATCCTTTAATTTCTTTTTCAAATAATCTTTTTATTTATTTTTTTAGAATTTGATATATGTATACAATGTGTTTTTGTCATATCTACCTCCACTTCCCCTCTCCAACTTTTCAATGTAGCTACCCCATCATGCCTCCTCCCAACTCCATGTGCTCTTTAAAAAAATAAAGCCCACTAAGTCTAGTTAGGGTTGCTGGTATATACATTGGTGTAGATATGTGCATGGATGTGGATCTACCCACCAGAGCGTGTGCAACCTATCAGGGCTGCATCCCTGGAGAAAACTGACCCTCTCTCCCTCAGCAGCCCAGGTTGGCCTAACTCTGGAACTATAGGTATATGCTGTTGCTATAGACAACTTTTATTGTTTTTTTTTGTTGGACTCTACAAATTAAATGTAAACTTTTCATTCTCAAAGGTATGTTTCCAAAGCAGAGTGCAGGTATCCAGGAAAGGTGGGAGAAATTATATTGACTGGTAGGCATGTTGGTATACATACTGAGTTTTCTCAGAAGTGATCTCTGCATGTTTCCAAGACTCCTAACATGGGCATAAGGGAGGGAGATAACTAGGGTGGTGGTGGTGGTGGTGGTGGTGGTGGTGGTGGTGGTGGTGGTAGTGGTGGTGGGGTATGTGTGGGTGTGTGTGTGTGGGTAGGGGGTGGTGGTGATGGTAGTGGAGGTGGTGGTGGTGTGGTGGTGGTGGGGGTAGTAGTTGTGGTGGGGTGTGTGGGGTGTGTGCGTGGGGGTAGGGGGTGGTGTAGTGATGGTGGTAGGGTATGTGTGGGTGTGTGTGGGGGGTAGGGGTGGTGTGGTGATGGTGGTGGTGGTAGTGGAGGTGGTGGTGGTGGTAGTGGTGATGGTGGTGATGGTAGTGGAGGTGGTGGTGGTGGTGGTGGTGGTGGTGATGGGGGTGGTCATGGTGGTGGTGGTGGGGTGGGGGTGAGGGTGGGGGGTAGTGTGGTGGTGGTGATGGGAGTGGAGGTGGTGGTAGTGGTGGTGATAGCAGCTATAATGATGGTGGTGATGGTGGTGGTGGTGTAGTGTTTAAACAGGTAGGAAGGACTATTGAGATGTGAGGAGAAAGCTGGGGGAATTCTGTTGCAGATCCACAAAGTAGAGCTCGTGTACCTGTTTTCCTCCTCCTGTGTGTCTTCTCTGCATTCATTTTTATTACACATCTACTCCAAGTATCTTCTAATATATTGAGAGTTGCTTCTCTTTTAAATTTTGTGTAGGATCTGAGATAAACAAATAATGAGCACGCCCCAGCTTGGGAAACCCAAGTTTCTTCCTGCCGTCACTTCTGCACCGTAAGGCTCTTTTCTCACCCCGCTCCTCACTTCCCTTGCTTTTTGCTTTTCTTTCTCTAGTCACCATTTCACTTTTCTCCATTAATTCCCTGGGTCATTTACCATCTTTGTTAAAAGTTTCCCAGAGTCCTGCCTTTGTTCATATTCCCTGTGCTGCTGCTGTGGCTGCTGCTGCTTAGCTCTGCACAATCGGCACAGAGCCTTTCCACCGGATCAAACTGTGCGTGTGTCTGCATTGATGCTTTCTGTGTTGGTTGTGTTCCCCTGAGATCCTGAGGCCTGAAATGCAGACTTTGATATTCAGTTGACACTGCTTATGGGGCTGAGGATGTCCTGTGTCTCGGGTGTTCAAATGACAAGGTGTTTAGGTTTCAGAGAACTGTAGCTCCTCAGAAGACACGTATAGTTCATAGTGATCGTTGCTAACTATTGGATTTTCCAGTTCCTAGATCCCCTGGGTTCTCAGGCTTCTGATTGTGCCCATGGTAGCCAGTTAGATGCTTATCCCTGGAGTTCCCCTGGGGAGGCAGGCTCAGAGCAGGAGCAGAGTTGGCAGAAATGCTGCTGGAACCAATGGGTCCTTCAGCAGCTCCCTACCTGCAGGCTTTTATCCCTGAGTGGCCCCAGATGCCCCTTTATACCCTGCTTCCTTCTTTTCATATCCTGTTCCTGTCCAGACCTGCCTACATTTTTCCTGTAACTTTCTGTGAGGCATTAGAGGAATTCTAGTGAGCTGCCCCCAGCAAGAAGTCACAGGGGCAGGTGCCTCTACCCCTTAGCCATTAGCCACCTCCCACTCTGAAATGAATACTGGGAGTGGCCTGAGTAGCACACACACACAGCAGCTAACTCTGCTTGTGACCTGCTTGCCAATTAGCTACAGTTAGTCTCTGCCTTTTCTTGTCTTGTCTAGGTCATAAGGGCTTGCTTTTCCTCTTGTGGGTTCATTAAAGCAAAACTCTCAGCTTCTTCTTCCAGCTAGTAAACAATAGGAGATGCTGCTTTTGGCTGAGTGTGTCTGTGAGGCTGTTTTTAGAGAGGTTTAACTGAGAAAGGAAGACCCATTCTACATGTAGTACTACTCCATGATCCTAGACTGAATAAAAAGGTGTGTGTGTGGGGGGGGGGGAGGTGGAGGGTGAGGAAGTGAGCTGAGCTCATCTCTCTCTGCTTCCTGGCTGTGGACTCAGTGTACTCTGCTGCCTCACACTCCTGTTGGCAGGCCTTTCCTGCTATGATGGACTGGATCTCCTCAAATGATGAACTCCAATGAACCCATCCTTTCTTAGATCATTTGTTTTGGGTATTTTTTCACGAGAATGAGTGTAGCATGAATCTTAAAAGGTCTTATTAATAAAAACAAACCCGGAGCCAGGTATTGGGGTGAATACTGAAAGATCAGAGAAACAGAACAAGCCACATCCAACCCCACCTTGCCAACTTCTCAGCTGATCTTGTTTCCTCAGACTGGAAGCCTCTGAGTCCTCATCTGAATGGATCTCAGCTGAACTGCTGCTAAAAGCCTAAAAGCTTAAAAAGCCTAAGACTTAAAAAGAGCCTCTAGTTCCTGGTTTTCACATCTTATATACCTTTCTGCTTCCTGCCATCACTTCCTGGGATTAAAGGCATGTGTCCTTCCCAAGCAAGACAAGAGATCTCAAGTGCTGTGTGTGCCACCATGCCTGGCTCTGTTCCCAGTGTGGCCTTCAATTCAGAGATTCGGGTGAATCTCTGCCTCTGGAATGCTAGGATTTAAGGCATGTGCGACCACTGCCTGACTTCTATGTTTGTGGGTTTTTTGTTTTTTTTTTTGGTTTTTTGAGACAGAGTTTCTCTGTGTAGTTTTGCACCTTTCCTGGAACTCACTTGGTAGCCCAGGCTGGCCTCGAACTCACAGAGATTCGCCTGGCTCTGCCTCCCGAGTGCTGGGATCAAAGGCGTGCGCCACCACCGCCTGGCCTACTTCTATGTTTAATATAGTGGCTGTTCTGTTCTCTGACCCCAGATAAGTTTATTGGGGTGCACAATATATCAACCACAGGTGAGAAGAAGTAACTCATACAGATGAGATGGTAAGATCTTGAGGTTATTTTGTAGGCAAAAAGAACAGGTGTCAAGTGCCACTATGGACGACAGTGTCCAAGGAGGGCAAGGAAAAGCTGGCGACTAAGTTTTCTTATTTACAAAGGTGCCAGGGATATTTCTTTCATCTTCATTTTGACTTCATCACTGAGACTTTAATCTCAAGGATGGCTTTCCCATCTATTGTGAGCATTTCCAAATGCGAATTTTGTCTTAGGTTTTGCTCCCCCAAGTTCCATTCATCTCTCCCATCATTCCTCTCCCCCATCATCCCTTTCCCCCACCATCTCTCTCCCTCATCATCCCTCTCCCCCATCATCCCTCTCCCCCATCATCCCTCTCCCTCATCATCCCTCTCCCCCATCATCCCTCTCCCCCACCACCCCTCTCCCCCACCATCTCTCTCTCCCATCATCCTTCTCTCCCATTCCCCCACTGGACTTATGGGTTTACATTCCAGTACAAACATCCCAACAAAGTGAAAACTGTACTTTGTTTCCAGATAGCTTCAGAAGTCACAGAGACCTCATTCTGCCACATCTGTTCACTACACATGAGTCACAGCCCAGATCAAGAACCAGGTGCACAGGCTGCACTTGCGTATGGAAAGAGTATCAAAGAGTTTATGGCTATGTAATGCTGTCACAAAATGTTGTTTTTAAACATCTTATCTTATGATATTTACCTTCTTAATTACAAGAGGTACCATTTCCCCAAAGATGGAGAGGCACTGGGACTGTGCAAGAGAAGACGATCCCTCCATTCAGGATCCCTGACCCATGCCCCACCTCTATTTCCAAAGGAAATGATAGATTGGCAAAAAAAGGTGGGGCTGTTAATATCACTTTGCCAGTCATATAGTCCCTTTCACAAATCTTGATGTTTGTCATTATAGTATAAAAGCAGCACATCATATAAACACACTAGCATGGCTGTGTTTCAATAAAACTTTACTTAGAAAAACAAGACAAACAGTGGCCAGATGTTCTTTCCAGGTCATAGTCTGTTTTACTCTTGGGATAGGTCATAGTTCTTTGTTTTTACTCTAGATCAGCTATGAAGGGGGCATTATACAGAGACAGAGGCCTGAAGGTAATGCTGATGTCTACAAGTGTGACTTGAGTTAACTCCAGAAACTTTGAGGGTGGTTAGCTTAGCGTCTGAAGCTAATCCTAAACCTGCATTATGGTTAATATGCTGGACACCTAATGACTTTTCAGTCTTAGAAGGAGAACAAGGGAAAGAGTTCCTTTTTAGGTCCTTAAATAATCTTTTAGAGTCACTCTTAGTGAAGAGTGTGGGACATGTTTGGGTCCAGGGCTTTACCCTCAAGGAAATGTCTTGGTCAGATTAGGGCAGTTCCTCTATCTAAGGACATAGTTTGGGAATGATAAAACTTTTAGTGGGGGCCAAAGAAGAAACTCAGCCTCGAGACTTAGGGAAAGACAGCAACTGGTAGGAAGGATATTGGAGCAATCAGTGATGCTGATGAGGACCCAGCTCGTCACCCACCAGTGTCACGGTCAGGTCTTGCCCTTTCTGCTTAGGATTCTGAGTTAGTGAGAGGAATTGTGAGTGACATTTGACTTAATGTCACGGTCCTTTGTCTGCTCTAGCTGAACTCCCAAGTTAAAACAGCTTGTTATTTATGTAGTCTCTGGGGCTGTGTTTCACAAGAAAAAGGTTCACCCTTATTTATGATTCTAACTCAAAAGCTAAGCTATAATGTAGAGTAGCTAACACGCCACACACCAGTTACACACTATCCCTTTGGCACAGCATTTCATCCCCTCTCACCCTGCTGGCTTCAGAGCAAGAACATATGGACTTGGACCACTGCCTCACAAGGAGCCAACCTTCCTCTAACAGCCCCACTCGCCCTTCTCTTTTTATGTTGTAATGAAAATATTGAGTACAACCCTGACGAACATCAGGCATTCATCAGCTGTTGATAGAACTAACTTGTTTTTGTGCTTAAAAGTAAATTGAGCTTCTTCTGAAAATAGGCAATGGCAGAAAGAGACAGAGAGAGGGGAGGGGTGTGGTAGGGAGAGAAGGGAGGTATATAGAGCAAGGGGGAGGGGGGAGAGATATGTAGTGAGTCTTTCTCTGTCCCTCCAGCCAATTCCCAAATTACGACAGAGAGACTTATTATTAATTATGAAAGCATGGCTGATAGCTTAGGCTTGTTTTTAGCTAGCTCTTATAACTTAAATGGAACCCATTTCTATTAATCTATGTGCTGCCTCAAGGTATATTTACCTACTACTCACCTACTACTTACTGTTCATCCTGCTCTCCTGCTTCCTCCATGTCCCCTCTTGACCTATCCCTTCTTCTTCCCAGCATCTCCTATGCCTGGAAATCCTGCCTAGCTATTGGCCATTCAGCTTTTTATTAAACCAATATGAGCGACACATTTTCACAGTGTACAAAAAGATTATTGCACAACAGAACAGAAAGAAGGGAAAAGGGAGGGAGAGAGGGGAGAGGGGAAGGGAGAATGGTCTAGTGTGTAGTGATCTATGCTCAAATTTTGTTCTACCAACCATTAGTAAGTGTATGTGCTGTCTATCACATGCTTAATCTCTCCCAGTCTCAGTTTCTTTATTTGTCAAAGGAGGTAGTCACAAACACCACATAGGCATTGCATTTAATAATACCCGTAAGATACTTGTTGTGGTGCTGGACACAACGTGTCTCTTCAATAGTAGCAGCTTTGTAAGGTATGATTGCTATCCAGTGTATAGCCACTTCCTCCTCCCACCTTGGTCTTCATGGGGTTATGTATATCCTTGCCTCCTTAACATTTGGTTTTGCTGAATATACTTCTTAGGCTAGAAGATTATATGTTGGAAAGACCTCAGAATTCTCAGTCTAGGCTTTAAGGAGCAAACATGTCTGTTTGCTTCTCTGGGATCTTTGATCATCACTATGAGTAGAATACACAACAAGTAGCCACCATTCTTTCCTTCAGATGGCCCAAGCTCTAGAAAGGGAGAACTAAATCAATGTTAGCTGATTTGAACCAGACTTGAACCTTGGAATGAAGCCCAGGACAATGCAGCTGAAGATATCTGCACCCTGTTGACCAGCAGGCACAAATGAGAAATCATTGTTTGTTGTTGCCCATCACCAGTGGTTCATATTTTTTGTTTCACAGGAACAGCTAATGGATATAACCAAAAATATTTATTAAGCAGACAATGACCTTTCAGTCCAGAGATGAGTGAAATGGAGAAGAGTCAGTATATCTTGCTTGTCACACTGTCAGAAAGCTGCTGTATGACCTTGAACATACACTCTGTTGCTCCAGCTCTGATTTCTTCCACCGTAAGGAGGTCATCCTCCTTTTATGTAGGTCAGCACAATGTTGCATTTTAGCTATAAACTTTTGGTGTCTTCTGTGAACATGCTGTTCTATAAATGTACACTAATCAGTAATATTTGTTCAGAAACACGAAAGCTAAAAACAGCTAAGATGGAAGTCAATAAACTCATAAGTGACAAGGATTGAACACGATCTTGCTCCTAAATTCTTGGCACCATATAAAGAAGGACCATAAGATATCTGAAAGAATTTGACTTGGGGCCAAAGAAGAGAGCAACTTCTATCATTGTAAGAAGGCCTCAGATTGAAAACATGGCAAAATATATAAATCTGTAGCTTCCAAGGATCATGGATGAGCTCCAGTGGTAAGGGCAGTGTTTTAAAATGAAAGTAATTTTACTTGTCAACATGTAAGAATAAGAGGACCTATATAAAATCCACTTATATGGAACCCTATTTCTGTTGAAACATTTAATGTTTGGACAACATGGATCCTCTATTAAAACAGAATAACAGCCATTTGTACTTAGGTAAAAGCCCTTTCCTTTTGATGGAGTTTAAATCCAGCCCCTCCCTCTAACAAGGTTTCACTAGGCATTCCGAGCTGGCCTTGAACTTGCAATCATCTGACCTCAGCCTTCCACATGCTGGGCTTACCAGTGTGTGCTACAATGCCCAGAGGGACTTAAATTTTCACTGATAGTTGAGCTGTTATGAAAGGACTCTGTGGAGTCTTCACCCTAAACTTAAATCTAAGTTCTGCATGAGAAAGAAAACAAGTAGTGTTTGTCTTTCCAAGTCTGGCTTGTTTTACCTAATGTAATCCTCATTGCATCTGTTTTCCTGAAAATATCATGACTTCCTATTTCTTTGTTGCTGCATAAAACTCCATTGTGTGTATACAGCACATTGTCTTTATCTGCTCCTCTGTTGATCAGCGGCTGAGCTGGTTTCATTCCCTGGCTATTGTGAATAGTGTAGCTATGAAACATGGGTCTGTGGTGATCTCTGTGGTGTTGACTTCAAGAGTGGTACAGCTGGGTCATCCAGTAGTGCTTTTTTCTTTTAGTTCTTCTTCTTCTTCTTCTTCTTCTTCTTCTTCTTCTTCTTCTTCTTCTTCTTCTTCTTCTTCTTCTTCTTCTTCTTCTACCTCCATAGTGATTTCCACAGTGGCTTCACCAGTTTACATAGCAGTGATGAATAAGTGTTTTTATTTGCCCATATCCGCCCCCCATCATTTGTTTAATTTGTTTTCTGATGACAGCCACTCTGACTGGGATGAGACAGAATCTCAAAGGAGCTTTAGTCTGCATTTCTCTGATGACTAAGGATGGATACATTCATTTCCAAGTATTTATTGAATATTTTGTTTCATTTTTGGAGCACTGTTTATTTAGTTCAGTTTTTGATTGACAAGACTACCTTTTCTTTTTGTTGGTGTTTAATTTTTGTTGTTCTTTGTGTATCCTGAATTTTAATCCTCTGTCTAACACACAGTTAGTAAAGAATTTTCCAACTCTGTAGGCTGTTCTGGTAATTGCTTCCTCTGTGTGCAGAGACTTCTTAATTTCATGGAATCCCACTCATCAGTTTTTGGAAATATTTCTTGTGAGTATTGAAGTCTCATTCAGAAAATATTTACCTTTGTTTATGTTTCCACCTGTTTCCCTCTCACAATTTCAAAGCTCATATCTTATATTTAGGCCTTCCATCCATTTTGAATTGACAATTTTTGTGTGTGTGCAATGTGAGATATATGGATCTAGTTTCATCTTCTACCATGAAAATCCAGTTTTCCTGGCACTGTTAAACAGGCAGACTGTCCTCCAATATACATTGCTGCCAGAGATTTATAAAAATCTAGGTGACTGTAACAGTGTGGATTTATTTCTGGGTCTTCTATTTCATACCATTGGTCTGCATGCCTGTTTTTTTTTTCCCATACCAATACCATGATGGTTTTGTTACTGTGGCTCTACAATATTATTTGATGTTGGATATTGTAATACCTCCAGCATTTCTCTTCCTGCTAAGGATTGCTTTAGTTATTCAGGGTCTTTCATACTTCCATAACAATTTTAGATTTGAGCTTTCTAGAGACATGAAGAATGCCATTGGAATTTTGGTAGGGACTGCTTTGAATCTGTAGAGTGCTTTCAGTAATGTAGACATTTTAATGATACAAATGCTGCCTATCCATGAGCAGAAGCCTGTCTGTCTTCTAGTGTCTTCTTTAGCTTCTTCCTTCAATGTTTTAAAGTTTCACCTCTCTGGATAAACCTATTCCTACATGTTTCATTGTTTTTGATGCTACTGAGTTTCTTCTCAATGAGTTTGCTACCTTGATAAAAATGATCTCCAGTTCTAAGAATTTGCTGGTGTGATCTTTAGCGTCTTTTAAGTATAAGATCATGTTGTCTGCAAATAGTGATAATTTGATTTCGTTCTTTCCTATTTGTAGTCCTTTAATTTCTTTCTCTTATCTTAGTTTTCCCTGACTTAAAGGACTGCATTGAGTAAGAGCTGAGAGAATGCTTACCCTTGTTTCATTCTATCCTTGTGCTGGGCTCCCTCGAATCTGTTCTCACAGTCAGGGGTCAGCACAGGTGTATACCTGAGCTACGGCAGTAACTAATTATTAGCCTTTTCTGTGCATTTCTATTGCATTTAAACTCACTCCAGTCAGAAAGATTTCTGAAATGGACATCAGTGGGCTCCTGTCACTTTCCTCTTATGATTTTGTTAACCATTGGTTTTACATTTCTCACCAAATACAAACTCCTTACATTACATTCAGGTCTCTTCGAGTTTTACTTCCATCCTGACTCTTTTAAAACATCCTTTTTATTGTAGTTCAGGTAAGTGCACAAAGCAGAGAGTTTCAACGTGACATCACTATACACATGAGGCATTGTGCTTCCTTCTCGTTCATTCCTCTCCCACATGCCTTCCAGCTGGTCCCTCCCTTCCCCCACTCACCCCGAGTCTGCTTTCACACCACACATATTCTATTATCCTCTCTATATCCCACCTCCAGTTAGAGCTTTTCCTTTTCATCATGGTCTTCTTTCTAGTTTCAATATCCACAACCACACACATTACACAAGCACACACACATATATACACAAATACATGTACATACAAGTATGTGTGTTACACATACAAATGCACACACTTATGCTCATCTATGCGGTTTAAAAACAGGTTCCACATATAAACTATTATGTACCTGTCTTTCTGAATCTGGCTTGTTTTACTTAATGTACTGATCTGCAATTGCATCCATTATGCTGAGAGTGGTGATTTTACTTTTCCTTGTGGCTGTATGGAATTCCACTGCCTTTCACCTTGTTAATACAAACTCTTGCTGCCCTGTGACACATACATAGTTGTCAAACTCTTTGTGGATGTGTCCCTCTCTATTCTGATCACCTCCCTAGAATGCCTTGCCTTCCGTGGCTGTCCATTCCTACGTCTAAGTTCAGTTCAACAGTCACCTTTTCCTTGAAGTCATTTCTGGTCGCCTTCCACCACAAACCAAGTACAACCACCACTTCCTCTTCAGGGCCCAGCAGCTCTTTAAAACCTTAGCATTAGATTTGCTTTTACAAGAACAATTCACTTTCTTACATAGTTTTTCCTGCAGTATCATTGACTTTTGGAGGACAAAATCTTGCCTCCTAAAGTTTAGCCTCCTCCCCATGATAATGCTGAGCATATTGTAGGCATCAGTGCTTGCTCAAAAGATGTGTGATTGTAAACCTATCTCTCTGTCTCCTAGGTGGGGCAAGGCTGAAACAATAATAGTGGAATCTTAGCTGAGCCTCACAGAACATTGATGCCCATTTAATACTACCTTGGTAAAATATGGTGTCTCTCATCCTCGTGTTCTATTTATCTCCCTTTTCCTATTTTAAAAAGTTGTTTATGTTTATTGCTTAAAGTCTGAGTGTACAATCCTCTGTCACTGCAATGTACTAGGACCATGCCTAACACACAAATGAGTATAAAATCTTCCTTTAGCCCTCTCCATTTCCCGGCACTCATGTAGGATTGCTCACTCAATTTGCTGTTTTAGTTGTTAATTTGGGCCATGTTGGGAATTGAATCCATGTCTCACAAACTATATGCACCTGTTTTACTGTTGAGCTGTATCCCACTCAATTCTGGTTGTACGTTGGGATCATCTGGGAAGCATTGTATTTTTTAATTTATTTCACTCACTGGGACAATGACCTAAGTGCTCTGAGGATGGACTGGGCGTCAGTCTCACTGTTTTAAGTCTTAAATTTGTGCTTTTTTTTTTTCCATCTGGTGATGGAGATTTATTTGGTTCCCACTGTGTCAATTGCCTTGTGTTCTGGTTTCCGAGTAGTGTTTATCAGCTTCCCCCCTGTGGGGTGGGAATTATATCTTGGAGTTAAAATAAAAATATTGATATCTGTTGTTAATTATTTTTAAATTTAAATTTTCTTGATATACAAAACAAACCTGAATTTCTGAATCTTTTCACATTCTTCAATTTTTCTGTTTCTTATAGAAAATAAGTTTGTGGCGGGGGTGGGGAGGTGGGAGTGGAGGAGGGGGGCATGGAAGCCAAGGCTCTGCTGTCCTTTCTGGTGTTTTGCTTAACAAGATTTCCATGTTCCATTGAAAATGGATATCTTTCCTCTCAGTATCAAAATCACATACTAGGAGACTCTTCAGCTTCCAGCTTGTAAGCAGACTGAATCTTAAAACTAGTTCTCTATTGCAACATGATCAGCACGATCCAGGGGTCTTTTCAGCTTGGATCCAGTCGGGCAAGCACTGTGAACGTTGCCATATGTCAGGGAGTGGGGACAGCTACATGAGTGTGGAGAAGCAAACCCGAGTACCGAAAGCACTTTCTACAGGGAAGGAGTCCTTTACCACTAACCTCTCCCGAGAAGTTGGTCATTTCACCATGCCTGGCATCGAGGACTTTTATAGAGAAGGAAAACGCATCGAAATTCTCATTATGTTTCATCCTTGAACTGGACAGATAAAGTTCCATGGCATATAATAAACAAACAGCCAGCCACACCAAGTCAAATGCTGAGTGGGTGGAGAGAGTGCGCTGAGCCGGCCTGTCCGCAGCCCTTAAGATTTCCTGAAGCAGTAGAAGGGAGGTGAAAAAGAGTGGGTTCTTAATGGTGTAGTTGAGCAGAAAGGGTGTGGCCAGTAGATGGAGAAATTTGAGGCATTCCTAACTTATAGAAAGCAGATGTGATCAGGTTTATGGAGAAAAAGTAAGAGGAAAGAGTCCATAACAGAGTGTAGCCAAGTAGATGGAATGTGAGCATGCCAAGCCTAGCTTCAATAAAAGGGGAGGAGCTCTAGAAGCTCACCAAGACGTCGTCTGTTCTTCCTCGGGTGGCACCACCTCTCTCTTGTGTTTATCAGTCACATCCCAGCAGGATCAAGGATTTCTAAGTCTTATTCGGCTGTCTTTTTTCCTACAGGTAGAAAAATACAGGCAAGATCAGAAAAATCCTACTGCTTATTTCCATAGAAACAGAAGCTCTTAGTTTTGAAGCTAGAGGGTTCCCTGTAGAAATTAAAAAAAATTATGTAATTTCCTGGGCTCCACTCCAAACTTCCTGAACCAGAATTTTCAGGATTCCAAACATCTGCATTTTCAAAAACTGCCAGAGATGACTTAGATGCGTTTGGAGTCAAAGGTTATTGCTAGAAGACATTTTCTCCAAACTCCAGTTTAGCTTTTGAGTGAGTGGGTTCAACTGGGGTATATTTAACACATATTTTGAAAGGATGGCAGAGAGAATAGAGAATAAAAGGAAGCTTTCCAGAGCCAAAGAAAGACATTATCTCTGGATCCAAAGAAGGAGGAATAAAGAAACCACTTATGTGTGGGTGTTTTTCATTGAAATTTCTGGACACTAAGTATAAAGACGTTTGGAGCAATTCAAGACTCACCCTACTTGTTTTGGTTATAACTTAAGTATTACAGTAGCCTTCATGGGAGGAAGCACTACAAAATATGGTTAGTACTTGTGATGTGCCTTGGTTTCCCCTGTGAAGTAGGTAATCTAATTAGGCGAGTTAAATGAGCTTGTATGCAGGAAATTCTTATTTCCTGGCGGTGAGTGCTCAGCAGATTTTTATGATTGTTACTCCACAAAAGTATGATCAGATGAGTAGATGTGTTTACTATGCAAAGAACACAGCGTAATTCTGTGGCTCCAGGGAGAGGGATCCTCACTGTAACATAACGAGTTTTGCTGTTTCTGTTGTGACCATGTCTCTAAAAGTGCCTTAGATTCAAGGGAGGCTGCATTGGATGACCCCATGGTCCTCCCAGTAGGGATATTAAAGATGCTTCATGTGGATCTGTCTAGATAGGGTCATATATTCTAAATATAATCAACTATTTCTAGCTTCTAGTTCTGAGCATAAAATATGGAAGTGAAGGCTGAAAGCAAGTGCATGACTTCCTGAGGTGCTCTGCTCACATCTAGGAAGCATCTGAGACCCTAGAGGAATCTGGCTCAGTTCCATAGGATGAGCCAGAGAGCCTCGTTTATGGCATCCTGTCTGTAGCCAGATTGATGGAGCACTGTGGGAGTTTGGGAATAATCCCGGGAGCTTGGCAGCCTGAATGTACTTCAATGACCTTCTTGAAACTGATGCCTCACTGGAGCTCCCTGTTCAGCTCTGCTCAGTCCTTCACCTGCAAAGCTCAAAGAGATAGCTTCAGAATTGATTGTCTCTGTATAAGACCCTTAGCCTTCAACGCACGAAGAGAAAAGGAGATAATTACTTCTAGGAATCAAAGGAAGTCTTGGGAGTGGCTGGGACTGTTTTTCAGTCATCTGTTCCACCCCTCCTCCTCACTCCCTTCCCCCAGCAGAGTGTTTCCGGTAGAATCAGGTTTGGTAAAATCCAGGATGTCCGTCAAGGATTGGACTAACATTTGAATCTCAGTGTTCCAGAGGTGAATCAGGCAGTTCTTCTGAGAGATGGAGAATGTGCAAGAACCAAAGAGACAGAGAATGTGAAAGCCTCCAGGAACGAACCATCAACCATACAAAGTGAGGCTAGTTTGTAAGTGGCTTTGTTCTGCAAGGGTTTCAGAGGCAGGTTGGTGAGGGTTAGGGTGGAGTTCGAATCACACTGGGCTCTGTGCTCTTCACGTTTACCATGGTATTCCCAGCTGTGCATGCCATGCCTGGAAAGCAGCCACAGATTTGTACAATGGTCTCCCTAATGATCAGATGGTTTTTAAGAAAAGGAAGGAGCAAGGCATTAAGAGAAATACTATTCTCTATACACAACATGTTCATTTCTTGGTTGGGGTTTATTCAATAGTTGGGTTGACTGTACTACAAGTGTTTGGAGTGGATTGTGAAAGTTCATGGTCATGAGCACTCAATCTCCTACTGGTTTCCAGGTACTGTGCTAAGCAAAAGAAACAACACAAGAGATTTTTCCCTTGGGAAACTAAAAGTTTCACAAAGTGAACAACACTATTACTTTCAAGTTAATAAACATGGGTTTTCCAGGTAAAAGAAGAGACAATATTCTGAGAAAATGGAACTTTATGTTCTCAAATTCAGCTGCAAAAAAAATACATAATTTGTTTGAAATTGTGGGAAAAGGTAGTAGAAAATGTGTTTACAAGGTAGATTAGGCCAATAAGGACCAGACTTATCTTTCATCTTTACCACATCATGTTGGGGTTGATAAATAGTAATGAGATTCAGGTTTTGTAATAATTACTTTGAGCAAACACAGAAAATGGAATCTAGCGATGAACACTAAAGAAGAAAGATCTGTTATAGAACCATCTTATTGCCCCTATTCGGAATGATGAAACTCAGAATGATTTCTAGAATAGGAAGGAGACAAGTAGGAGGGTTAGTGTATAATCTGTTGATAAACTTGAAATCCAGAAGATTTGGTGACTACTCAAAAGTGGATGATCTCGAAGATTCCTTTGAAATTTCTAACTTTGGGTGCTGATGTTGCTTATTTTGAATCAGAAGAGAACAGGGTCTTACTATACAGCCCTGGATGATTTTAAATCTATGACCCTCCTGCCTCAGCTTCTGAGCAGCTGGGATCTCAGGCATGTGTCATCAGGATTAGCTTCTTATTTTTTTCCTATAGCTATGTTCTTCTAATTCAAGTAGCCAAATATTAATCTCTGGAAATTTTTCATTATTGCTATCATAATGGAATCATTTTTCCTTTTAAAATTATCATGTGTTTAAAAATATTAAGATGATGCAGAATAATACAAAGTTGGCTCATAAAATGACCCCATGGTCCATCAGTCATGGATAATTAAGACCCTCTTTTCCTTTTGATACATTTTTTCTCTTTGAAGTGAATTCAAAATTGTGTCCAAACAATTTTTTGAATCACCTGGCATTGCTAATATTTTGAAGAAAACTCTACAAACTATGATTTCCAGGAGAACTGCCATTTTTGTGTATAGTTTGTGGGAAGGTAACATAACTCTTTTCCCATTAGGATGTCTGTTAGTTGGCCCAATAGTGAACATCTTCTAGAGAAATCCTTTCTGTCTACAGCTAGCCTTTTGAAGCAAATCAAGACCAACTATGCTTAGCCAAATGGCTAGGAAGGGGTTCTTGACTACATTATAAACGTAATATGCGTTGAACTGGATGTATGCCTGAAAAAATCAGCAGCCAGAGAGGTGTTGATGCTGAGTGTGTATTGAAATGTTATTCATAGTAGTCAACTTACAGATCAGCTAGATGAGTATCTACAGAGGAATGGATGAAGACAATGTGGGGTATTATTCAGCCGCAAAGAACAGAATCATGTCAATTTATGGGGAAAGAATGGATTAGAGATCATCATATTAAGTGGAGTGAATGACTCAGAAAGACAACTGTCACATTTTCTGTTTATATAGGGCATACTTTATATATATTATTTATTACAATGTCATACATATAGGTATGACATTATCATAATGCAACCAATTACTTGTGCAATGAATATATACTAATAGAAAAAAGAAAATAAGCCCCTCAAAAGAAAAGAAATCTAATGTGGGCTTAGAGAAATGGAGTACTTAATCTAGATTGTGGACATAGAGGGCTGCCAGGGAAGATGGACAGCCTGTATTTTATTTTATTCTGTATTTTATTTTATTTATTATATTCTGTATTTTAGCTTCCCAAACTCTCTGGTTATGAGAGCACTGTCTGTGCTGGGTGAGGGAGGTTGCGTCTTACCTGGTACAGTGTACTTGGTTGGGATAAAAACTTGGGTTTGGGGCAACATCACAGGAAGATCATATATCAAAGTTACCAAAAATGGCCACAGGCTGAGACAGACCTCTGGATTAGAGTTCAAGGGCATGTCTGAAAAAAATCTCTGCCATGAACAATCAGAGACACTCTTAGCAAGGATGTTAATGGGTTGCTTATTGAATTATCTTATGCAATTATTTCCTCAGAGGAATTTCAAGCCTGGAAAATAATGACCTGGGTCTGCTCACCAGTAAGACTTGTGAAGTCTTCACACTAATAGGAAGTATGTTACCTGGTTTATACACTGTCCTTATTGATAAAATTATCTTCAGTTCCTCCCTCACATGGTCAGTACTAAAAATCACTAGTCAGTAGCGATGCTTTCTTTAGGAAGAAACAAGAAACTTTTTTTTTTTCTACATGAGATTTGCTGACTCTGTCCCTTAATTGGTACCAATGATCCTCCTGTGTTCTAATAGGCTAGTGGTCCCCAACTGCTGCTGATTTTTTGCCCTTAGGGAGTATTGACAATGTCTGGAGAGTTTTGGTTGTTACAAGTAGAGAGAAATTGTTGCTGGTCTTTAGTGGGTAGAGCAAGATATAAACAAGGTCTTATGACACAGTCACCTTAACTCAAACTGTCAACAGTGCCAAGGCCGAGATGCCCAGTGATGGAATGTGGCGCTGGCCACTGGCCACACTATTGTTTTCTATCATTTTTAAGTGACAACCTTGTTGCAATGACGTCCTTTTCCTGCACTCTTTTGAACTTCTTTTTTTCATATAGTATTGAACAGAGAGTATCAGCTGGATATGGTAACTGTGAGAAAATACACATCACTTAGAAAGTGGAGATATGAAATTGGGGTAGGATATCAGTGACAATTTTTTCTGACATATTGACTGGAAAACAGAAGATGTTGGAGGATTGAGATGACATTCATACCCAGGAAGGAAGAGCAAAAAGTCTACTGGCTGAGGCTATAGTAGGGATGCTTACATGCAAATGCACTAAGACCTAACACCCCTAGGAAGGAGCATAAAGATTTAAGTGTATTTTTTTTTAAAGATGTTGTGGTGGTTGGAGTAAAAACAGCCTCCATAAACTCATAGGGAATGACATTTTTGGAGGTGTGACCCTATTGGATGAAGTGTGTCACAGGGTTGGGCTTTGAGGTTTCAGACGCTCAAGCCAGGTCCAGTGTCACACTCTTCCAGCCAATCCAGATGTAGAACTCTCAGCCACTTCTCCAGCACCGTGTTTGCCTACATGCCACCATGCTTCTTATCATGATGATGATGGACTAAGTCTCTTAAATTGTAAGCCAGCCCCAATCAAATGTTTTCCTTTGTAAGAGTTACCATGGTCATGGTGTGTCTTCATAGCAATAGTACACTGAATAAGACATGCATTTTATTTTATGTGTGTGAGTGTTTTGTTTGAATTAATGTATGTGTACCACATGCATACCTGGTGCCTAAAGATATCAGATTAATTCTAGTCAGAACTATAGTTAGAGGTGATTGTGAGCCACCAGGTGGATACTGGGAACTAAACTCCAGTTCACTGGGAGAGCAACAAATGCTCTTGACTGACGAATTATCTCCCCGGCCTTGAATATTAAGATATTTAAGATTATTAAACAAGTATTCATATAGTAAATATCCTTGAATATGTTTTTTAAAAGTACATGCACAACATTCATTAGTAAGTGTTTTAAAGTCAGCATTAAGTCAAAAAAATATTTCAATTAAAAATTCTTTAAGGATTGGGGATATAAATCATTGATAGAGCCTTTGTCTAATGTGCACAAGACCCTGGGTTCTATCCCTAGCACTGGAAAGAAACAGGAAAAAATGAAAAAAAGGAAAGAGGAGGAGGAGGAGGAGGAGGAGGAGGAGGAGGAGAGGGAGGAGAAGTGGGGGGGTGTCTCAAGATCTCAGTGGTTATGGTGGTGAAGACCTGTGATCCAGGCAATTTGGACATTGAAGTAGGAGAATCAGGAGTTTGAGGCTAGTGTGGTCAAAATAATGAGACCACTCTCAAGGAAAACAAAAGATATTCTAGTATTTCCCTCTGGAACAAACATATTAGTTTATACTTCCATCAACAGCAATTGGAAGATGTCATTTCTCCATATCTATCATCACACCAGGTTTTATTCTTGTGTGTGTGTGTATGTGTGTGTGTGTGTGTGTGTGTGTGTGTGTGTGTGTGTGTTCCTAGGAATTGAACCCTGGATTCTACAAATGCTCATCAAGCGCTTTACCCAGGACCCTACACATGCTCAGCATTTTCTCTACTCAGGACACTGCACATGCTCAGTATCTACTCTATCCAGTTCCTTTAGACATGCTCAATTGGTCTTCCGGCAGCCCATTTTTCAGTCCATATATTTGCAGTCTGAGCAAAGCTCATATTGCATTTTAAACTTGGAATTTGTTCAATCACTAGTGAAGAATGAGTACCACATATTTACTGTTGATTTGTATTTCTTATTTTGCCTCATGATTTTTGATTTATGAGTTCTTATTTTTTTTATTTTTTTGTGTATGAGTGTTTGTCTACATTTATGTATGTGTAACAGGTACATGTTTGGTACCAATGGAAGTAGTAAGAGGGTGTTGGATCCCCTAGAAATGGAGTTATGGATGATTGTGAGCACCATGTGTGTCCTAGGAACTGAACCCAGGTCCTCTGCTAGAGCAGTAAGTGTTTTCAATTGCTGAGCCAACTCCCCAAACTATAAACTCCCTTTTATAGTTTATATTTTACTGTTGACCTGTAATTAATCTTTGAGATACTTGTTCTTTATTATGTGTTGCAACAATTTCTAAATTTTTATTTTATTTTATTTATATATTTTTTATTGTGTGTGTGCATTTATGAGTGTGAATACAGGGTGCACGTATAAAGTCAGAAAACAGATGTTGGTGAGAATAGGTATCTTTGTTTATTCTGATGTATACATCAGGCTAACTGGCCTGCAAGTTTCCAGGCATTCTCCTGTCTCTCCTCTCATCTCCCCATAGGATCGCTGAAATTATAGGTGCTTATGGTACACATCTGTCATTAAATGTATTAAGTAAAATATAATTATATAATTTTCTTTTCCTCTCTTCAACCCCTCGAAGGTCCCCTACCTACTCTCTCTCAAATTCTTGGCCTCTTTATGTATGTATATAATTGTGTGTGTGCATATACACACACCTGCATGCTCATACTCACACACGCACATAAGTGCATAAATACATAAATACAACCTGCTGAATCCATTTCAAGGCTGACCACTTGATATTGAATAACCAATCCGGAGCCTCATCATTGGGAGAGGGTGATTCTTTCTCTATTGGCAGTCATTAGTGGCCGATAGTTCTTTGTCTGGAGTGGGGCCCTGCGAGGTTTCCCCCTTCCAAGTGAGCATGACCATTGGTGCTGCCATTGTTTCACTGTCTGGCAGCCTCATTGTTGAGATGTCACAATTCAAACCTTCCTGTCATTTCTAGGAAACACAATCTCACATCAGGTTTCTTGGTCTTCTGGCTCTTTTTTAAAAAATTCTTCTCTCATACACTATATCTTGACTCAATTCCTCCTCCCTCCACTCTTCCCAGTCCCCCCCCCCCCCCCGCCCTATCTCCCCTCTTCCCTAGATCCACACCTCCATTTATCTTCAGAAAAGTTCAGGCCTCCCAGGGATATCAACCGAACATGGCATAACAAGTTACAGTAAGACTAGGCACACACCCTAATAATATCAAGGCTGGATGAGGGAGCCCAGTAGGAGAAAAGGGTTCTCAAGATCAGGCAAAGGAGTCAGAGATACCCCCACTCCCACTGTTAGGAGTCCCACAAGAACATCAAATTACACAAACATAACATAACTTTGGGAGACCTAGCTAAGACCCATACAGGCTCCCTGATTGTTGCTTTAGTCTCTGTGAGCCTCTATGAACCCTCCTTATTTGATTTCCTGGGCTGTGTTCTCATGATGTCCTTGACCTCTCTGGTTCCTACAATCTTCCTCACCCTCTTCTACAGGTTTCCCTGAGCTCCACTTAATGTTTGGCTGTGGGTCTTTGCATCTGATCCCATTGGTTGCTGGGTGACACCTCTCTGATGATGATTGGACTAGGCACCAATCTATGAATATAGCAGAATATCATTAGGAATCATTTCATTGGCTTTTTTTTGCCAGTCATGCTTTGGTTCTATCCTAGTTCTCTGGGCTATCTAGCCTCTGGTTCCTGGCCATCCAGGCTGTGTCAAGCATGAGCTCCCTCTCATGGTGTGGACCTCAAGTCATTGGTTGGCCACTCCCACAATTTCTGTGCCCCCAGCACACTTTGCAGGCAGGATAAATTGTAGGTTGAAGGTTTAGTGGTTGGGTTGATGTCCTAATCCCATCACTAGAAGGCTTGCCTGGTTACAGAAGATGGCCAATTCAGGCTCTGTATTCCTCATTACTAGGCACCTCCGCTAGGGTCAGGAAAGACTGTAAGAGCCAGAGGACCTTTGCCAAGGTCCTTTCTTTTCTACTTTCCTTCCATTTTCCCATGATGTTCCCTGAGCCTTAGGTGCAGGAGTTGTGCTGCACATGTATCTATTATGATTGGGCACCCCATAATCACTTGGTCTCTGTATTTTTACCAACTGTGATTTTCTGTAATGGGGTCCTTATATGCTGCAAAGAGAAGCTTCTTTGAGGAGACCTGATAGCTACACTTATCTGTAGATACAAGGAAAAGTATTTGGAATTCAGTTAGAGATTATGCTGGTCTAGTAAAGTGGTGGTAATAGATTCTCCTCTAAGACTGTCACTAGACCTGGGTATGGCTAGGTTTCCAGAACCAGGTGAAATTTCCCTCCTGCTGAGCAGGCCTTAAGCTCAAGCAGAGAGCTGTTGGTTACCATGAAGGTATGAGTGCCACTACTGCCCCTTTAGCATCTTACAGGATTGGTCATTGTCGTGTTTTTTACACAAGTTCTGTAGTTCTAAACTCAGGTCCCTATGCTTGTGAGGTGAGCACTTTCACACACTGCCCGTACATTGAGAAATGCAAACATTTTTAAAGCTCATACAGTCACATTTTTTTCAAATTTTAATTTTCAAGTTTCCTCTTTATGAAAGATCACAGAGGCTTATTTTATTCTGGGATTAAAAGTTTTTACTTCCTAAGACTCCAATTCACATGATTTTGAGTTGTGGAACGACGTGATGGTTCCTCCTCCCTACTTTTTGACTTTTTGGATTCCCCACGCACCATCATTTGCTCCTCGAGTTCTCCAGATCCCATCTGTGTCGGGTCCTTGGAATGTATCCCTTTTTTTCACCTCCAGTTTCCTCACCTTAGCCAAGAACTTACTATTTTTTGAACCCACATTTACCATAACAGCCTTTCAATTGGTTTCTCTGATTCCAATCTTGGAGCTCTGAAATTCAGTCCCAGATGTTGCCACAGTAGTTTTTTAGACAGAGCTGCTGGGGCTTTTCCAAGAGAAATTTTGATTTGAGCAGAGTCATTTAAATTCCCTCTCTAATTATTCCTGAAAAATACTAGATGAATCCTTTTAACTGCTCCATACAGTGTAATTCTACCATTTTCCCAAACTTCTTAAATTAAATGTAAACCCTAGAAGGACCCTATGCTTCAGATGGGTGGAGTTTGGTGCTGTCTTGCCTTGGGACTTCTGGCTTAAGATACAAGGAACCACTGACCTAAAACAGCTCCCAGAAAATGAGGTGCTTCTGTGAGATTGTTATTATGTTCCCACTATGACGTTGACATTCACAGCTTTGCTCACATCTCCAAGATTCCTTACAGTTAAAGCTTGGGACAGGCAAATTTTTGTCAGTGAATGTAAGCAGATATAATGTATAATATGACCAAGAAGCCCCAAGAGCCAACATCCAGTTATTCCATTGCACTGTTTCCTTCTACCCGAGATTAGGGTAGATAACATGTCCTGTCTAGCCTGCATCCTGAAACCTGTAATAAGGAACTCCTGGGCCCAGAGTTTCAACAGGTCCTGGAGAACTCAGAATACGAGTAAGGACCAAATCAGAGACATTGACATCATTTGCTTCTCTAAAACAACTCAACCAGATTCTCAGGAAACCTAACTGGAACTGCCAGCTTTCTTAAAGACCAGGGTCTAATATGGTCCATTCCTTCAGCCATACTCCAGATCAAAGAAGAGATGGGATAGTAAGTAGATGGAGATGAAGGCCAAGGAATTTATGGTCTACTTTCACCTCTCACAATCTACATTTTAGTCACACACACATCCCTCCCGTACAAAAATCCATTCAACATCTTCCAAGACCACCAAAGCCCTATCCCATCACGGAACAGGCTCAAATCCAATGACATCACTGTCTAAACCAGGAAGCATTACCTAAAACTTTCGGTCTGAAGACCTGTGAATTAAAGAGATTAGCAATCTATCATAAACCCAGCCAATATATATATATATATATATATATATATATATATATATATATATTACAAAAATAAAGATAGCCACAATGGACACTTGAAAGGGGGAGAGGCAGGCACAGCAGTTACTGGTCCACTGGTCCATAGAAATTCTACAGCCAAATCAGGAACATGAGACTGCTTGGTAGATGTGGGTCCATCTTAATCCCTAGTAATAATGATCTTCTATGGCTCTTAGCTTTTTGTTCCGGTATTGTTCAATTCCACAAGAAGCACATCAGTTATGCAAAAAATATTATTCTCAGCTTTTTCTTTTTTGCTCCAAAGACCTCTTTTTCACTTTCACTAAAAGAATTAAAGTATGTGTGCATTTTGCAGTGTGTGTGTGGGCACTCATGTATGCACATGGCGTGTGTCAAGGGAGGAAGACATTAGGAACCTAATACTGTATCACTCTCCACTGAGTTCCCTTGAGACACTCACTGAATCCAGAGCTCGGTGGGTGGCCATAAGCCCAAGAGTTTCTCCTATCTCCCTCCACTCTCCACCACAAGCACTGGGCTTTTTTCTGTTGGTGTGGGCACATATGATTATTATGTGAGTGCTGGAGATTTGAACTCAGGTCTCAAGCTTGTGCAACAAATGCTCTTACACACAGAGTCACCTCTCCACGCCAATATTTTCATTTTGGACTTTTCTCTCTTTCAGTATGGTGTTCTGATACTTTCACTAATTCAACTAAATACCACGTGAGCGCCCAGCAAATCTCAGCAGGCTCACTCCCCTTGCATAAAAGCAGTGCTCCTAAATACCTTGTCACAGACCCCTCTGACTTCAGGCTGTAAGGCAACAGCCTGAAGATGCTTGGGGTTCTCTTTACAGTTGAAGGCAGTCCCATAACTATTTCTGAAGTATTAACAAAGGGTCCAGCCCATCCCCTGAAACTCTTTGCCCCAAAGCCCTTTCTTGTGATGAGATATTGTTACTGTTTGAGGGTCTCAGAATGAGGAATGATCCTCATTTTTTAAAGTCCCAGGTCTTGTTCCCTGAAAATTCTTGGTGAGACTGAGTCTACACCATTCCCTTTTCACAGTTCATCTCACTCTCTTTGAACTTTGTTATATGTAGCTAAATAAATCTTTTTCAACATTACTCCTGGGAATCTCCTCAGCTTAGTCTATACACTCAGCATTCACGTTTTCTACATCACCTCAGGCAGAGACACAGCCCCTTTCCTCCAGTGTTTAAACAAGTTCCTCCCGAAGCACCAAGCCTTCCAGAGATTTCCAGAGCTCTAGCATCTCCATGCGTCTCAGTTTTCCTTAGCCCGACTGCAGCTGCTACTGAAGTTCCCAACTGTATCCTGGTCCCTTGCTGGTGCTTTTCAAACCACTGCAAACTCACAGGCAGCAAATGACGACCAGCGTATTCTGTCAAGATTATTTGGATTAGGAGTTGTACCAGGGTACATCAGAGAATCCCTGCCTCTGTTCGACATTGCTTGGGGTCTCAATTGAAGAGCCTCAAAATGGCTGGAGACACGTGAGGGCTTAGGTGGGGCTATATGTGGAAGGGTATGACTGTCATCTCGGAGGCTCTTTTCCTTGCTTCGCTTGAGCTGGACCCAACGTGTGTGTCATGGCAGCACAAGCTGGAGAGGGCAGTCATGTCAGATGTTCAGGCAGCCTGGGGAGAAGACCACACAGCAGGGAACTGAAGCCACCAACATTCATATGAGTCATCTTGGTAGAGATCTTTTGAGGCCTGTGTGCAGTCAGGTGAGTGACTTCAAGATGCCCTCAGTTGATCTTTTTATATGACCACAGCCCTGGGCCACATTTGCATTACTACCTTGTGAAAAACACAGCCCAAACCAGTCAGCCACTCCTAGATTCCTGAGGGAAAGAAACAGGCAAGTGTTGGTTGTGAGAACCTGGATTCAGTCTCTAGCAAACACACACACACACACACACACACACACACACACACACACAATTTACTATAGTAAACTAATTCAGAGTAATGCAGCAATGGATGGATGGTGTTATTCCTCCTTTTCTCATCATATAAAATGTTGGATGTCTTGCAGTTCTCTGGATCAAGAGTTGCTATCTTTAGCCCTGATCGTGGGCTTTGTGCCCTGCTATGGTTAGATTTCAAGGTTGATCATGTTTTATGTTATAAATGCAAGAGAGGAAACTGGACATTCATGAAGAGAGTGCACTGTGGGGGCATATCAACATTTACAACCCGTATTGGCCATTTCTTGCTCTTGGAGAGGACTGTACATCATTCCACTGATAAGCAATAGGGCAATTTTCTTTAGCCAGTGAATTGTGAGCAGAATTGAAGTCTGCCATTTGAGCAGGAGTATCACAGCCACATCCAGGCATGTGGCTTTATCTTTTCCCTTTGCCATGAGAGCAAGCTGCTCCACATAAGGACTGTGTCCTCATCCTTGAACCTGCAGTAAAAATACATGCAGTGTCAGCTTCTTCATAGGCATGGGAGTGGGAGAGAAGTCACCCTGTTTCTGTCAGTCACAACGATCACTGGTCCACTTCTTTTTTTTTTTTTGAAAAAAACCCTTTTTAAAAAAAAAATTGAAAATAGATTCTTCTATCATATAATACATCCCAACCACACATCACCCCTGCCTCCGTACTCCCCCAGATCCACTCCTGCTCTGCTTCCTTTCAGAAAGGAGCAGGTCTTCAAGAGAGAACAGCCAAACAGGACAAAACAACAAGGCAAAGGCCCTCATGTTGAGGTTGGACAAGGCAACCCAATAGGAGGAAAACAGTTCCAAGAGCAGGCAAAAGAGTCAGAGACACACTCCCTCCCACTGTTAGGAGTCCCACAGAAACACCAAGCTAACAGCCATAACATATACACAGAAGACCTTGTGCAGACTCAGGCAGGCCCTGTGCTTGTTCCTTCAGTCTCTGTGAGCCCAGATGAGCCCTACTTAGTTCATTCAGTGGACCAGGTTCACATGGTATCCTCCATACCCTCTGACTCTCATTATCTTTCTTTCCCTTCTTCAGTGGGGTTCCCTGAACTACAAGGGGAGAGACCCAATAGAGACCTCCAATTTAGACTCTGTCTCAACATAATGTCTGGCTGTGGGTCTCTGCACTCGCTCCCATCTAATGCCAGAGTGTGGTGGTATTGTGTTCCCCAAAATATTGTGTACCTTAATAAACTTATCTGGGGTCAGAGAACAGAAAAGCCACAAGATACTTAGGC
Organism: Peromyscus eremicus; assembly: GCF_949786415.1. Taxonomy (NCBI): domain Eukaryota; kingdom Metazoa; phylum Chordata; class Mammalia; order Rodentia; family Cricetidae; genus Peromyscus; species Peromyscus eremicus. The sequence continues at coordinate 78,704,738 of NC_081416.1, read as the reverse complement.
CAGAAAATGTTAGCACACGCCTTTAATCCTAGCATTCCAGAGACAGAAATCCCTCTGGATCTCTGTGAGTTCAAGGCCGCATTGGAAACAGCCAGGCATGGTGACTCACGCCTTTAATGCCAGAAAGCAGCCTTTAATCCCAGGGAGTGGTGGTAGAAAGCAGAAAGATTTATAAGGTGTGAGGACCAGAAACTAGAAGCATTTGGCCTGGTTAAGCATTTTGGCTGGTTAAGCTTTCAGGCTTTCTAGCAGCAGTTCAGCTGAGAGCCATTCGGAGATGAGGACTCAGAGGCTTCCAGTCTGAGGAATCAGGACCAGCTGAGGAATTGGCAAGGTGAGATAGCTGTGGCTTGTTCTGTCTCTCTGATCTACCAGCATTGACCCCAATAACTGGCCTCAGGTTTGATTTTATTAATAAGAACTTTTAAGATTCATGCTACACCAGAGGAAGTCTCTTTGATGAAGACTGGACAAGGCACTAGTCTATGAGTATAGCAGAATATCATTAGGAGTCATTTCATTGGCTTTTGTTATTGGCCAGTCGTGTTTGGTTCTACCCTACGTCTCTGGTTCCTGGCTTCCCAGGCAGTGTGGTCTGGGCTATTTCTTATGTAATATCCTTCATCCTGACCAACACACTGGTGTTCTATGCTGTAGCTGTACTGGAATTGGCTTGGGTTCTTGGGCCCCTGTGGAGAAGAGCTCTTCAAGAACCTCTCTGGGCTAGATTTTCAGTGAGCCCAGTAGGTGAGCATTATCCCAGCATGTCTCTGAGACATAGGAAGGATATTTTAAGAAAACCACTGTTATTAAAGTACTTTCCATACTGACATAAGAACCTGAGTGTGATCCCTAAGAACCAATACAGAACAAGCCATGCATGTGTTGTATGTGTGTTATCCTAGCACTGGGAAGGCATAGAGAGGTGGACCTCTGGGGCTCGCTGACCAACCAGCCCAGTATATTTGATGGGTTTCAGGCCAACTGAGTACCCAACAAACACACTAAAAAATATTGTTTGTCATGACTGCTGCATTTTGGGAAGATGTTCTTAAATTTTGTATCTACATATTCCATTTCTCTCACCTTATCCCCACCCTTGCCTTGAATCAATCAGACTAATTCAATTCTGTTCTTAAAAATCACATACCTTGGCCTTATTACCTATTAAAAACACAGGGATTTGAATCCTGAGATATCCTGAATGGAATATTATAGCACCTTGAAAAGTATGAAGTCTTTGGAATGTATGGGCAGGAAGTATCAGAGACAGAACATTCTAAGACTTTCTGGTAGAGAGCTTGAAATGGAGACTCAAAGGGATACAATAATCTGGACAAAGTCACACAGCCAATTAATTCTAGACCTTGTATCCAAACACATTATATTTTGCCTCAAGTTTAGAGTTTATTCTGCTACAATAAACCCCATTTCTGAATCCTTTTTGTCACAGAACAAATCACATCCTTGTTAAATTTCACTTGGGTATTTTTTTGGGAAAATGCTGAGGAATAGTAAATCTGGAGTTTCCTTTGACTTGGAGCATGGTTTTAACTCCAGCTGACTCTATAAATTGACATGGATTATGGGGTTGTGTGGCATTTAGCTTTATGATAATTACCTATTTGAATAGCTGATAAGAGTTAATTTATCCTGAAGACAACTAGGAATAAAAGAATAATTGGGTTATAAAATTAAAGCAATAACATCTGTACTTTCTACTACATTGAACATATTTGATGCAGAAAATATTTCAATTAGGCTGAAAAACCTGCAAATGCTCTTCCTTCTTTATATTTTCCTCAAGAGGAGAAAAACAAAGGCATAGCACAGTAAAAGAAAAATCAAAAGTGGGAAAGCTTGCACACCTTGTACGCCCTTGACACAGGTGCCCTTAGTGGGAAAGCTTGCACACTTTGCACACCCTTGACACAGGCAAGGAAATCTTAGGAATCCTGTCCTGGCTAATGAGAACAAGATGTGCAGCTCTCTATGACTTCAGCTCCAAAAACTAAAAGAGCAGTTTCTATACAATAGCCATTTTACCAGATCAGAGAGTTGGGGAGTCCAGTGCAGACATGCAGATTCCAGCACCTTAAGCTCTGGGCCCTGACCACATATGGGGTTACACAACTGAATGTAGGGGGAAGTCACAAAAATGTTGACAGTAGTATACATTTTTTTTGAACAAGAAATAACCAGAAATGTGTTTAAAAGTAAACACACAATGAGCTCCGAGTGGGTGGTGCTTGCTGCTGCTGCAGCCTTATCCTGAACACACATGAGTCTTAGTTCAAATTTGAGGTCTTGCGACCATTTCACGTTGTGAATTGCAGTCTCTTCACTGTGTGTACAAAGTTTTCTGCTCACACAGAAGCACAACATTGTAATCGCAGAGAGCAAAGACAATATTTTCCTACCATCTTTCCTCAGCATTGTAAGCATCCAATTAAAGTATCTATGGCTTGTATTGTGTTAGGATATTTGATTTTAAAAACTGCAGCTTGAATTGTTGACTTGAGTTTCATAAGAAGAATTAATAAATAAATTTTAACTTCGAGTTAGGAAAGAATTTCCAACAATTTCTGTAATGGCCCTTAATATACTCTGACTATTTTGTTCTATATATTTATGAGCACTATGATTATAGAATCAAAGTATCAGTCAACTCATAAAACCATTGGAGAAGCTGTATGATCTGCAATATTAAATATTCAGTCAAGATTCAAGTCTTCATGTAAAATAAACATGCACATCCATATCAATATGCAAGTTTCCTTTTTTGTTTAGTAAGTGGTAAAATCTTGTATATATACTAAAGCATTATCCTACAGTAAATTTCTTCATGAAACTTTATACCTATTTTATATACCCTTATACCCAGAGTTACATTAAAATGTCTTGAGAGAAAAGAGATTGCAAGCAGAAAAAAAAAATCTAAGAAGCCTTGTTATAGACCACACTCTGTGACTTAGGGTAAATTGTCTAACCTTCCTGAGACTCAGTTTTCTGACTTTTTGTTCAATGGGATATTAACAGATATTGTTTCAGATACTCTGCTGAACATCAAGGAGAGTAGAAAATGTCTAATCTCAATCAAGTCATGATAAAATCAGGTAGATACAAATGCCCCCATGAGATAACATTTGAGAAACTACACGTCTGTGGTACAAAAGAGAACAGAGGGACAGAGGAAGGAACACATCCATTTTGTTGGAAGAAGCAGCTTTACCAACATTGGATTAGAAGGAGACAGGAGAGGGAGACGTCAGCCTGGCTGCAAGTTGTTAGAGGACACAAAACCTCAACCATGCATACCTCCGATTCAGTCTCTTCTTATAAGGGCTGTGGGCTCAGGATTCCAATCATCTCAGCGACAGAGTGCTGCTCTCCACAGGACTGACCAGTCCTATGCTTGGTTAGGGCCCTGCTTGTGGACTGTAAAAAAAAAAAAAAAACAGTCAAAGGAGACAGGAGCCTGACCTTGGATGCGCTAGGATCCTCAATATTTATGAAAGGCTCCAGATGACCTTTCAAGGCAGGTAGAGATGAGATTTAGAGTTATGTTACACCTCATTGCTTTATTTAAGACTTTCTATAGTGAGTGTGAATATTTGCACATCTACCCACTAACATTTAGAAGGCTCTTATCAGCAGGATTTTATGTGTGCCTAGTTATTTCCAAGAGAAGTTAACAGGCTAGAAGAAGAATCTGTGTGAGGTGTCAGGCTGTGTAGAGGAGTATCTGCAGGAATTCTTGTGATTTTGTTTGGGGGATGGAAGGAAATAGAAAATTTGAGAAAAAAGATCATTGAAGCTGCTTTGGAGTGTGCTGTCTGAAGAGGCATGTTGGAACCATGAACTCCACACAGGGCTTCTTTCTCTGTTTTATCATCTCTAAGATTAGCTTCAATAATCCGAATGAAGGAAGAAGCTGGCTCCCACCCTCTTGCAGAGCCTGTTTCATATTTAATGTGTTGATTTCAGAGTCAATGAGACAGAGGTGAGCCTCGTTTTTTGACATGATCTTGGAGCCCCTCTACCAGTGATAATTAATAGGTGAAGATAGACCGGTTGGTGGAAGGCAGAGCTATAGGCACAGCTCTCTCTCTCTCTCTCTCTCTCTCTCTCTCTCTCTCTCTCTCTCTCTCTCTCTCTCTCTCTCTCCCCCTCTTTCCCTCTCTCCCTCTCTCCCTCCCTCCCTCCCTCCCTCCCTCCCTCCCTCCCTCCCTCCCTCCTACTCCCTCTCCCTCTCTCTCCCTCTCTCCCTCCCTCTCCCTCTCCTTCTCTCCCTCCCTCCCTCTCCCTCTCTCCCTCCCTCCCTCCCTCCCTCCCTCCTACTCCCTCTCCCTCTCTCTCCCTCTCTCCCTCCCTCTCCCTCTCCTTCTCTCCCTCCCTCCCTCTCCCTCTCTCCCTCCTGCTGTGGGATGGTCTGTATGTCAAATGTGTTGCTGATTGGTCAATAAATCACTGATTGGCCAGTGGCCAGGCAGGAAGTATAGGCGGGACTAACAGAGAAGAGAACTGAGAGAACAGGAAGCTGGGTGAGAGAGACACTGCCAGCCGCCATGATGACAAGCCACATGTGAAGATGCCGGTAAGCCACAAGCCATGTGGCAAGGTATAGATTTATGGAAATGGATTAATTTAAGCTGTAAGAACAGTTAGCAAGAAGCCTGCCACGGCCATACAGTTTGTAACCAATATAAGTCTCTGTGTTTACTTGGTTGGGTCTGAGCGGCTGTGGGACTGGCAGGTGATAGAGATTTGTCCTGACTGTGGGCCAGGCAGGAAAACTCTAGCTACACCCTCCTTCTCTCTCTCTCTCCCCCCCCTCTCTCTCTCTTCTCACTGCATAATATAGCTTCTCAGCTATTATGTCAGCAATTGTCCTGACTTTTTGTCTTTCTTATGAAAAACCCCCTCTGGAGTCTTCAGCTTAGTCATGGTGTAACGCTGGTCTGAGATGCAGAACAAGCAGCTTGTCTAATGTGAGTCATGGTCATCTCAGTGGGCACAACCTTGGTATTGAGACAGGTAGGCCTGAGTTGGGTACAAGCAGACATACCTTTTTTTGGTTACTTTCCAACTTTAAAGTCTGAAATAATGAATGCCTAATTCTTCTGTCTGCCAGAGTAGGGTTGGGAAGGGCTGGGTGGGCTAGTCCACACTTCCCAGATCCAGGGATTGTTTGGAACAAATGTAAAGGGAGATGGCTTATCTTGAAAACCATGGATAACTTGGCATAGCTGAAACACAGACTCCATGTGGTGCAGCAAAGAATCTGCATGTAGAGAGTAAATAGGGAGGGGTATGTGAAGGGAAAGATAATATGAGGTATATTTAATATTTTAAAGGTCTTTCTTTTAATCTAGAGGCAATGAAGACCTTCGCAAGCTATAAAGCAGAGCATGGTAAAGAACATTAGGAATGGCAACATAGTGAATTAGTTAATTAGTTTTTTGCAATCCTGGGGATCAAAAGCAGATTCTCACATATGCTAGGCAAGGTCTTTCCCACTGGGCCACATTAGTGGCCCCCTACATGTCCTTAAGATAACAAACTTACTTCTGATGAGCTCGCACAGTGTTACTACTTAAAGCTATGAAGGTCGGACCTCGTAGTGACAAAGAGTATCTTAGAAAGGGCCACATCAGCGGCTGGCCTATCTATTCCTTGGCTTGTGGATGTAGTTAAGATGTGCTTGGGTATCAAGGATGGATTGGACTGCCTGTTAAGAGCATTTTTTTACTTTACAAAGAGTATCCTTCCCTTAAATTTCTTCTATTCAATTCCAATAATAAAATTTATAAAGTTCAAGGACAGGTATAACCTATGGTTTCCCAAGACGAAAATGAGGCACTTCAACTTGGCAGCCATCCTGATGACACAGAAAAGCTACCATTTGCACATCCGACTCCCCTTTGGTCCCCGTCTAAAGCTCCAGTGATTCCCTGAGATGGTGTGAGATGGCCATCATGGCGTGTTTGCTCCGTTGTGGGTTGCCATCCCTATCTCTGCCTGCACAATCAAATTGGCACGACAGTTTTATGCACTTTTGGAGGTAGATGTCCCTGCACAAGGCTCGTTTCCTCCTATTTATCTCCACAGGAGTTACCCATGGGCACTCTGCGCACGTACAGTGCAGCCTCTGCCAGCACCTCCCTCCTTTGTATACAGGATTTTTGTAAAAAGACCTATCAGCGCAGGAGCTTTTTCCGCATATTCTGTATACGATGATGCCTTACCCCTCTGTTCCTGCTCTCCAGAGTCTGTGCATGAAGAACGCTGTCTTAAAATGCAATAACTTTCTGTGACACTTTATCATCCCAATAGCAATAAAATGACCAAATATGGCATTTTTTATTTTTCCTGCATAGTAGCAAGGGAAACAAATTCATGGGCACATCTCCTTCTCAGAGAACAATGCTGACTAAAAGACACTGTTTTCCCATTTTAATTTCAGTTTGTTGCCATTTCAGTTGACTTACTCTGTTTTCAAGGTCTCCCTTTCTGACCCACACCATCCAAAGAAGCGTGATCAGTGGCTTGGGCTGGAAACACTCATCTGAGTTAAGTACTATGCAGGAGAATGCTGATGTTCCATGAGCATCTCCAGGTAGAATTCCTCATTATGTCCAGGGGGAGCTTGAGATTCAGAATCCTGCAGTCTTACTTTTAACAGTCCATACAATTGGGTTTGTTGTCAAATAGAAATGACCAGCCCTCAGCTCTGGCAATTTCTCTCTCTCCCTCTCTCCATAGTTTTTTTCAGTAAGTGTGTGCTTACAACTTTTGTATCTTTGAAAGTGTCTTTATTTCTGAGGGTATAAGTCAGAGTTTGCTTGGCATACACAAAGCCCTGGGTTTAGTATCTAGCCCTGTAAAATAAAGTGTCCCCTTCTCCCCTTTCATCTAGTGGTAATTTAATCAGATATGCATCACAGTTTGCAGTTATTTTCTGTAAGTGCAGAGAAGGTGGTATATGACTCCATTGCCATCTATCCCCAACTGTGGTCAATGGGAAGTCTGCTGTGTGTGAAATCATCCTTCCTTGTGTAATGTGCATTCCTGTCTCAGTTTCTTTTCTTGTTGCTGTGATAAGACATCCTAAGAAAAGAGACTTAAGTGAGGATGTTCTTATTTTATCTCAGAATTCATGGTGGGGAATTCAAGGCAGTGGGATCTTGAAGCAACTGATCATGCCGCACCCACAGGCACGAGGGAGAGAACTAACGGATACTTTCTTCATATATACAGTATAGGATCCCAGCCACGGGTTGCCACCCATAGTGGGTCGTCCTCCTAACCTTAGTTGATGCACTCAACAGACATGTCCAAGGCCTATCTCTCAGGTGATTCTAGGTTCTGTCAAGTTGTCAACACCAACCAGCACAATGATCTTTCTTGTAGCTTTTGGTATCACCTATTTATTTTCCCGATACACTGAAATTTCCATAAGATGTGTATGGATGTGCACTAGTTTGCATTTAAATACCTGGATTTAATGTACTTTTCAATATATCTGGAAAATTCTTGGTCATTATCTTTTAAAGTATTTCTGTTCTGCCTCTTGCTTTATTCCACTATTTTACATCTTCCACTGGACATACTTTGTAGTCTGAACAGTTATTATTCATGTCTCTTAAATGTTGCTTAATGAAAAAGTACCTTTTATCTTCCCATAATGTATTCAGGCTGAATTATCACAGTATCTTCCAATTGAGCAATTCTTATGGACAATACTCAGTTTCATTTATCAGTTTAGTAAATGTTACTGACAAATTATTAATTCATAATATTTGTTTCTTCTTCCCTTCTTCTCCTTTCCCTTCCCTCTTCTTCTCTGTCTTTCTTTGTCCCTCCCTCCTTCTCTGTTTCCTTCTGTTTTAACACAGGACCTTGTGATGGAGCCCACACTGTCTCCAACTCTCAAGTAACACTCCTACTCCAGACTCCAGACTGCTGAGATTCCAGATGTGCAGCCCCCATACCCGGCTCCCTTCTGATATTTCCAAGAAATATTTAAAAATGTTTTATTATCATTGGCATCTTCTTCTATGTCTCCGTGTACCTTTGGAAAGCACAGTATTTTACTTTATTTCTTTCAAGGATATGAGATATGATTGTTTTAAAATTAGCTCCCATTTACTCTGGTACTTTTATTAGTGACTACCCAGGCTTTGATTGAGTAGGATCTCTCATCTCGTGTTAGAACTCACTGTGTTCTATTTTGTGTCATAAATTCACCTTCAGTAAAAGTTCTTTTTTTTTTTTTTTTTGCCTCCACGTGTTAGGCAAGTGTTCTATTATTGAGCTGTACTAAGTCTGCCGTCCCTACTTTATATAATTTATCTAGTAAGGGTTTCAGAACATGGTCCTCATAATCCCCCTTTGACACAGCATCAATCCTGTATATTTATGTGGGTGCTGCATTAAACCCATTGACTTATGCATATTAGGCAGATGATCTACTGTGGTGGTATTGTGTTCCCCAAAATATTGTGTACCTTAATAAACTTATCTGGGGTCAGAGAACGGAAAAGCCACAAGATACTTAGGCTAGGAAATGTTAGCACACACCTTTAATCCTAGCATTCCAGAGACAGAAATCCCTCTGGATCTCTGTGAGTTCAAGGCCGCATTGGAAACAGCCAGGCATGGTGACTCACGCCTTTAATCCCAGAAAGCAGCCTTTAATCCCAGGGAGTGGTGGTAGAAAGCAGAACCGTTTATAAAGTGTTTAGGACCAGAAACTAGAAGCATTTGGCTGGTTAAGCATTTTGGCTGGTTAAGCATTCAGGCTTCTAGCAGCACAGTTCAGCTGAGAGCCATTGGGATGAGGACACAGAAGCCTCCAGTCTGAGGAGACAAGACCAGCTGAGGAATTGGCAAGGTGAGATAGCTGTGGCTTGTTCTGTCTTTCTGATCTACCAGCATTAACTCCAATAACTGGCCTCGGGTTTGATTTTATTAATAAGAACTTTTAAGACTCTTGCTACAATCTACTATTGAGTCATCCCCATACCTTGACTCATAGGTTCTCAACATGGATACCTATAGTGGATGCCTAGGGGAACTGCACAGATTCTCCCTCAGGACTGAATCCCTTATTCAGTGTCAGCTACCTACTGTGTATAGTTGAGTCCCTGCCCAGGATTTTCTTCAGCTAATAGGAGCTGCTTGCCCAAGGTTACAGCCCTTACTCAGAAGCAGCTGCCTCCCAGTGACTGGGATGGAGTGGCATGGAAGCTGAATCCCTTTGTTCCAACTCAGGACAATGATAAAGAGCCATCCTGGATCCAGAGCTCCCTGGGAGTTGGCCTGGAGCTTCTGCTTCATTTCAGCTTTGTCCTTTTATCCATCTTGTTTCACTTACTACCTTAAAGGTGTTAATTTCAAAATGCCCCCAATAAGTCTGCTGCTCAAAAACTTTCGAGTCTGTGTCCTGAGGAAACCAATTTAATTTAAGACACCACCCTCTGGATGGAGAACATGCAGGTCTCCCTCAGGGCCTGGACCACCTGCTTCCCCATAGCAGACGCATAGACACGTCTATGGAATGACTCCACAAAGGAAAACAGACCTGCTTGAATTTGACCTGCTCAGTTTTCGCAATCTATACCATCTTTGCACGTTTTATTAACACAACTTGGACCATCTAATTTGGACCCTCTAAGTCTGGGAGATTCATCTTGGGCTAAGGTAAGCTACACCTCTTACTCTGCAAAGTTTCCATTTTAATTGAACCATAATGTCACTCGGACGAGCCTAGTGTGTTGACATTTTTGTAATGCGTTTGCAGACGAATTGCCCAAGTGCATGGTACTCATGTGGGAGGTGAAGACAGATGATCAAAAACCAAACACAGGCTATAAATTGAAGTTTGGCATCAGGAAGGAATGGCAGTACTGGAGACAGGCAATAAAGACAGCTCCCTTTCAAGTGTCACTGGGGTTGGTACAGCACGGCCCCTTTTCCTCCTTCAAAGCTGACTTGAAGTCTTTGCTGGGCATGCTTTTCTTGGACTGACAATTAAGATCCTTGTGGCAATATTCATCTCAGAGGGCCTATTAAACTGAGTGTGCTCTCTGTAAAGAGGATGGGAAGGTAGATTGACAGAAAACCCCACATCTAGAGACACTGCTGTATGGGGAGTGAAATATTTCATAAATGTACTGTCAGGTGCCTCTCAGCTTTCTAAGAGAACATTCAAATGACATATTGCCAGATTTAATTAACAGTAATTAAAATATAAGACTGCCCTGAGTTACTAGATGACCACCAATGGCGGATGCTGCTGTTTGCCTATCCTGAATCTTGTTTCCCATACATGTGCTTTCAAATCCTCATTGATTTACCAGATGTTCCTGGATGTTCTTCAGCCCGTATTCTAAGGGCAGATTCGGGTTTCTTTGTATCGATTTTGACATTCTTATTTCCCTTGGAAGTAATTGTTTCAGATGTCCAGATCAAGATAACTAGCTATTACTATTTGGGTGAATGACTGCCAAGGCAGTGCAGGAGGATGCCCAAATGGAGATGGAGTCAGTAGCTCTTTCTTGCATTGAAGGGCCTCAGAGCTGTGAGGTGTCAGGTGCAGAGCTGGTAGAGTTGCATGTGGGGCAGAGTGCTGGGTGGGCAGTCTACATGCGGAACAGTCAAACTCTGTGTTGGAGGAAACAATGAGTCAGGCTTCTATTGCAGGACTTTGAGAAATGAAATGCCCTCATCTAGAGAAATTAGCAGTCTCCAGAGGAACATTCTCCACAGGTGCCATTTAGGGACAGTCTCAACTCATTCAAGCTGTTGTAACAAATAACATAAACTGGCTAATTTAAAAACAGCAGAAATGTACTTATCACAAGTCTAGAGGATGGAAAATCCAAGATCAAGGCATCAGCAGATTTGGTGTCTATTGCACCTAATTCCTGAGCTCTCGTTGGTACTTTCTTGCTGTTCCTCACATGGTGGAAACAGGGAGCAAGCTTTCTAGGTAAAGGATAAAGAACAAAACCCTATTCATGAGGGCTCTACACTTGGAATGTGGTTGCTTGCCCCCATGTCCCTGCTTCCTAATATGATCACATTGGTAACTAGGTTTCAATATATGAACTTAGGGGGAAGGTGAGGTATTCATATCACAGCAAGGATCACAGGTTATAGTTCATCAGCTTCCTTGAAAAAAGATTTTTACTTCAAACAGGCTGGCAGAACCAGTCACATCCCCCCTGGTCTGTTAGTGCTGTCACACCATGGAAAAACACCCGAAGAACAGACATGACAGAGACTACTGGAGGAGAAAGACATTGTGCAAGGGACAGGGGACAGACACACTTGAAATAAATTCTAATGTATTTTCTCAGTGAGATTCAAGGAGATGCTGCAGTTCTAAAAAACAAGCATAGGCCACAGGGAGAAACAGAATAATGCATGCCAGCAAATTCCTGCATGGTAAAGATATGCCTGCCAGAGTAGAGGACAAGTCAAAAGAATGGTTGGAAGATGAATCCTAGGAAACACTCCAGATGTAGATCAACAGAAAGAATGGGCATGTGACAATGAGACCCAAAGTCAATTAAGAACTGAAAGACACAAAACAGGGAGTGCAAACTAATGAAACTATGGGAAACAATTTCCCAGAACAGAGGAATATGCAAATTGAGAATGTACACCAAGTGCTCAGCACACTGAATAATAATACTTTAAAAAACCAAATTCTATGGAAACCAGTGTGGCAAGTCCTCAAAAGGCTACAGATAAAGACATCATATAACATGGCTTTTCTATTCCTGGGAATGCATGCAAAGGACTTTATAGTCATAGACCTACTTGTTCATCCATGTTTGATGCTCTATTCATGATAGCTAAGGAATGGGATCAGCCTAGATGCCCACCAGCTGATGACTAGATATAGAAAATGTGGCATGTTTACATAATGGAATTCTCTTCATGTGTACAGAAAGATGAAATTATAAAATTTGTAGGTAAAGGGATGAAATGAAAAAAAAAAACATACCAAGTGAAGTAACCCAAGCACAGAAAGAAAATGTCACATGCTCTCCTTCATAAGCTGGTCATGGCTTTGAAGCTCTACTTTCATGTGCTCAACTTAGAGTTCATTTGGGAGGGAGATGACTTAAGGGAGGGGGCAGTAGACAATAATGTCTCTTAGTTAGGTTTCTTTCCTGTCATGAAACACTACGACCAAAAGCAAGTTAGGGAGGAAAGGGTTTATTTGTTGTATACTTCCACATCACTGTTTATCATCAACGAAATTAGGGGAGGAGCCTGGAGGCAGGAGCTGATGCAGAGGTCATGAAGGAGTATAGCTTATTAGGTTGCTGTCTGTGGTTTGCTCAACTGGCTTTTTTATAGCACCCAAGATCACCATAATGGGTTGGGCCCTTCCACGTCAGTGACTAGCTAAGAAAACACCATGCAGGCTTGCCTACAGATAGATCTTATGGAGGCATTTTTCTCAACTGGGATTACTTCCTTTCAGTTGATTCTGCTTGGGTCAAGTTGACATAAAACTAGCAAGCATGGGTGACATGAAGGTAGAGAACGGGAATGCTGGAGTAGAAAGGTTAAGCAAAGAGTGGGTGAGAGAATTGGGGAGATGAGCAGTTGGAGGTGGGGTAACCTAAATGAAGTGAGGATATATACCCTGCATGGCGGGAAGAAGCTATTACTGGAAGCAATGGTTTAATAAACAAAACCATTAGTTATTGGTCAGGGAGGCCTTAGAAACTCCCAAAACAATGCAAACTCTTGCCATTCCTCTTAGTTTCCCACCAGAGCTAAATGATAAGATGCTGTCACTGAAGACCTCCCACACCTCAAACTTCCGCCGTGCTGGTCAGCCTTTGTAGTAGTATCAGAAGGTCCTATGCAGGCTGCTGAGGCTAGAGAGGCATCAGTGGTATTATTCAGATATAAACCCTACACATTATGATAACAACTTGCCAAGAAACTTGAGCCCACTTGTTAAATAGTTGCATATATAACTGTTACAGGGATAAGCACCTGTTCTCTGATTGGATTCAAACTCCACAAGAGGGACTCTACCCCTAGTACCATAAACCTGTTTAAAACATCATGGCCAGGGAGGTCATAGACCTCTAGTAGTGAACTCAATTCTGTTGTTGAGCTGAATTGACCTGGCATTACTTAGAGTCTTAACCAGAGATTCCTCTCTTTCTAGTGAACTATGGTAAATGCAGAAGCTCATGCCAATACAAGGTACTGAGAATAAGTGTCAGTTGAGTGTTTAGCTCTAAACAGGACATTTACACTGTCTCTTCCAAGGCTCATGGAACATTGCAGGAGAGGAGCAGAAAGGAAGTAAGAGCTGAATGGGATAAAGGCTGCAGAATGTCATCTTCTGGGAAATACATAGTCATTGAACTCAACAACTGCCAATGAATGCACTGGCTCTGTACCAGAATGGGCCTGTTTACAGCCAGACATGGGTGGAGGAGGGGCTCAAGTGGCCCTCACTGCTGAACTATCTGCTACTGATAGACTCAGGGAAAAGAGGGCCATTTCCTTCACTTGCATCCTCAACTGGTGACTCCACCAAGTTCTAATGGATAAAGAAATCCGGTGGGTAAAGAAATGGCACTAAGTAAACTAAATGGGTCTCAAAACCAAACCAGAAGTCATGAATCTGGGAAAAGGACAGATTGGGAGGTTGATAGAGATGAGAAGGATATAAGAGAGAGTGTGTGTGTAGGACAGGAGTAACCAGATTATATTGTGTGTATGTGTAAAATTATCAAAGATTGTACTTAGTAACAAAAATAGCAAACCCCCAAAGTATCTTCTTTGGGTTTCAGTCAAAAATGTTTCCATAGACTTGTGTTTTCAGTGCTAGGGGACTGTGGAGCTTTCTGGAAGTAGGGTCTAGCTGACAGAGGTAGGTTGTGAAGCGTGGACTTTTGAAGGCTGGACCCTGGTTCCTGTCGTATTCTCACTGATCCTTGAATCTCTATAATCTGAAGAGCTAGTACTGCCCACTCCCACAACTGTGAACTGCTTCATTCTGCCATGGATGGGATGGGTAAGATGAAACAGTGAGCCAAAATGAATCTGCCCTCTCAGGAGATACTTGTGTTGGGTATTTTGTCTTAGAGGCACAAAGGTAACTAATATACATTCATCTAGCACATATATCAGAACATCAAGGATAAAAAGAAGAGCTGAAAAGCAAAACCAAGAGAAGTCTAAAATTAAAACAACACTAAAAAGTGATATTAGATTGTGCACTCACAAGTCGTGGTGTGATGGATGACCTTTGGCTTTCTGAGGGAGAAAACATACCAACTTAGGATTCAGTACATAATTAAAGTACCAATATATAGACAAGCAGAATAAAGACATTACCAAATGCAGAAGGCCCAGAAGGGACTCTCGAAGGAAACAGGACTTGTCAGAATACTAAATTTCTAGGACAAGTTGAACCAAATGAAAAATAAGTGAAAAATAATTAGTTGCAAAAGAAAAATTGACCTGCAGGCAAAAAGCTATACAAGAAAGACTACTTCATCTAGTGAGCAATGGCTGGGTAGTGAACCAGCTACACAGCCATCACTATGAAACCACTATTGGTTTTCAATTTTTAGAATCAACTTACTGATGAAGCTCAGACGACTTAATTATCACTGTAGCACAAAATGCAAATATTGTAAACTTGATATTGTAAAAGCAAAAACTCAAGAGATGCTGGGAAATAGAGACAGAGCTGGAAGGGAGGTGTTAGGGATTGAGGAGTGAAAAATCACAATGTTTGGACCAAAGGGGAAGGTTCAGGCAATTTAACAATCCTGTTCCTGTTACACTCGGCAAGAGTAAAGACAAGGATCCTCCTTTGCAATGAAGGATATTTTATGAAAGATGGTTCCAGCTTCTTTTGCTATTATTAAATCAATGTCTTGATTTGATGTCAGGAAAGCAACGACTGATAACTTCACTGTTGCATGCTAATGCAGAAGTAAGAGCAGGGAGGTAACCACACAGATGCCAATCGATAAAGCCACTCAGCACGAGAGTTATATACTGTGTCCTCGTTTGCTTTCTAGGGCTGTGATAACACATTCTTCCCAGAGACAACTTGAAGAGGAAAGGGTTTATTTCGGCTCATACTTCTGCATTAGAGCCTATCATGGCAGGAAGTCAGAGCAGGGGCTCACGGCAAGAACGACAGCAGAGGCCATGGAGGGAGAACACTGATTACTGACTTGCTCAGTGGTTTGCTTGGCCTGCTTTCTTATGCAACCCAGAACACCCTTCCCCCCGCCACCTGCCCTCCCCTGGCCACATGTGGTACAACCCACAGTGGGCTGGGCCCACCTTCATCAATCATTAATAAAGAAAATGCCTCCACAGACCTGCCTAGAGGCCAATCTACAAGGCAATGCCTTAATTAAGGTTCCTCCTGAACAGAAGCTCCTCATTTATGTCAAGCTGACAAAAACAAAAAACAAAATCTTAACTAGCACACACACACACACACACACACACACACTTCATGTTAAAAGTTAAATTGGACGGACCTTTCTCAAAAGAGAAGCACCCCATCCTTATGAATTCACATCATACTCACTTTAATTCACCATGGCATGGAACAGATTACCATTGTAGCCAATTAATAGCAGACACTTAGTTTTGTCAGATGTGTGGGTTTGCTTACCTTTAATTTGTAATGTTTTTAGCTGTCTGATAGTTAGTTGCTTTTTAAATTCATCTGGATGAGTCAGGAGGGATACACGTGGCTGGCATCAGATGCTACTTTTCTTCCCTCTTTTCTTGCCTCCCCCAATTCCTTCCTTCCTTCCTTCCTTCCTTCCTTCCTTCCTTCCTTCCTTCCTCCCTCCCTTCCTCCCTCCCTCCCTCCCTCCCTTCCTTCCTTCTTTCCTTCCTTCCTTCCTCCCTTCTTCCTTCCTTTTCTCCCTCCCTCCCTCCCTCTCTCCTTCCTTTACTTCTTCCTTTGTTTCTTCCTGTCTTTCCATACTGAGCTAGGGGACCCAGCCATGCTAGCTAAGTACCCCTAAGCTCTACCCCCAGCTCTAGGCTGCCTGTTTCCCCTTGACTGTTCCCATTACTAATGTAGTAGTGACTTGGCTCAGCGCACTTGAAGCCAGTACTTGCCCAGTTGAAGGCAGAGATGGATTCCTCCTTCTCCAGCAAGGTTGCTCTGTGGGCAGTTCTCTGTTTTGTAACTGCCTACATCTTTGTGCCTCCAAGTGTGAGCCTTGTTCCAGCAGCATCTGAACGTCTGTGCAGAAACTTGGGCCTCAGTTCAGGACTCACTGAATCAGAATCTGCCTCCTTCACAATGCTGGGGGATTTTCAATGAATATTGAGCTCTCAGTGGAGCTGACTCCCATTTCCCTGAGGCTGTGGAAACCACAAATATGGCATCACACACAGGGCATCCTCATGGTGCTCCCAGCCCAGGTCAGCCCAGACCAAGCATTTATTTTTTTGAGGCTTTTATGCAGTTTGACAGTCTCTGTGCTACTTGACAGCTCTCTAGTGGCAAATGTGTCCTGAGCACCCCTGCCCCAGCCAGCACTTGGTGGACCTTTTTGGTTCACACCTTCCTGTATCCCCTCTCTGTAAATCAGAATAGCAATGCCACTTTTCTCAGGGCACTGTTGTGAGGCTAGCATGCATTCATCTGTATAAAACACTCAGTATAGAGTAACATCTCAATAAATGTGATTATAATTACGAGCTATTATCAAAGAGTCCTGGGTGATAACAGTCAGCAAGAATAGGCATAGATGTTAATGGTCTCCAGCCTCAGCTGTCGTCTGGTTCATTTCCCTCATCAATAGCTCATTACTTGATTGTCAAGTCACAGACGCTATAAGCTACACACCATCACACCGAATAATAACAATTATTCCAGGTCTCATGTGTAAAGCACTACAGAACCAATATTCCTGTGATCCTGAGAGGAGTCTGTCTGCTAGAGATGGCATGGCAAGGGACAAAGCTGTGCCATGGGAACATGTCTTTCTCGTTCTGTTGGTACAGGACACTTTGTCCCAGCGGCAGCTGAGCCATCCTGCTGCGTGTCCTGATGTTGCACAAAGCCCTAACAGTCCTTTTCCTTTGTTTTTCTTTGACTCATTTCTTGATGCTCTGCCTATTCCTTAGAGACTCAGGGATGTGTCCATAAGAACAAGCTGGTGCATAGATCTCACAGGCTGTACTGATACTGAATCTTCTCCCTGTTCCCATTTCTCACCCTCAAACTGGAGTATGTTACTGAAAGAAAGTAACACTCTTGAGACTATCCTCCTAAGGTTACCTCTTTCCCAGAACCATGTTCTATCACATAGACTTGCAGACTCCCTGTCAAAGACAACAAACATCTTGTATTATCTGGGGCCCTGGAGCAACTAGACTTAATGTCCAAGTAAGTTCCCTTTCTGTTGAAGTGATTTTTCCTTCTGAATTTAGAAAAGAGAAGACATGGTGTGTATGTGGGAGAGGGCTTGGGTATAAACATAATGTAGGAGTTTAGAAGGTCCATAGTGTGTATAAGAGAAATGACATTTTCTAAATAGCACAAGGAAACACCCCAAGGTCAAATGGTAAAAAAATAAAGGAAAGAAAGAAAGTTACCATTAAGACGCTCTTACTACGTGAAGGGTTGAACATACCAACGAGTGTTATTCCTAAAAGAGCCATCTTTGGTGTACTGCTCCTGGGTAACTTGAGGACCCATCTCCCTTGTTCTTTTTCTGATAGGGAAGGCCATATGCTGGTGCCAGCCCTGCCCTGGGTGAGTTCCTGAGAGGCGAGCACATTCCCTCCAAGAACATGCCATATGTACAAGAGGCTGCTCCAAGGAGAAGCAAATTTGCACATCCCACTCAAGGGGGAATGGCACTGATGGGTGTGAGGAGCCCCCAGATTTCCTGCTCTTCCTCTGAGGTGCTTTAAGAAGGAGCACATGACTCATTTCAAAGAATCCAGGAAGATGGTCAGGAAGGGCCTGGTCGCAATGAAAACAAGGGGCTTTCTCTTTCATTTGGCAAGTTGGCCACAGACCGATAAGCTCCTGATTATCTTGTCTCAGGAGGTTGTAGAGTGTTTGAAGGGTGTGTCTCTCTGTTTCAGTTGAAGCACAGGTAAAGAACAATTTGAGGAACATTTTTTCCCCTCAGTAAAAGTGGGTCTGCTTTCCCAGCTTCCATTTTAGCTGTGAGTTGGAGTCCTTTGCAGGACTTATGTGAATTGGGTTTGGAAATATGGATGCAGGGTATTGGAGTGAACTTGTTCAAAGGAAATGCCGGCAGTCTCGGCATGCCTTGGCCAATGAGATCTGAAACTTGTTGGATCAAATGACAATGCATGGGATTAATGTTTTAAAATATTCCTTCTATATTCTTGAAAATTGGAAGGCTTTCCCTAGGAATCTGGACTCTGATTCATCTTGAAGCAGTGTAAATTTTTGTGGTATTAAACCTGCTTTATCATAATAAAGTATTTAGATCATGTTTCCATGTATTACTTTTTCCAATAATTAAATTTGAACTGTGTGGTTTGTATGTACTTAATTCTGAGCTTCATTTCTCCTGGAAGCTTTTAGGAAAAATATCTACAGCCTACAGTATGGTCGGACTTTAATTTTTTCATTGGTATTAATAACTGTAGTCACCTTAGCATGTCATGGAATGATTGGGCTTGCTTTTCCAACAGTGTATTTTTGTGTCCAGATCATAGAACAATTATGGCAAGTAATCCTCACTTCTGGCTGGTAGGCAGACACAGAGGATTTCCCTGAATCTGCTGAGAGCTGGAGGTCTTTTCCTGGAATTCTGGGTGGGAATGGTGGTCAGGGACTATGTGGGGCCTGGTGGAGTTGCTTAGCAAATGGACAAGAAGGGCACAGAGCCAGGTAGAAACTATGTTTTCTATATTTCATCTTGCTGTAGTACCAACTTGCCCCATCCCCTTCTATTACCCTATACAGCAAATGGACATGGTGTATTTGTTCCACTCTGGGGACATTAAAAATATTAAACAGCAGAGAAGATGCTATCAAAGGAGCATACTCCTTTTTATTTCTCCCAAAGGATGGATAACAATGGGCCTCTCTCTTCGACTAAGGAAACAGATGGAGTAGGAAAGCTAAGTGAGGTCAAATTTGAGATCTGGGAAGAACTGCCACAGGAACAATTTAAGACATAAATTGTTCAAGGGGCAAAGGATTGTGGGGAAAGGAAGCAAAGGTTTATGAGTTCCCTAGATCCTGATCCACTTGCTTTAAGAAGAGCGCGGAGCTCAGAATGGCTGGAGCACAGGCTGATATGGGAGGAGGAGCCTGCTCAGGTCCACAGAAGATAACTATCAGGAGCAGGGGGTGTGGTTACCAGGACAAATTCCTCCTTTGAGAACAAGACAGACTGCGATTGTGGTGCTTCTAACCCAGCATGACAGAGCCTAATGGAGGCAGTGAATGTAGGACCGAGGGTAGAGGAGAAACCTGAAGGTGACTGTAAAGCAAACTCTGTGCTGGTACAGGAGGAATGCCAGCAAAGCTGAGGCTTGGCATGACGTTGACGTGCAGCCAGGAGACAGTGCGCAGAACCAGAAGAATCGGCTCTGCCCTTCAAGGTTTTATCTTTGCCTTTCACCCATGATGAGAGCTGTTTGTGAGGGAACATTCTCTGATTGCATGCATTTGCTCGACCAAGTGTTCATGGAGTCTCATGGTGGGCCTGGCATAAGGAGATGGGCAAGCAAGGTAATCTGCGAAGTCAGCTTTGGGACAGAATTGTTCCTCTCCCCCAATGGAGCCAGCCCAAATGCTGTGTCCTTTCTAGAGAGCAAAGACAGCATCAATAAAAATGAAAAGCAAAAGCAAGAAATGCTGTTGTCCTTTGGAGATCAACTTCAGGTCCTGCCACTTCAGGCATTGTTCCTGTGTACCAGGCAATGTCCTTTGTGCGTAAATGGCAGTAACCTGGGGGATCTCCAAGAAAGACCATCAGGAGATGTCTAAATGATGAACAAAATCATCAATCAAGGACCGCACAAAACTGGCAAGCAACATAGTTGCTGAGTAGGGAAAGACTTGCATTTGCTTGCAAGCAGCTCAGACCCAAGGGAGATGGGTGAATCTTTGGAATCACTTGGAGGGACAGAGAGAGACAGTGGGGATCAATACCCACTGGCAGCCTGGCTTCTGTTACCACTGCCAGGCCTGCTCAGTGACACCTGGCTAGGTTTCTGCCCTGCTGGGATGTGGCTGTCTTGCTGCCTGGGGAGGCAAGTTTTAACAGTTTCCTGGAATCATTTGGTCTCACTGCTGCTGTCTCTGCCTCCAGCAGGGTTTAACAGACTGGGGAGATTTGAGGCTCGGTTTCTTTTTCTGCAACTTTTTTTCTCTTTTCATGTGCCAGCAGGCCTTCATCCTTCTAGGATTCTAAGCTGTGGCTTCCCTGAAGGCTGATGTCACTGTTCCAGACCTCAGAATAGACGGCGCACTTTTTACTATCATCTCCCAAATCGTCAGCCACCCTGTTCATCTTGCTGAATTCTCTCTCCTCCTTATCAACCCTTCTGCAAGTCTTCCAAACCTTTAGATATTCCCCTAAGCATCTCACCTTTGTCCTTTGATCTTCATTTTTATATTTTCTACTTAGACTGCACCATTAAATCGCCTGCCTCTATCTACCTGCAAGACCTCAAGCCATTCATTTCCAGGCTCAAACTTTTTGCCTAAATTTTGGTAAACCAATTATTCATTTTTTCCCATTGATGGATTGTTTCCTTCAGAAAACATTTATTGACAATCTGTGCTTTGTCTGCCCCAACCCTAAGCAAGACAGACATGGTATTTGCTCTCAGGAGTCCCCCAACCTAGCTCTTTCAGTTATGTTAGATGGTTAGGCTTTCTGGTGTCTCAGCCCGGTTCCAGTTTGGACTTAGCTGTGCATTTTACCTGCTTTCTCTTCTTGGCCAGTTTTGCCAAACACACACTTCTCTTGTGCATCATCCCTAACATCCTTGCCCTCTTGTCCTCATCTCATTAACCATTTATGTTTAGTCCCACATCTGAAGTACATGAGACAGAAAAGTAAAGACAACTTTTGTTTCAAGAACCAATATTTTAGTTCAGTTTTTTTTTTAAAATAAGATGCTCAAGGGACTTAAGAAAAGATCTATAATCCTGGTTGTTCATTCACTCACACATTTGAATGTATGAACACCAGATCAGGGCAATAAAAAGACCCAAAACACCCTTCTGACCTACTCTATGTCAAGGTCAACAGAACATCTGGATTATTAACTGTGCAGACAAACAAAAGCACTGCTTTTTCCTTTTCTTCTAGGAGTACTTCGGTGGGATCCAGGGTCTTAAGTGCTAAGCAAGCATCCTCAGCCTGTGAAACCATTTTAGGAGAGGAACACAAAGGGAAGGAAATTGTGGATTATATGTTGACATTCTCCTTCATTCTAGAGGCAACTCAATCTTCACAGCAACAAACAGACAAGCTCTTTCCTAGTAAAACCTCTTAACAATTCTAGGTATTATCTGAATTTAAGTAAAATTGTTCCTTGGTGACTCCATGACAGCCAACAGCATTGACAACAAGTTTTCTGATATAAACTGTTTTTACAAAGAACTTGTATCTTTTTACTATGGAGCATTACATTCTGAGCAGAAACCTAATAAGGTTTGCAGCAGGGATTTAAGAGGCTCTGTCATGGAGCTTAAAACAACTGTGATCTATTATTTTTAGTACAATGGAAGACCTGGGAGAAGAAATAACATTTCCAATTTGACTTTATAGCCCCCCAAGTTGTGTTCACATTAAATGAAAGTTAGAAATTCGCATTGAGGAGAGAGCAAAGACTTTAGACTCACACATGTTTGAATTTCGCCATTACTTGTAAGCTAACACACGTTGGGCAAGGGGTTTGCCTGTTCTGTCTCTAATTTTCAATATCACACACACACACACACACACACACACACACACACACACACACTGCAGCAAAAGGTAGAACAGAGGATCCTGAGACGTAGATGACGTACCAGATGCTTTAGGTTCTATGTGACAGAAACCCAACTTAAAGCAGCTAAAGTAACACCAATATATAACCGAAAAATTCAAGGGCCAATTGGGTACAGGAATAGCTAGATCCAGGGATTCCAACACTGGCCTCGGATTCGGTCTTTATCTTTAGGTTTTGCCGTTGTGGTAGTTTGCAAGCTGTCACTCAGCAGGCTCATGTATTTGGATACTTGGTCTCCAACCTTCTTTGGTAAGGTTGGGGAGCCTTTTGCAGGTGGAGCCTCTCAAGGGGAAGTGGGTCACAGAGTCAGGGCCTTGAAGCTTCACGGCATGGCCCATTTCCTAGTCACTCTCTACTTCCTGACTTCAGGTGCAATGGCAATCTGCCTCCTACTTCTGGTCTCATGCTCGGCCCGGGTGACAGACTGTGAGCTGAAACTCACCATTCTTCCCTTTGGTTAGTTGTTCCTTGTCATGTAGTTGGTCACAGCCATGAGTTAAGTAATTAGTAGAGTGTCTTCTACTTGGCTTCACACTTCAAACATCCCCAGTGGGAAGGAGACTGTTTCCTGGAACAAGTACAACCGAGAACCACAGGACTGTATGCTGATATGTCAGAAGCCAGAACAACTTTCTCTAAGCAAGGAAAACTGATAAGGGCACATATACAATGTGCTGGGAGTGGCATTTGGGGAAAGTATGAGGGAAGAAGACATTTCATCTCCACCAAAGCCACTCAGAGTAGGAAGCCCCAAGACTGATTTCCCTGATAGATAAAGAAACAGAGGCCCATATGAGCTTCTTATTGCTGCTGTAGCATGTTACCATAACTCACTGTGTTAAAACAACTCAGCCTTATTATCTTGCTGTTCTGGAGTTCTGAAGGAATCTGAAAGGAACCACACTGGGATAAAATCAAAGTGTAAATCCAAGAATAGTGAGTGGCTCAGGCCCATAACCCCAGCATTTGAGAAGGAGAAGTAATTGGTGTGAGTACAGGGCTAGGCCACAGTATGAGACATTACCTCAAAAACAGAGGCAGCAGCAGAAGAAGGAGAAGGAGAACTATAAGGAGGAAGAGAACTAGGAGAAGGAGAATGGGAAGGGGAAGAGGAAGAAGAGGAAGAGGAAGAAGAAGAAAAGTCACCGGTGGGTTTGAACCCCTTTGGGGGCTCTGGGGGAGAATCTGTGTCCCAGCCCGAGGACACAACCTTTCCAAAGAGCATCATCAGCTGGAGACCAAGTGTCTAAATATGTAACTCACTGTGTGGTCTCTTTCCACTTTCCAAGCTACAGTATGGCATCTCATCGCATCTCATCTCATCTCTCTCTCTCTCTCTCTCTCTCTCTCTCTCTCTCTCTCTCTCTCTCTCTCTCTCTTCCTGTTTTTCCCTTTTCTTTGTAAGGACACTTACACTTAGTTGACCCAGGTGATCCAGGATCATCATCTCCCCATCTCAGGAACCTACCTTGAATTACATCTGCAAAATCACTTTTGCCACTGAAAGTGGCATATTTATTCCTAAACTCTGAGAACTAGGACCTGGGTATTGTTGTTGAGGGCATCCCATGCAGCCTTGTTAAGGCTGAAGCTTCCTATACCTTAGGCGGCTCAACTATGACTTGAACTGAGGCTGTTGGTTCTGGGATAGGAAATGCAGATTCATTACAAAGTATGCTCTGTGGCCTCAGCCAGGCATCTCAGGGCCTCTGTCTTCATGTATAAAATAGACATATTATATAATAATAAAATGAAAGCTTACCTTAAAACACTGGTTATAGTGCCTGACATATAGCAGGAAATAAATGATGCTGTGTCTACATTCTCCTTCTTCGACTATTATTTGTGTTTTGAGATGAAGTCTCCCTATATATCTCAAGATATATAAGTGAATTCAAAACACTTGAAATTCAGGATAAAGTAGCAAAAGTCTTGCACTCATGATCTTCCCAGTTCATGTGCTTCTTGCCTGGCAATTGTCAACAATCTTCATTGTGTCCTCTTGGAAATTTGGCTCAGGGAGACCTGACGAAGAACGAACAGTGTGTGTGAGTAGACGGAGCTCTGGGCTTGACTCTGCCATGTGACTACAAAGAACTGAGTTTTCTCTAGACTTCAGCTCTCATAAATGAAAGCAGTGGGACCTTGCCTTCCAGAAATAAACAGAAAACTCTACTTGTGGTCAATCTCAACAGCTACAGCCTTCTTTCCCGACACCTTTCTTCTACCTCCTCTCCCTCACCTTCCTTTCCCTACTCTTCTTTCTTTTTTAAGAGCAGTTGGCCAGTTTCTGGGGCTCCTGGTGTCACTTCACTCTCCTTCCTTCAGTGTCACGGTACCCAGTACTCATCAGTTCATTCGTGTTGTAGTCCTGCAATGCAAGTGCTAACGACCCCATCTAATTGTTCCCAGTCTTCCTTCACCAATAAAAATCCCACCCCAGAATAACTGTGGAGATGCCACCAGGATCCCTCATCTCTGCCTCTGGTTCAGAGCAGGGACCTGGGTCATCTTAGAAAATCTCTGCAGATCCAGGGGTCAGTGTGCTCTGTTAGACACCCCAGAGCATCTTCCTACCAAGCAGGGCTCCATCTATTGAGCATGGTGATGCCCATGCTGATGTCCTCTTTCCCTTTCATGCACTGGTTGCTTTCAGCCCGACACTGAGAGTGCGATATAGTCATCAGTAATGATGTCTTATTGGAGTGTAAAGACTTTCTCATTTTGCTACTTTATCCTGAATTTCAAGTGTTTTGAAATTCACTTATTTTAGAGAGACCCAGTGGCCAAACATTCCCTGTAAATAACTGGGGCCATCTTCATCCTTATTTGTGAGATGAGAGATAGGGTAGACCACCTCATGTACAGGTCAGGCAGAGTAAGTTTCAGACTTTGCCATTGTGAGGACGAGACAACCTCTTGCCTTCCACATGGTGGATCCATGGTCAGGAGCACTGCTGGGTTCTGTTTTCTACTTCTATTCCATAAAACTCGCCTGAGGTGTTGGAAGATCACAGAGCTCTTGAAGTTTTGCTTGGAGACTCTGGCAATCTTTAAGCTAAGACAGGCCAGCAATAGAAGATCTTCAAGCAGGGGTTAATAGAGGTGTCTGTTCTCATCACTAACAAATACTTATGTGAGCTATGCTCTGCTAAGTGCTTCTCCCAGGTTATCTTCATTAAGCAGTCTTATGAAAGTGTTGCAAGGCCATGTGGACAGACGGCTCTTAGGCTTATTTGAAACTTCTCCCAATCTATCGTCAAGTCCTATTTCAAACATATTTATGGAAAATAAATCACCAAAACTGCTCAAGCAGGCTATGTCAGGTGCAAAGGTTTTGTGTTAGCTAGTCTCGTTGGTCAGTGTAAGTGGATTGAGAAGCACACCTCTGGCAGAACTTGTAAGAGCATTTCTGGAGAGGACTGACTGTGGGCAATGACCCATTGTGAACATGGCAACACCATTGTAAACGTGGCAACACCATTGTGAATGTGGTAACAGCATTCTACATGCTATAGGCCCAGAAGGAGTAAAATAAAAGGGAAGGAAGAAAGCCAACTTACATGGCTGTTTTCTCTCTCTCCTCCCCTCCCCCATCTCTGTCCCATTTTCTCTGTTGCTGTGTCTGTGTCTCTATTTGTCTCTGTCTCTCTGTCTCTGGATGTTGCAATATGAGATGCTGTGCTCTAGTAGGCCTTCTCCATCATGAGGAAACAATGAACCGGAACAATTCTTCCTCCTTTATGCTGTTTTCCTCAAGTATTTCCTCGAGCATCGTCACAGCAACAAAAGTCTGATTAACTCGGAAGGATTTATCTGTTATTGTGATAATTCACTCATGACCAGAGTGGCACAGAGGGCTGCTGGAGAATCCTAGGCATTGTTAGTGTTCTGTACAGCCTCAGTGTGGGAACAGGTACATTGTAATGCCTTCCGGCTTAGCTGTTCTCTAGTTGTGTGGCCTTATGTGATCATTTAATTTCCCTAAACCTCAATTTTGCTCATCTTTTAAAAAGTATATAAATATGATGCTCACTTCATGAGGTTGTTTGAGGATGGTGGTGTGTGGTAAATAAAACATTTATCATCTAAAGCCTCTGAAAACAGCTCCACCATCTTCACAAGGATGCTCTGTGTTGTCTCTCAATTGTACATTTGAGATGAGACACAGTGGGAAGTGGCCATGCTTATTTCTTTTTCTGGTCCTTTCCCATGCACTAGTGTGGAAAGGTTGTGGTAGCAGAGGGTGACCAAGCCACTGGGTTTCTCTGGGATTTCCAGGCATTGTCCATAGCACAGGAATGTATGTGTGGTGGTTTAAATGAAAACGGCCCCCAAAGGCCCATAGGAAATGGCACTATTAGGAGGTGTGGCCTAGTTGGAGTAGGTGTGGCTTTGTTGGAGGAAATGTGTTATGGGGTGAAGGGCTTTGAGGTCTCAGATACTCAAGCCAGGCCCAGTGTCTCACTCTCTTCCTGCTGCCTGCCAATACAGATATGGAACTCTGAGCTACCTCTCCAGCACCATGTCTGCCTGTGTGACTCCATGCTTCCTGCCATGACGATAATGGACCAAACCTCTGAACTGTCAGCTACTCCAGTTAAATGTTTCCTTATAAGAGTTGCTGTGGTCATGGTGTCTCTTCACAGCAATGGAAATCCTAACTAAGATACTACACAATCCCAAATAAAGCACAGACTGCAAAGAATGCTGCCATTTGTGTTTGAGGAGGGTGATATGAGCTTAGAGAGGGTTAACTTTCTGGGACTGACATAACAAAGTGCTCATGGGCAATGAACATTTATGTCTAACAGCTCTTGGGGCTGAAGACCAGAATCCAAGTGTTGTCTTCAGAATGTGTGCTCATGGCCTCCATTAGCACATACTCCTGGTATGTTTTCATTTTCTCATATGGACACCAGTCATGTTGGATGGATCCTTATGATCTAAATCAATCATAGTCAACCCTTTAAAGACTGTTCCTGAATACAGTCACACTGGGGCCTGAGAACTGTATCAAGTATCTTTCTCAGCTGCTTCTCCACCTTTTTAATTTTTTTGTTTTGGAGATACTATCTCTCACTGAACCTGGGACTCATAGATTTGGCTCTGCTGACTGGTCAGCAAGCCCCAGGGATCTTTCTGTCTCTGCCTCACCTTCCCCAGAGTTGGGATTTAATGTGTATACCATTATGCTTGGGCTTTTTTACCTAGCTGCTAGCAATTCACACCTAGGTCTCCATGTACTGACTGGGTCGTCTCCTCAGTCCTATGAGAGCCTTTTTAGCATAGATGCTCTTCATCCTATCCCCTTCTCCATGCAAGTGAAAGCTTTTGTTTTCTGCAGGGACACTACCTTCTCCATCACTTCCCTTTTGGTGGCTTTTGTGGCATACATAGTGACTTTTAACCAGAAAGTATATCTCAGCAGTAAAATGGTGCCAACTGCAATTCTCATAAGTTCAAATTAGGTGACTTTGGTCTTTCAAAAGCAAAAATAAGGCCACTTACCACCTCCATCCTGCTCAAAACCCTGCTCAAAACAGCCTTCTGAAGGCCCACTCCCTCTGACTTGCTCCCCATCTGCCCACCTTTCTACTCACTGACAGGGCTTCAGACTATTTCTTTGAAAATACAAGCAGTCTCCTCTGGGAACATCTGTACTTGCTATTCCTTCCATTTGTGTCTCCAACATTCTTGTGAAACCTTACCCCCATCACAGTGTTATTGAGAGGCAACATATACAGTAAGCCATTATGCTTTGAGGGCTCTGTCTTCAGTGGTGGGATAAGTGTTTATCCCTATCAAAGAGGCCAGAGAGCTTGCTTTCCTCTTCTACTTGGTGATAACAAAGCAAAACATGCACAATTGCATTTGTTTCATTTTGTGTTTTTGAGATAGAGTCTTGCTGTGTAGCCCAGGCTGGCCTGAAAGTCACAATCCTGCCTCACCCACCTGATTGCTGAGATCACAGGTGTGCAATACTACACCTTGCAAGTGTCCTATGTGTGTTAGAGAGCTAGCCTGCAGTGGGTGTCAAATCTGCTGGCACTTTGATCGTGGGATTCTCAATCTTCAGAATTCTGAGCATTTTTACTGCGCATAATTCACACTAAGTGTTTTCTTACAGCAGCCAGACCACACCAAGTCAGAATTCTATTCCTTCGTGTTATTTTACAGATGTCTCATCATCTAGATTGGACCAGAATGCTACTTCCTCACCCCTGACAGAAAGGGTTTCCCTTAGGATCTTGGCCATGTGAGCCACCACACTGAAGTTCTTCTGCCACTTCTAGGTGGCAGGAGAAATTTTGTAGGTCAGTCTGTCAGTCATTCATTTATTGAGATCCTCACTTGGTACCAGATGTTGTGGATTACAAGACGAACAATACAGGTCTCTCTTTACCAAAGACATTCCTATTTGGTAGTGTAAAGTCAGCTAGGAAGTTTGCAAATATTCACAGACTGTAAGGAAGTGCTTGCAAGGCATCGTTGTAGAACCAGCCACCCTGTGCTGGATTGTCTCATGTGGCCCAAAGATTCTTTCAGGAGTTCCTACCTGACTGTGTGGCTTGCCTGGTTCTCAAATAGGGACAGTGGGGTAGTGCACTTCTTTCTTGATCACAGATTGCAATTCAGTTTTATTAAAATTATCTTGAAGTATCAGGCTGCTTCTTGTCCAATATTAAGCACAATATTCTTGGTGATGGAGAAGGAGGATAGCCTATTAAGTCTTTCTTTCCTTAGCCTTCTTGGATTTAAGAAAAGGGAAATGCCTAAAATAACCATCAAAAGCAAGTCTTTATTTAATTAGAGGAGAAAGACAATAAAAGCAAGAAGGCATCCTGCGGAGAATTAATGTAGATCCCCAGCCCAGCAGTAACCATTATATATTCATGTTGCTGTGTCTTCAACATTCTAAACCATCTGCTGAATTTGTTAGAAACCACAAATATGCACCTGACACTGGATCATTGAATGTGCACGTGTTTCTTTAGGGTTGTCTAGTCACATACATTTATTATAAAATGTCTCGGGAAGCATGAAGAAGAGAGAATTTGTGTGGGACAAGCAGGGGAAAGCATAGGTTTGATAACAGTTTAATTACTTGAATATAACAACAAGGATGAATCCTTCTCACAAGGAGAGTATCTCTGTTCTTGAGACTTCACTCCAAAATACTGCTGGTTCTCAGTTGAGATATGAGCTTGTTAAGGACTAAATTATGGGCTCTCAAAATTGATTTCTCAGAACTCTAGCCACCAAAGCAATGCATTTGGAGATGGGGTTTTGAGGGTTTAGGTCCTCATGGCAGGGTTTGTGCCCTTGTAAGAAAAAGCACATAGGGATGTACTCAAAGGAATCTAAGTCTGTATACTATGGAGACACCTGCACATGAATGTTTACTGTTTCTCTATGCGTAATAGCTAAATCACAGAAACAGCATATGTCCATCAACACATAAATGGATAAAGATAATGTAGCATAAATACAGAAAGGGGTTTTATTCACTCATAAGTAAGAGCAAAATGACAACATTTGCAGGAAAATGGATGGAAATAGACATCATCATATTAAACAAAATATGCCAGATTCAGAAAGAAAAGCATAGTATGTTTTCTCAAATATTCAAAATCTCTCTCTCTCTCTCTCTCTCTCTCTCTCTCTCTCTCTCTCTCTCACACACACACACACACACACACACACACACACACACACACACACGAGTGAGGACTTCTGGGTAAAAGAAACCCTTGACTGAAGATGTCTTTGTGAAACTGGCCCTCCAGCACTGGGGTAAAAAGGCAGGTCCAGCAGTGCATATCTGCAACTCCGGCACTGGGGAGGGAGGGAAGGCTGGCCCCTGGGCCTTACTGGTCAGCAAGGCTAGCCAGTGGCGTACAATGAATTTGTACAAAGAATAGACACAGGAAGTCTGTCTGTCATGAGAGCACATAAGAATGTGGCTATCTGCTTGGAGTCCTCAGTAGAACTGATGTTTGTGTCCTGCTCTCAGCCTGCCAGGCTCCAGAGCCATGAGAAGATGGATCTACTCTATAAGGCACACTGTCTTTGGAATTTGTTTATAGTGGCCTAAGCTGAAATGACAGAGCTCAGGTCGGCAAATGCTTACACGGTATCCTCCATACATCAGGCAGTGTGTAAGTCCTGAGGGAAAGGGCTGAAAGATTTGGTCAATGCCTTTAGGGAACTCACACTTCAGTAGAAGAGCCTGTGAATGAGAACACATTGCCATATAGCTGATCCTCTTGAACTCAATTCTATCCTCTCTTTTCATAGGACAGCATAATGGGTCAGTTGAGCCTTCCCAAACACATGTGCAAACCTAGTGTGGATGTGATTTGTTTGTCCCTGAAAGTGTGTACGTATAACTAAGGTAAGACTCTCAATATGAGGCCTTCTGGATTTAGGGTAGGTGCTAAGTCCAGTGACTGTCACCTGTAGAATATTATTTTAAGATGAGTTACATTTGTTTATGCTGTGAAACATTTATTTAATGATGCAAAGATGTGTTGCATTATTTTATGTTGTGTTTGTTAATTCTGTGAGGCTGTTACTTTGCCTATCTTAAAACACCTGATGGTCTAATAAAGAGCTGAACGGTCAATAACAAGGCAGTAGAAAGCAGAGGTGTGATTGGCAGCCAGAAAGAATTAATAGAAGGGAAAATCTGGAAGGAGGAAGAAGAAAGAGCAAGAGAACAAAGAGAGCAGGATTCTAGGATATATATATATATATATATATATGAAAAAGCCCTGAGACAAAAGGTAGATGAGATAATTTAAGTTAAAAAAAGCTGTCTAGCAACAAGCCAAGCTAAGGCCTGGCATTTATAATTAAGAATAAGCCTCTACGTGTGATTTATTTGGGAGCTGGGTGGTAGCTCCCCTACCCAAAAAAAGTAAAACAACTGAAGTCACTCTTAGGAAAGAGAGGAAGGGCAGGGAGATTTGAGGGACTCAGATATGCAAAGTTGAGAGCCACAGAGAGGCTAGAGGGAAAGGAAGCACTGACGAGCCAAGGGACACTGAGGACATCTACCACCCAAGAGATTGTTGATCAAAGCGACTCACTGGCACCTACACTGTGGTCCCGGGTGGCCTCAGGCGCCAAACCCTTGTTCCCCACTGAGTGGCGCTGTTTTAAGAGGCTTGAGGAACCTTGGGAGTGGGTAGCTGGGGAAGAAGGTCACCCGTGGTTCTTTAAGAATGCTTTAGACTCCAAGCTCTTCCTGCCTCTTCTTTCAGTAGTGGTCTGCCCTGACCGTAAGCAGCCTTCACCACATCCTTCTGGGGCCACGCCTTCCCCACCATGGTGGACTGAACCCTCTGAAACCGGTTTGGAATACATCTTTTCATCCCTAAGTTGCTTCTGTGAGGCATTCTGCCAAAATGACGCAAAACTAACAAGTACCACTGCCAACACTTTGCATGCCAGAGGGGGAATAATTTTCTGTTGATTAAGGCACTAGCTTTGCGGCACCATGCTATAGCAAACTCATCTCAGGGTGAAACCGCCCTGGTCTGCCCGCTGAGCTCCGCCAGCTGGCCTGCCTCCTTGGCGCTGCTTCCCACAGCCTCGGTGCTTGACTGTTTTGTTTAGTGAGATCCATTGCTTTTGCTCTCAACATAATGAGGCCAGCCATAATGGTTTCTTTTGTAATTAAGCAATTTCATTAACATTATACAAACCAACAAAGTATAAATATATATAAAAAAGGAAGAGCTGCATCTTGAAACCTAATTGAACATTCAGATAAAGGGATAGGGGCTGGAAAGACAGACATTAGATTACTGTCATTAAGAAATTTCTGTCCTATAATATTTTGCTCTTGGATTATTTCTCAAATATGTCTTTAGTGCCTACTCTTCTTCTGAGCACCTGTAGGCATGGCCTTCCAAGTGTGGTTCGTATCAGGGGGTAGAAGTGTAATTCCCAATCTTTCATTTTGGGGATTGAACCTTATGCATGCTAAACATGTTCCCTGCCACTGAGCAAAATCCCTAGCCTAAAAAAGTAGGTGATTTTATTTTGTGTGTTTTTGAGATCGGTTCCCAGATGACCATGCTGGTTTCAGACTTGCTGGCTGAGGATAACCTTGAACTCTGATCCTCCTGCCTCCACTTTGCGAGTGTAAGAATTACAGGCATGACCCACACACATGATTTTTTTGTCCTATATCAAAATATCGGTGATTATATATATATATATATATATATATATATATATATATATATATTTACTATTCATGCTAAAATAAAATGTGTGAGGCAGGCATAGTTTTAAATTTCAGTTGACTCACTTGATTAATCTAGTATTAGTCCTTATTGCGTCAGATGAGGACTATAATGGTTATGATATTAAAAAATAATAAGTAAATCACACTGAATGTATATGACGTGCCAGACATGTTTCTGTGCCCATTTTCTGTTTTCATTCATCTAGTGTTCACTACAGCTCTGTGATGTAACTAGAATGATGCCAACATTTGTTATTTAACACAGGGCAGGGGGGCAGTGCCTCAGAAGGGACCTTACCTGGAAACATCCAAGTACCTTGTTGGGATTTGAGACATTTTAGGCAAGGTGACCCACTTCTTGGTATTGATGAGTTGAGCTCTTCTGGGTGACCCTATGGTAACTAGAGAGTGACCAGAGCAGAGTGAGTACCTCATGTCCCTGAAAACTAGAGGAAATTGCACTCACCAAGGGCTCTTATTGCAATTTTTGTAAAGCTGGGGCTGACAAAAGAGCCACTTGTCCACCAGGCCACAAACCTGGTCCTGGTTGAACACCAGGGAGTGAAATTTACCTGCAGGGAAGAGGTGGGGCCCTGGCTGCAAATTCTCCATCTGGGATTACATTCTGAATCCCCACTGTGTCTAACCTGGGCTACATTCCTCCTTTGTACCTCACCTTACTCATTCACTAAATGAGGATAGAAACCCAACAGGGTGGCTCATGCCTTGGATTTCAGCACTTGGGAGACTGTGGTAGGAGGCTCATGAGTTTGAGACTCTAGCCTAGGCTACGTAGAGAGTTCTAGGCTAACCCTGACTATGAAACTCTATTTCAAAAATACAAGCCCAAACAAACCGCACCACACCAAACCAAGTCAAACCAAACCAAACTAAATCAAACCACACCATCAGCAACAAAACACCAAACAGAATGGGGATGGTAATGAACTTATGGCTACATAAGGTGGGGTTAAATGAGTTAACATATGATTATTCTAGAGCCTTGCCAGCAGAGAGTGAGTACCGCAGAGGTGCTAGCTGACTTTTCCTCACTCTCACTTTCTGGCTCACTCACTCACTCACTCACTCACTCACTCACTCACTCATCCATTCACTATGTCATTCTACAATTATTGGCCCAGAATCACTTGAGGGCTCTGGTTCTCAACCTGTGGGTTGTGACCCTTTCGGCAAACTTCTGTCTGTGGAAATATTTACATTATGATTCATAACACTAGCAAAATTACAGTTATGAAGTAGTGACAACAATAATTTTATGGTTGGGGTTGGTCACCACAGCATGAGGAACTGTATGAAAGGGTCACAGCATCGGGAAGGTTGAGAGCCACTGATGTAGGGGGCCCCTTTGCAGCTGCCTCAGATACATAGTTGGGTATTACTTCTATGTGAACCACATTCCAAATGTTTCCAAAGGGACCTTTGCCTCAAACTTTTGACATTCACAACAGCCCAAGCTGTCAGGAAGAACAAGCAGTTTAAATATCTATACAAGAAGTTCTTGCAGTTTTTGGGGAAAATTCCTGAAAAGTAGCAAAGAAAAAAAAATTAACCACAATTTTACCACTCATGCATGGCAACTATTTACATTTTAATGACTTTCCTTGAGGCTTTTTTATGCATAGTTTTTTTGCATAATTATATCCATTCTCTCTGTGCAGTTTTTATCCTTTTTCAGTTATTATTATATCATAAGCACTTTCCACGTGGTGCGTCGTTCTTTGCAAACATGAACATTGCGTCTTATACCTCCATAATGTTCCACACAAGGATTGTGGCATGGATTATTTAACCAAACATTTAAGTTGAAGTTTTTTCTTCCTATCACTTATGCTATTTTAATATTGATCTTGCAGCACAAGAAGCTCCCCCTCCTGCTCTTCCCAAACCGACTCCTGGTGCTTTGGTTTATTTTATTAAGCTGTACTCGCCAGTATGTAATTACTGGATCAAAGAATATGCCCGTCTTAAGGCATCCAATACACGCCTACAGTTCTCTTACAAAGCCTCTGCTAGTTTACACTGGGATATGCAGCTCAGGAAAATACCCATTTTTGCCATGGTTAACATACCTGTTACGATTTTAAAACACTAGCTAATTTGGGAGGCACTTAATGCTGTTGTTTCTTTCTGCAGGTCTTTGATTAGCAGAGATATTAAAACATTTCCCGTGTTTGTTAAGCAACAGCATTTTCTTTTTGTGGAAAGGTCATTTGTGTCCTCTCTCCACTCATCTGTGGACTTCTTTGTTTTTCTTTAAGATTCGTATTAATTTGAATATATAAATTCAGAGTTCCTTTGTGTTACAGGTGCATCAATGTGTCTACCCGATTACTGTTTGCCTTTTAAGTTTGATCAAGATTTCTGTGTTCCTAAGATGTAATTTTTTTTTTGTAATCACATCTGCCCATCGTTCCCTTATTGATGTTTTAATCTTTGCTCAATCTAGACATTCTTTCTCTTTCCAGAACCTTGATAAATATTCATTTCTAACTGTTTATAGTTCGTTTATGCTTTGATTTAACAAAAACAACTCTTTGATCTGTCTGGGATTTGTTTTAGCACATGATTTTGAAGGGAGTTTTCCCCTGACTAACCAATTGTCCCAGTGTAATTTTTTGAAAATCTTGTTTGCCTTGTATTGTCATATATTAAATATTCCTCTGTATGGAGACGTTATCCAAACTATCTGCTATGTCAAGTTGAAACATACCGTAGTTTAAATCCATGTCTTTTCAGAAACTGTCCTTGCATGTTTTGAGGTTCAGGGAAATCTTCCGTGTGTGATGAACTCCCTGTCTTTCCTTTTCCTGTGAGGCTCAGGGGGAAAACGGAGCAAAGACAAACAATGGTGCCAATGAAATCAGCACCAAGACTGAGACTCAAACCCTCTCCAGCAAACCTCACGTGCTCTGCTCTGATGCTCGCTCCTTGAAGATGAGTTTGTGTTCAGCTGTTCTTCCTGTGACCCTCACTTCTCCACCTGCAATTCCATTTGGAGTGGGAGCCTGGGTAGAAAGGCCCTTCTTAGGGATGGGTTCATTTTTCACCTTCACTGTAGGTCTCTTGTGCAACAAGAGCCTGCCCCATTTCTCCCGTTATCTCTTCCCCAGTTCCCGCCTTTCCTCTCCTACTCAAGGAACACATTGAGGTGCGTTCTGCTCTGTTTAGTTTTCTTCCTTTTGAGACAAAGTCTCGTCTGTCTTTGTCTGGCATCGAACTTATTGTGCATCCATGGACAACAGATCCTTCTGCTTCCACAGCCTGGGTGCTGCAAGTACAGGTTGCAATCCTATTTCTGGTTTTATCCGGTGCTGGGGGCCAAACCTAGGGTTTCCTGGGTGCTAGGCAAGCTCTCTGCCGACTAAGCCATATCCCAAGATCCCTGATCTGGCATATCAGAGGGTTTCATATCTTCCCGATGAGAGATAGATGCTCCCCCGCAAGGTCAAATGTTTATACTTCAATCCTTTGAATGCAGTCTTATCTAGTTCCTTCCAGGTCTGATGATTTTTACATGTTTGTTATTTCTAATCTTGTCCATGAAATTTCAGGTCCTTTATTATACACAGGGATACTAGGCAGAGCTAAATTAGGATACAGAAGCCCTCTTAGGAAGTAGGGAGGAAGACCAGGCATCTGTTATAGAAGAAAAGCTCCTTAGTCCACCCCAGTGCAACTTCAGGTGGACAAAACATTAAAGGAGAAAAGTTCAACATACCTAATGTCAATGACACTGACCAACGGAGCATTAGAACATGGGAAATGACTGTTGCAGGCGAACTCACACACACATTCTCTCAGCCAGCTAGAGAAGCTCCTGAGTCCAGATTCTAAAAGGGTCATAATTCATCAGAACACACAGTCTGTATGAAATCTGAGTGGACTATAGCTCTGTGGATTGCTGTCACCAAAGACTCCATGAGTAGAAAATTTTCTGGTGAGGGTTCATTCATTCATTCGTTTGACAAATATCAGCTCTATTATAATCATTATTTCCGTTCTAAGAATTCATGATCCAATGTTGAAATCAACCTAGTCTAGTGGAGGAGGCAAGTGTGACCAAGTCAATAGGAAGAGGCAGGTCACACAACACACTATTTCTCCTTTGCTTTTCTCAGCTGTCTGCCTTAACAGTTATGGGTAAAATGTGGGGCTCCATTCTGGTTGTGGTTTACAGATCATCTAGTGGTACTGCATTCCACACAGGCAACGCCGTTGGAAGCTGTGGGATGATAGTGTCGTGTGGCTCTTTTATAAATATGTTTCTGCTCCTCACTGTTGCTTGAGAAAGAATGGCTTTGCACCCACTGGGAATCTGGATTTGAGGTCTTTTGTTAATAAAACAACCAAATGACAGATAACTGTGCAGCAGTTTTCCCCACATGAGATCAGAGAAACTGGAGGCTCCCAGGGCAGCACTGGTTCTTTGCCTATAGCTTTAATATGTTGGCTTGTGAAGCATCTTATTTTCTTCCTGCACGAGAATTAAAAGAAGGGAAAAGGTGAACTTTTCAGGAAGGAGGTTTTAAGATTACAAGTGCTTTATGGACATTGAGAAAGGTGGGGGAATTCTTAATTACAAGCCACCATCTCTTGACTTCTTATTTGATTCAGTAAGTCTTTGGCATAGCTCATTACTGGCATTTTCCCTGTGTTTTACAGATAGTAGACCTAAAATGAAAATTTTTTTAATGAGGCACTCTGGCAGATTCTGAAGATAGAAGAAACGACCACCATCAGCTTTATAATTTAGTGCAGAGGACAGCTTGTGAATAGCTAGCTCTAATGAAATAATGCCTAGTGTTTGTTAAGCAAACACAGTGTAGGTACTGTGCTAAACACCTCTCGCATCTTCCTTCATTTAATCCCCACAGCAGCCTTATGAAGTGAAGATAACGATGCTGAGAGGTTCGCAAAGCCGTGGTGATGGTTATAAAAAAGGGGGAAAAAGACAAATTGTGATGAGGTGGTGGAGTGGATCTGGGAGAAGCTAGGGGGAGGATTGGGGGATGAATGTGATCAAAATATATTATATGCTTGTGTGAAGTTCTCAAAGAATTAATAAAAATGTTATATTGAAAAAAAGCCACAGTGAAGCTAGGATTTTATGATTCAAAGGCCCACATGTTCTCCAAACATGTCTGTATGTTGGGTCTCTTCTCATGGACATCCAGACTCACGGGTGGGAACAGTGCATGTGGAGGGCAGAAGAGAGTAGAAAGCTGGCTCTCCTGGCAGATTGGTTTGAAAACTATTCACAGGGAAAGTACTGTTTCCCTTGAAGGCTTCCACGGTGAGTGAACTGAGTGATTCAGCAAGAACGAAGTTGATATAAAAACATGGGAGCCTGGGCACACTGTCAATCACTTTTCTGGACTTGACTCCATTTTGATTACTGCAAGTTCATTGGCATTGTCTGGGTTGGGAGGGGCACTTGCCTCCCCATTGAAATCCTTTCTCCCTGATTAGTGACTGAGATAGACCCCAGGACATCAGATGTCCCTACCTAGCTGGGGTTGGTTTAAGCTCTGCTTTGGCCTCTCTAATGTTATCCTGTTGTGATTCCAGGCTGGGTGGTCCTGATGGTGGGCTGGTACTGCCTCTCTTGCTGAGATACTTGTACTGGAAAACATTCCCCTCATTTCAGCTGTCTCTCAATCCATCACTGACTCCTCCTTAGTTCCACCAGCCTGGTCAACAGTTCAGTGACTGCACCAAGTGCCAGAAGATGGCCTTTCTCTTCCCAATCAACCATGCAGGCTACCCCAAGGTGCTGATAACAATGGTACTGCTGGATAAAGGGCATCCAAAGTCTTTTTGAGGGTGGGATTACTGCTATCCTCCACCTACAAAGAGGTGAAGAGCTGCCGAATCCAAAGGATGTATGTGCTTGGAGACAGTGTCCTCCTAGACCTCAATATTCAATATTCTCACTAGAATCCTGCAATTCCTAGTCTCAATGGCCCCAGGCTTAATTGAATTGCTTGGTACTTCTTCCTGGTTTTACCATCCAGAAGATTGGCCATGTAGGTGTGTGCCTTCCTAGGCCTTTCAAATCCTGAAAGCCAGCTGCTTGATGCAGGGGTATAGACAGAGCTTGCATCCACAGGCCGAGGCATCCACATGCTTGTGCATTAGACAGTTGCATAGGACAGCGCTGGGAATGGGCTGACTGCAAAGAGCTGGATTTCCTCACAGGAGTGAGTCTGAAAACTTTTCCAAGAGGTCTTCATCTTCCAGGTCTTCACCAGACTGTGTACTGGGAGGGAAACACTTCCTCTACCTGGGGGCCTGCAAACCAACTGATGGGTGGCCCATTAGCAAGAAAAAAAGACAAGATGGTTTGAGATGCATTCAGGTGTCCCCCACAAGGCATTCACTGACTAGCCAGTGGTAAAAAGGTTAATACAGCAGTTTAACAAGAAAGGGGGTTGGCTTCAGGCTTTAATAGGAAATCATGGATGTTCTCAGTTTTCATTGATCTCTCTGTCTCTCTGTCTGTGTGTCTATGTGTGTGAATGTATGTGTGTGTGTGTGTATGCTGCACATGTATGAATGCATGCATGTATGCATATGGGGAGGCCATAGGATAAACTCAGCTATTGTTCTACCATCTGCCTCCTTTGAGATGGGGGTCTCTCTTGCCTGGGAATTAACTGATTGGGCTGGATTGGCAAGCCAGCAAGCTCCTGTCTCTGCCTCCCCAGCACCGAGCACTGGGGTTTGCAAGTGTGTATTACCATGCCTGATATTCTGTGTGGGTTCTGGGAACTAAAGTCAGCACCTCATCCTTGCAAGGCAAGCATTTTACTGACAGGCATTCTCCCAGCCCTTCCATTGGGCTTTTTGATGCTAAGGGGGAAGTTATTGAGCATTCCTTTCCCAGTGTTAAGGGACAACCTTCTCCCAATGAGAAAGCAAGTGCTCTGGAGGAGGCTTTATTTGGGGAGGCTCTGTTTATAAGGTAACATTTCCATAGTAGTTGAATGTTCAAATGCTTTCAGTTTAAATTAATTTTCATGTCACCTCTGTGGACTGTTAATCCCTTCACATATTTATTAAAGAAGGGACTGGCACATATTTTATTTAATGGCCAATAGCTTGATTTTTCAATTTACAACAATTTAAATGCCAGGTACATGGGTCTCCATTTCCACACTTGCCTCAGGCCTTACAAATGTTAGAGGTGGGCTTGATTTTCTGGTTAACTTTCATGAATGAGATGACCCTGGATACCTTTATTTTCTGTAAGGAGAAAGTGTTTGATGATGCTGGTGTGGACACAGCCAGAGGATGCCAGGTAACATGGAGGGACCAGTTGCTAGATTTTGGAGAATCATGCCCCTTACAGCATGAAAAATTGTGGATGCTTTTTTTGTGGGTATCCAGGAGCAACTCAAAGGACAGGGCAAAGATTTACTGCATTGTGTACACAGAAGAAACTAAATAGCAAGTGAGCAAGCCAAT
The DNA here is from genome assembly GCF_949786415.1 of Peromyscus eremicus. Classification (NCBI taxonomy): domain Eukaryota; kingdom Metazoa; phylum Chordata; class Mammalia; order Rodentia; family Cricetidae; genus Peromyscus; species Peromyscus eremicus. The sequence continues at coordinate 78,664,942 of NC_081416.1, read as the reverse complement.
CTACCTCTCCCCCTCGTGCCACAAAGCTCAAACATAAAACAGGCATTACACTAAGCTAAGCCCCATCATACACAAATCACATGAATCATGTCTTACAGAATACTATTGAGTGATGTATCACTCATTTTTCCTAACTCAATCTCTAGGAAACAGTCCATCTATTTGTCATATGCCATATAGTCATCAACTGGCTGTATGTTAAGAGATATGTTGGGCCAAGCGGTGGTGGTGCACGCCTTCAATCCCAGCACTTGGGAGGTAGAGCCAGGTGGATCTCTGTGAATTCAAGGCCAGTCTGGTCTATAGAGCAAGATCCAGGACAGGCACCAAAACTACACAGAGAAACCCTGTCTCAAAAAAAAAAAAAAAAAAAAAAAAAAAAACAAAGAGAGAGAGAGAGAGAGAGAGAGAGAGAGAGAGAGAGAGAGAGAGAGGTTGCATAGGTGGTGTACATTTGTATTCTGAGTACTTGAGAGGCTGAAGCAGGAGGATCTTGAGTTTGAGGTTAGTCCTGGATACATAGTAAGACTGTCCCTCAGAAGCAAGTGAAGAGAAAGAGAGAGGAGAGGAGAGAATATTAATGACAGGCTATTAAAAAAATCCCCTAACCTCTAGTGACTTCAAACAATAGCATTTATTATCAGAGACTTTTCTTTGTACAGTGGACAGAAGTTAGTGCAGAGACTCACAACTGGTCAAGGTGTAGAGAGTGTCTCTGGAGTGCTCATCCACAAATGTGACATCTGTGTCACACCTGCTCCCCAAGACTCAGGGACTATTTTGGAAGAGGAGGTAGAAATACCATAGGAGCCAGTGGTCAGTGATGACCAGAGTGAAACAGTGTCTTCTGGACACGACAGAGCCCCTACACTCATGAACTCATAACACCTGTGGTTGCCTGCACAAGACATGAACAAGATCAAGCTGTTCAACTTCTAGCATGGAATGGGAAGGGGTTCATTACCTTCAGCTCTAACTGGGGAGTCATGGACAGCTGATGGCTTCTAGTTAGGGGGAATAGTCACTTTTTTTTAAAGGATATGGCTCATGGTATATCAACCACACTCTAGTGGTTGGCTGCACACCCAGAAGTATATGCACAGCACAAATTGAAAATATTAGGTTATTAAAAACAAAAACAAGGACATGAAGTTAGTAAGGTAGGGATGGATCCAGGAGATGTTAAGGAGAGGAGTCAGGGGTGAAAATAATCAAAGTACACTGCATAAAATTTTCAAATAATTAATAAATATATTTTTAAAAAACAAAACAAAAACTCAGTAGCATTTAGAATAGCATTAGAAAACATGGCATATGCTCACAATGGAACAATACCCAGCCTTTAAAATAATAGAGGGCGGTGTCACCTATGACAGCATGGATGACTATGTAAGACACAATGTTAAATGAAATAAGCCAGGCACAAAGAGGACAGGATTACATCTCACTTATGTATGAAATCTGAGATGGTCAATGTTTTTTTGTTTTGTTTTGTTTTGCCAGAGAATATTTGGGATGGGGGTTTGTGTGAAATCTGAGATGGTCAATGTTTTTTTCTTTTGTTTTGCCAGAGAATAGGTGGGATGGGGCCTGGGAAGACACAGAAAAAAGGACACAAAACTTAAGTTAGATTAAAGAATAACTTCAAAAAAATCTACAGCACATTATAATAAATATAGTTAACAATGATATATTAGATACTTGAAAATTGATAAGAATAAATTTTATCTTCTCACCACACATGTATATGTGTACATATATATTACACACAAGCACACATACCTACATGCACCTTTGTGAGGTAATGCATATGTTAAGTAGCTTGGTTTAGACATTTTGAAACACACACATTATCAAATTATCATGTTATATACTGTAAATAAATATATGAATAAATAAATTAATAATTTTAAAGTTCCGTTTGTTAGATAACAGATGTAAAATCATAGAACCAAAAACAAAACAAGTGCTCCAGGAGGGCAGTTATTCTAGTTGTTTCCATGTGCTAGGATTCTGGTTAGACTGGTCCTCTCACCAGACTGTAATTAATGGTCATCTAGGCTGCAGATATTACAGGCTTCCCTGGAAAGGGTAAGCTGCTGAGCCCACCCATCTTTTTGGGCTGGCTTCTCAGAGTGTTGCACAGGGCCTTTGCTCTTCCTGGACTGCTGGCTGGAGAAGGCCCATAGTTTCTCACCATGTGTCTCTGTAACACAGCTCACAGCACAACAAAGATGAGCCAGAGAGAGAAAGTATGAGCAAGACAGAGTCAGAATCTTTTACATGCCAGTCTCAGAGATGACTGTGACCCCTGGGAATTTACAATGCACTCCAGTGTGCATGCCTTCCTTGCATGATCTCAGAACCATGTGCATAATGGAATATCACTCCCATGTTACATTATATGGTCAACACATACATTTTATGTTACATTATATTCCAATTATATTGCAAATTTACTTAAGGTCTTGATGGACCTAAAGATAAGGAGATGATTATGCAGGAAGAAGTGACACAATGGGATAAAATATATTAGGTCTATCTACTACATGCACTTCCATTGAGTTTGTGTGCTGAGGTTAGAGACCACAGAAATCAGAGAGTCAATGAATGAGGAGAATGTGATGCACCATGGTTGACAGGCCAAGGAGGGTGTCACAAATCAAGGAATATAGGTAGCTTCTAGTGGCTGAGGGTATGCCTCAGAAAATTCGGGTAAAGAAAGAGAAACTCCAGTCCTCCAGCAAAAGTGGCTAAATCTTGCAGACAATAACAATGAACTTGGGTATGTGTCTCCTTTCCCCCTTCATGGTTTCTGGATAAAACCCAGAATGGCCAACACTTGGACTTGAGATTCAGGATGCTTTGAGCAGAAAGTCCAGCTAACCTCTCCTGAGGATCCTGGTCCAGCAAGATCCTAGAAACCACAAGATAATCCACTGTGTTGTTTTAAGCTATGCAGTGGGCTAAGATGTGTCTCATTCACATATGCTGGTTGAAGCCCTAACTATATTGTTATACATTATTTGGAGATAGGACCTACATAGGCTTGATGAACATTAAATAGTTTACAGGGGTGGAGTGGGACTAGCAGCATTAGCATTTATTAGAAGAGGCACTAGAGAGCTTTTCACCTCACTGCACACCTGCCAGGAAAAAATATACGAGAAGACAGTCCTCACTAATGATGAAATTAACAGAACCTTGGTCTTGGAATTCTGGCTTTTAGAAGTGTGAGAATTTTTCTGTCTTCTACAATATCTATTTTCTGGTATTTTGTTATGGTAGCTTGAGAAGATTAACACATGTGGTAATAGCAAACTAGTAGTGGTAATAGCAAACTAGTAGAGTGGCAGCCAACCATTTTCACTACATTGTGTTCATTAAAAGCACGCCACATCCGGTGAGGTGCTACATGCTATACTCCCATCACTTGTGAGTTTGAGGTTAGCCTGGACTACACAGCAAGCTTAAGACCAGCCTGGGCTACATAGATTTCAAGATCAGCTTGGGCAAAAGAGATAGACCCATCTGAAAACATGGGATGAAACAAAACACCCCAAACATTAAGTAGAACAGGCATTTCCCAAAGGATAGCGATACAAGGCCATGGTGCTAGGAGACACAGGTCATTTTGGATGTCTTCTCACCACTGATAAATATTTAACAACCGCAAAGTCATTTGGCATTGATGTCAACCATCAAATAGCTCACCTGTTTATGACCACTGAGAATTTGGGGGTAATTAGAATCTGCAAAACCATCTACTTAATGTGCCTCTGTGGGATTGTTCCCATGGAAGCTGGGAAGCCTTGGGGTGACTTGCTACTATGTTCAGCTGGAGAGCAACTTGCTGCATGAGAGAATCAGCTGGCTATGTGTAGCTAGAGTTTTCCTGCTTGGCCCACGGTCAGGACAAATCTCTGTCACCCGCCAGTCCCACAGCCGCTCAGACCCAACCAAGTAAACACAGAGACTTATATTCCTTACAAACTGTATGGCCGTGGCAGGCTTCTTGCTAACTGTTCTTATATCTTAAATTAATCCATTTCTATAAATCTATACCTTGCCACGTGGCTCGTGGCTTACCGGCATCTTCACATGCTGCTTGTCATGGCAACAGCTGGCAATGTCTCCCCACTCAGGCTTCCACTTCCCAGAATTCTCCTTTCTCCTTGTCCCGCCTATACTTCCTGCCTGGCCACTGGCCAATCAGTGTTTTATTTATACAGAACGATATCCACAGCAGCGATGGGTCACTCTTAGCAGGTATATTGCTTTAAGCAAATTACTTATGTACCATGAACACCACATATAAAACAGGCATAAGAAGAATATTTTATACATGGTCTCATTAAAATGATTAAATGTATTCATGAGTGCCAAAATTGAAGGACTATGCTCTGCACACAGGGGCTTAGCCATTATTGTTATTATTAGGAAGATCTTCTAAATTAGCTAGAATGCCCAGGATGTGTGTTGCTATCTGGTCTTCATTAAAATAAACAGCTTGCATCATTCATATGTATTATCTTAGTTAATCTGTATCTCTTCCTGGACAGGGGGATCCATATTATCCTTAATTTATGAACAACAGAAGGAAACAGACTGAACCCACAGAGGCTAAAGGAGTCTCATCTACCACCTTGCAATTCTGCAGCCAAATTAGGGTCCAACCTTGCTTCCCTGTCCACCAAACTGCCTTCACTGATGTGGTGGATCTGAGGTGGTTCCGAAGGTTGATATCAAGCTCTGGAAAAGATCTTGTTTCCTTGCGTAGAGAGCACCTTTAGCCTGAGCAGCAGCTGTCATTTATCCAGGGTTCCCTGGACACCAGGATAATCGAGCACGATTTAATTTTCACTTTTCTCTCTTAATCCTGCACTTTAGACCGGAGAGGCCAGGCATACTGTATCTGCACACCAGGGAAAGCAAGGGGGAGGTGAGAAGCGAGGGTTTGAAGCTCCCAGCTCTCCAGCAGCAGCCTGTCCTGTTTTATCACCTACAACCTTGGGTCTGTGTGCCTGGATCTGCATCACTTTTGGGAGTGGTGAGGCCTGGGTGTAAATTTCTCCACTCCAGCAGTGACCTGCCCCTTTCCCTCTCCAGCACTCAGAGTTGCAGTATATCAAGGGGCTTCCTCTTGCTAATGCTTTCCACCACTGGGAAGGGCTATTCTGCTGGGGCCTCCTGAGCAGTAGCTCAAAGTGTTTCATTTCTATTCATTCTAGTCTCTGGGTTCCTCGATTTAATGAGGTCTTTACTTTTGTCTTTAAAGAGTGCTCTCCATCCCGCAGAGTCAAGCTGTTAGGTGGAATTTGAGCGCTGAAGGGAACAGGGACAGAGCCAGGCATAGCAAAGCCAACCTGCACGCACTTCGGAGCTGGCTCTCTCTGGCTAGTCCATCTCTGTCTTTCCCCACATCCCCAAGCTGGTGTTTCAGAGGCTCCCCACTTACTATATGAACCTGCCCCAGTTCCAGAGCAGACTCCCAGAGAGACCCAGAGTTTATTAATAGTCTCCACCCCCGAAGACCAGCAGGGTTGAGAATACATTCACATCCTCAGAGAACACAGCCAGCACGATGGATAGATGGGGCTCTGGCTGCTTTCTCCATTCCTCTTCTCAAGCACCATTGCTGATATCAGATGCAAACGACTGGACTCGGTTCCCAAATACCTCTAGATGCTCACAGGGTCTCAAAGGCAGCTGGTCCTGGAATATGGGGCTTGTTGTGGCCTGTTTTCTGTTGCTACAGAAAAATAGTGGAGACTTGTTAATTATAAAAGATAGAGGTTCTTTGGAGTCTGGGAAGTCTAAGAGTTTGGTGCCGGCCTGTGCTCAGCATCCGGCCGTATGCTACCTCATAAAACACTAGCCAACTTGGGTCTCTCCTCTGGTTCTTATAAAGTCCCTAATGCCACTGAGGGGTCCCACCCCATGACCTAATCCTAATTACCTCCCAAAGGTAACTATCTCTAACTACCACTTACTCACAATCTTGGGATTCAGTTTATAATCAGTGAGCTTTCAGAGGATACTTTCAAACCACAGTAAGACAGCACCCAATTTTCTTTCAGTTGAAGTCTCTGGACTTGCAGCTTGATTAGCCATACTACGACCTCCTAGCGACCCCAATAAACAGCCTAAACTCAGTCTCGTGCTCACCCTCAGGCTCCTGAGAACCCACAGATACGCTTCCAAAACTGGGTCAAGAGAGGTGAGAAGACTAGGTAGAGCATTGCTGTGGTGGCATTGGTGTGACCTCTGTTCACCCACTAGAGGGGGCAGACTTAGACGTGGGCCAACCTATAAAGAGCCACATAGGAACTAACGTGTCAAGCCAGGCAGATGCTGGCACCAAAGTAGCAGAGAAATTATAACTATAACTCCACGTCATCTCTTGGGTTTCCACTAAGGGCCAGGTCTAAGATGAGTTTAAGAGTGATGGGCCCACGAGTGACATCTGGGAGCTTTGAAGGGTGTGTATTGCTCCTGGGTCCTTCCTCTGTCTCTGACTCTATCTTGGTGAGAAGCTTTTCCTTTCCCAGGCCCATAGTGATGAAGCTTGAAGCCTAGACAGTCCTTCCTTCCTGTTAAGCTGTTTTTTTTTTTTTTAATAGCAACCAAAGTTGACTAACACACCTGTTAATTTTAAGGTCTGGTTATTGACATAAAAAGAACTAGCTGACTGAAGAAAATAAAATTTAGGGCCCTCAAAGTTGAAGACTCTGTGATAAGGAGGATGCAATAATGAAAGAAAAGATCCATCCAATCACGGAGAGTATGTTGCTCTAAGTAAAGGTGGCTCTGTCATTTAGACCACGGAATTGCAGTCTGTTTGTGTGGTCCTTTCCTACTTAGTAAGGTGGGGGTTCCCAGCCTATCCAGAAGAGGGCACTAGTGAGTTTTCATTAAGGGACAGGTCTAAGCTGAATTTAGCAGTGAAAGGTCCCACTGCTGGAACCCAGATGGCTCTGGGGCTGACATTTTGGTAACACCACTGTTCTTGGAAAAATTACATCTTTAATATCACTTTTGGACATAAAAACCTGTTTGGAAGTCTTTTTTAAATTGTCGTAATAACAGGAGCCTATAGCACAGACCTGGGATTCAGGGGAGATAAAATCAACCACTTGGGAGCCTCTTTTATTTATTTATTTATATGAACTAGACCAAGTACGTTTTTGGTCTAGTTAATCAGGAGAGAAAAACTGTCTGAAAATAAACCCTGTGAATAATGTCAATGCGCAGGAAGGGACTGCGCCTGGAATGTGGTGTAGGAGGTAAGGAGTGCTAACAGCCAAACAGTGATCAATTAGCTTGCAGAGCTGAACAGCTATTGGGTTTGCTACAGATCACATCCGAGTGAGGGCTCTTCAGGGACACACAATGGCTGTCAGTCCTTGGAATAAAGCTATATGAAGCTGCTGGTGCCTTTGGCTGGTTTCAATGAACAGATGTCATCTAACTGTGGCTCAGCATCGTATCTATACAAGCAGCCCATCCTATACCCTGCCCAGGGCAGCTTCTGAGCAAGGGTGCTGTTTCCCTTGAATTCACACAGCCTGGGTTCCAGATGAGAGTGGATGGGAGCTGCAGTGGATGCTTTTCAAAGTGTTTTTTTTTGGGGAGAAGTAAATCAACTCCTAATCTTACAGTGTCATCCTCGTTGCTAACATGCCTGAGACATTACTGCTGTTTGCTAGGACAGTATAAGGAATCACATACTCATTCCTGTACAGTGTTCACCAAATGCCTTCTTGGTGAATGGCTTTTTTGGAAACCAGAGATGGAACACTGACACCAGCATGCAAGCTTCCTGCCTTCAGAGCACTTATAGTTTAGTAGGAAACAGGGAGTAAACAAGTATATTAACACAAGCAGTACAGGCTGATCCAAGCCAGGAATTCAGCACAAGAAACAAAAAAAGGAAAAGGCATTAATTGGATTTTATCAAAGTTGATGTTTTTCATGCTGTTATAGAAATGATACAAGGAAAGAGACAAATCAAATTTCCAAAACAGAGCCAAAGACTTAAATAGGTATTTCTCCAAAGAAATTATGTAAATGCTATTTGAGCACATGGAAAACATACCACTAGCCATTAACCCAGCGCAAATCAAAACCACAAGACAGCACTCTGCTCTCACTGGGATGACTATGCTGAGGGAGGCCAATGTGGGGCAGGATGAGGAGAAATCAGAACACACAGCAATTCAGCATAAACCATCAAATGATATGGCAAATGAAAATAGGTAGCATCAAAACTTAAAGAGAGGGTTGCCACATAACTCAGCAGGTCTACTTCTAGTTGTAAACCCACCAGCAATGAAAATTGTGTCCACATAAAACATTGTCAGAACTATCCATAGTTGTTAAAAAGTAGAAACAACCCAGATAGATGTTTGTCTACTGGTAAATGGGTAAATAAAATGTGGTATATTCCACACAGTGGAATACTACCTGAGATAGAAAACCGAGTATTCATATAAAATTAATGAATCCTGAAAGCATTACACCAAGTGAAAGAAGCCACTCATGAAAGATCACATACTATATGCTACGATTTCTATGAAATGTTTAGAAGAGACAAATCTGTATTGAGGGGATATAGATGAACAGTTGCCCAGGTGAGAATTGTGGCTGCCAATGGGTACAGACAAATTTTGGAGAGTTTGCTAAAATAATTTAAGATTGACTGTGGTGAATAAACACTGTGTTTTTGAGACAGGCTCATGCTGTATAGTCCAGGGTAGCCTTGACCTGGGTGACCCTCCCATCTCAGCCTCCCAAGTACTGGAATTACAGGTGTGCAGCACACCTGGCTGAACTTAAATTTTAAGAGATTAATTATCTATAAATTATAGCTCAGTAGAGATGGGATGAGGAGGAGAAAGAAGAAAAGGAAGAACCACCAGTCACAGAGGAATTAGGATTGGAGAAAGCAGAGAATGGATGAGGCAGCATCCCTGTTCAATGCTCTGTGGGATAAGAGGACCATGGGTGTGGGAGGCAGACACATTTGAGTCAGAATACTTGTGCTGTCACTTGCAAGAAGTAGTTCCATTGGAAACTCTTTGGCCTTTCTTCCTTCTTCCTTTTTTCCACTACCCTCCCCCCTTTCTCTTTCCCCTTTCTGATAACCTCCTATGTATCAGAACTGTTGCCAACAGCTTCCCATGTGTGGACATATCATCCTTGTCAACATCTCAGGAGGAGATGGTATCACCCTCATTTCCCAGGTGGTTGGTACTCCAGGACCCTCAGCCACCACTCTGTGACGAAGGCATGGCCTGGGGTGAGCATATCACTTCTTTTAGTTTTATGAATCTCATTCCAAAATCAGATGGTTTTGCAGGCTATGAATTTGTGTATTTTTAAAAGTTTTATATGGTTATTTCATGTTAATGTCTTACTTCCACATTAGATTGTGAGCAATATTTTTTTTTCAAATGACAATGATTTATACACTTTTTCAAATTTTATCCTTTTGGCGCACAAAACTCTTCTTGGTACTTACAGTCAGTTAAATAATGATCTCTCTAAAGATGCCCAAGTCCTAACATTGAGACCCTGTGAGTTTAATTTTATTTGGAAAAGGGACCTATATGGGTGTACTTTAATTGAAGATCTTGAGATATGTCATGCTGTGTTACCCACATGGGATCAAAACCCAGTGCCAAGAGTCTTCATTAGAGAGAGAAGAAGGAAAGTCCAATACTGAAGAGTGGGCCACATGAAAACAGAACTGTTGGTCAGAACTATGAGGTCACCATCCAGGATACACTTTTGGCCACCAAAAGCTTGAAAAGATAAGAAAGATGCCACCTCAGTGCTCTCAGAGTTTGACTCTGCCATATCTACGTTTTCAGAATCCTGGCTTCCAGAACTGGCCACCACATTGATGGCAATTTTTGTTGGCAGCCATATGACACTGTAGTGAGATATCCTATCCATTAATTCATTATGAACATGTTTTCTTTTACCACATTGAACATAGTTATGCTAACTGTCATAGAGTCTGCCCAACAGTCTTAACATCTGAGATGTCTCAGGGTTAGTCTCTACCAATTGTATTCTCTTCTACAGAATGAATGCATTTTCTTTATTCTCTGTATGTCCAATACTCTGGGTCTTGTTAACGTTAATTTGTGAATTTGGTTGTATCTCTCTAGTTAATGCTCATATTACTTCATTGATTTAGATAGGTCAGAGGAAGCTCAAGTCTCTCTTTCAATGTGCTATGTTTAGATGGGCTGCCTGTGTTTTTTCTTATGCACACATAGTCCAGGTACCTGTTAGAAACATTGGTAGGATTTATACATAGGATTTAAAATTTTTCTTCTTTGGATTTCCCCTCTCATTCTTCAATAGACCTAGCTGCCCCACATTCCATCTTCTTGCTCCATATGCCAGAAACTCTGTGGGTTTTCTGTAGTTTCCTTACATCACGATTAAAATTTGCTGTCAGGACAATGCCCCATATGAAGCATTTCGTAAAGGTATCTTCTTCCATGTTTGACTCTTCTCCCAAATGTCTTGCTTTGCTTCAAACTCCAGAGATCTCCAGTGGTAGTTTTAGGGCATTTTATCCAAAGTTCATAGCTGTTATCTGTGTTATCAACATACTGAAGTCTTTCTCCTCTGTCCTGGAAATGAAACCTGGCATTTAGCTACAGATGGAAAACACAAAGCAATTAGATAATATCTAGCCCAATGTAGTCTTTAACAACAATCACTATCGATTATCCTTATCACAGTCTTGTGTGAGATACATCGCATTACCCCATTGTTCAGATAAACTATGGTATTGGGAGAAGTTAAGTGGTGTGCCCAACTCCTTACAGCTTTTAACTGGAACTTTATCCAGTGGGCTGAGATTTGACATGCACATCTGGCTGGGTGTTTCCATCCCTCCTGGGCTTTGAAAGACCTAGAATGAACCTCGGTTTACCTGCTTCATTGACTTCCATCCACAAATGGGAACTCACGGTTGGGCTTATGAAAGTCAGTGGCTTCTTTTCATTAGAAGAAATGAACTTGAAGAAGTTACTGAAGAAGACGTGGCACAGGTTCATCTTGGGGGTGGAGACAGTTTGTAAGTAGGGATGCTAGTGTATCCAGAGGAATTCAAGTCCTCAGCCAGGATAAAATGAAGACACCAGCCCTTCCCTTATTATGGCTTTGACCAGTGATTTTTCCTTTGAATCTCAGTTCTTCTGAATCCAAACTGAATATAATAATTCCTAATCAAAACTGGATCAGAATTCAACAAGAAATCTGACTTTTTATTAAAAAAATACTTATCTTACTTTATATGTGTGCCTGTGTGAATGCATGCAAGTAGGAGCCTGCAGAGGTCAGAAGAAGGGTCAGATCCCCTGGAACTGGCATTACAGGTGGTTATGAACTGCTATTTCTAGGATCTCTGGTCCCCTGTAAGATCACTAAGTACTCTTAACTACTGAATCACGTAGCCTGTTGTAGTGGGTAGCTATTCCAACTTTGATCTGGAAGTTCCAACCCCCATTGAGGCTTCAGTAACTGTCACGCCTACAAGGCGGGGCAAGAGAGGACCCTGAAGACCTGAGATCTGGATGCACGGGCTCTCTTGGTACCTGGACCCTGGACGCTGGAGGTAGACTGAGGAGAGTTCTCCAGAGAACACCGCCAGACTGCGACACACCTTTCCCAGACCCTGCAACCCACCTATCCCTTCACTTGTAAGTTACGCCACCAATAAACCTCCCTTTTAACTACGTGGAGTGGCCTTAATAATTTCACCAATAGCTTGTATATTTTGTTTTTTAAAAGTATGTGTATATATGATGTTCGTGTGTGTGTGTGTGTGTGTGTGTGTGTGTGTGTGTGTGTGTAGGAGTGTAGAAATCAGAGGACAACCTTTGGTGTTGATTTTCACATTCTACCTTGATCTCTTGTTACTTGTTCACGGCTGCTTATCCCAGGCTTGGCAGCACACAGGCTTTCAGGGATTCTCCTGTCTCTGCCTCCAATTTTCCACAAGAGTGCTGGCATTACAGACACCAATCACTACATCTTGCTTTACATAAGTTTTGAGGATCCAAATCCTGTTCTTCATACTTGCATGGTGTACTGGATAGTTTTTGTCAACTACACAAACTAGAGTAACCTGGGAAGAGGGAATCTTGACTGAGAAAATTCCTCTATCAGACTCGTCTGTGGGCATGTCTATGGGGTGTTTTCTTGATTAATGATTGATGTGGAAGGGCCCAGCCTACTGAGGGTGGTGCCAACCCTGAGCAAAACAAGGAGAGTAAGCTAGTAAGCAGCACTCCTAAATAGTCTCTGCTTTGGTTCTTGTCTCCAGGCTCCTGTCCTTGGCTTTCCTCAATAATGGGCTAAGCTAAATAAACACTTTGCTCAGTTTCCAACCAAGCTAGTTTTGGTCAGTGTTTTATCACAACAACAACAAAAAAAGCTGACACATGGCAATCACTTTATCCATGGAGCCATCTCCCAGCCTGAAATCTAACTTTGACATGACCCACATTATACTTCACAGATGGCAGGAAGTGGGTTTATAAGATGAGCATGAGTGGTGGTCTCCAGATGCAAGAGCCAGAGGGACACACTGCAATGAACAGAGAGCCACATTTTCTCTTTCTGCTTGGATTGAGGTATCCACCAGGCTATGGGGCCAGTCCTCACACCACAGGCCATTGGGTAGTGCCTCCTCCTTGTCACCACCCACCACCATTTTCTCCCTGGGTGACTTGGGCTGTGGCAATTGATCAGGCAGCTGAGGAGTCTGCATACTCCTGTTGTAGAAGTGGCCCTGTCATTATTTGGTCTTCCTTTTTATTGCTAACTTTCTGATCCCTGTCCTCCCCCAGAGACGGAAAAGTCCCACCCCTACCACACATACACGCTATGGGACTAGATGCTGAGCTATGCGATTGGACTTGAATAAACAGAACTGTTTATTAGAATCCTCTGGGTTTACATTTGAACATAGATATCATTTGAACGTGTTCTGTTCCTTCTGACAGTCCCCTAGGCAACAGTGTCAAGAGTTGGGACTTAATGAAAGATGTTGTAGCTTGGACGGGTGGGGTGGGAGTCCAACCTCATGAGTGGATCAGTGTCAACCACACAGGAGCTTGTGGCTATGAATCTGATACCTTGATTGCTCTCACCTATATTATGACACATGATGACACAATGTAACCTCTTGATCTTCCCAGAAATCACAAGTGTAAGAAATAAATTCCTTCTCTTTGTAAACCCGGTCTTTGATATTGTGATATTGCAACCTAGAATGGAACAAAACAGGAGTATTGGTTCAGAGATTTTGCCCTGGGGCTGTTTCCATGGTGCTCAGAGGGTCAGGGCCCAGTACATGTGTCTATCTTGAAGTGTGTTTTGGGGCTTCATGAGAATGGGCTCCTACAGGGAGCCTCATCATCCTGTCTCTGGCACACATCTGTTTTCTGAAATCCCTCCACTGCCCCCTTCCTAGCATGATGTTTTGCTCTATCCTGTTTGTCCAAGGACAATTTGAACAGTGAAGACACAGAAGCACATGTACTCAGTGCTCTGTGACCTCCCTCCAGCTGACAAATCCCAGTTCCCAAAGACAAATCCATCTTCTCCCCTACACTGCACATCGGAAAGCGAATTTGTCTGGGAAGGTTTCTGAGTCCGTGTCTGTTTGGAGACAGCTGTCCAAATAGAAGAGGTGTTATGCATTTGGAAAATGAAGTTATTTGGCCGGGTTGATGGTGTGTGACTGCTGGTGGCAGATGTCTGTTTTTGTGTTGGTCACCACACTCTTTCTTCTCCTGATCTCCAAAGAAGACACATTGGAGAGATGGCTTTGAGGCCAACAGCATTTTCCTCTGTAGGAAAGAAAGGATAGCATTACTGCAAGTATGCTAAGTCCTACCACGAGGGGCTCCCTACCCCGTGCTGATCCCCACCTTCTTCAGTTTTGAAAGTCTTAGTGATTTTTTTCCCTTCTTCATCCTTTCATCTGTGAATTTCTAGGTGTGTGTGTGTGTGGCGGGGTACAGACACCAAGGGATCCTATTACAAGCATGTCTTTGGGCTTTTCATGCTGACTCTGCACAAGGTAGCCACTTCCCTTTGGAGTTGCAGAGCTTGCTACTGCCCTTGTTTCATCTAGGCAGAGGGAGCTTTCTGTTGGCTTACTCTGGAAGTGTTTGCAGACACAAGAGCAATGACCAATGGAAATGAATTCCATTTCATTCTCACTACAGCTCCTGTGGGCTTGTGCCTTGTCCAACATAAACCTTTCCAAGAAGCTAGGCTACTGTATGTGTCCAGTCTGTCTCTTCCTCTCCCTCTCCTTCTCCCTCCCCTGCCTCTGTGTGTGTGTGTGTGTGTGTGTGTGTGTTTCACCCTTCATTTCTTCCTCCTTTCCTCATCCTCCTCCATGTAAAGTCCCAAACCCACATTTTGAAGCATATGCTTTCTGAGAAATACATGCAAAATATGTGCAAGTGAGAAAACACACTCCTGTGAGTAGAATGATGTATGTATGCTACAGTGCATCTGAGATGCCTAGAGATGCCTAGAGAGTGCCACTTCAGTTTCATAGAAATAAAGGCAAGAGGGCCATGCTCACATGTATGCACTTCATCGCACACTGACTCTGCTTATTTCAAGACATGACCAGTCAGCATCCTTGATAATGACCTCATGTGGTTAGTGTTTCTCTGTTCTGAGGAAGAATGAGGTTGGAGGTTTTGGAAAGGGTACCTACCTTCACTTCCTTATCTTAACAGCTACTCTCAGGTCTTCATCTAGGGAATCAAAAGAATACAAAAAGAAGAAAGAAATCCACTTTATCAGAATTACTAGGAGAAAGTGTCATGGCCCATAGGAGAGATCAACTCCAACAGAACTCACAGTGCGGTGAGATATTAAGCCATAGGCATTTCCCCTCCAATCACAGTAGAAAATAAGTAGGAAGGACTTTGCCAGAGCCCCATCATCGTCAGCTGTGCAGAGAGAGCAGCGCTGGAGACTGTGAGATGCCCAAGAAACACCATGTCCAGAGTTGCTTTCCAATGCAGAGCTGGGTGACCATGGAGGGTGAGTGGATACAGCACCGGAAAAGAAACCAGCCACTATGTATGTGCATGGGATGAAGACTGGTCAAGCAGGAGGTGTCAAGAGCTATCTGATTGCTAGATAGGAAAGTTTTGAAGATCGGTTAGTGACTGGTGTATGCAGTTGCTGGCATCTCCTCTTAACCTGAGAATATTTGGGTCTATGAGTTAAACCTAAGTTAAATCAAATTCTACTGCCTGGTGCTCTGTAGAGTTTGGTCATCTGCTATAGGAATGGTATGTGGCATACTCTAGCCGAATGCTTTCAGAGAGAGTAAAGGGTTGATGTTAGTTCTAACCTCACAAATTGCCTAGATCTAGATATTACATAGTAGTCAATGCAAAGATACAGAACACATTACCATACTTTAGAGAGACCTAGAATGAGACAGAGAAGAATGATGCATATCAAGGGCTTGATGTGATTAAATGCTGTGACAGACCACTGTTTCATGTGTTTGGAAGTGAAGATGAGGGACAGTTAACCTCTCTCAAGGAAAGCTGCAGAGAGCAAATGATTTTTGAACTGGGCCTTGGTATGCACTTATGGTATTAACTCATCAAACATTATCAGAAAAAAAGCAAATATCTTGTGTGATTGAACTCAGAGGGAAAGATAGGTCATCCGACTGGGAAGGCTGGAGAAAGTCAAGCTGTTGACCACACCAAAGAAGCTGTGCTGCCTCCTGCAGGAATTGAGAAGCTGGGAAATCTGTTGAAAATGTCACTGGAATAACATGGATGGAAGGCTTCTGGTTGAGGAGGTGAAGTGAATACATGCAAAGATCTGAACTCTCCAAGAGATGTATTACAAATAAGCAGAAATATACAAAAGAGCCCCCTCTCCACAACTCCCTCTGGGATACGAAGCAGTTCATGGGAGCCTACCAGGTTAAGCAGTGGACATTTCACTAACCAAGGAAGAGGGAAGAACACAGCTTTTTGTAGGGAATGAAGACTGAATGTTGACCCACATGATGGGAAGTGGGAGTCACGAAGCCAGGGGCAGGATTGAAGACCACTGGCCCAGGCAAAGTTGTCCAATGGACATTATCAATACAGTGGGCCTTGTAGGTAGACATTCTGGTGCTTCTAATTAAGTGATCATTGGCAAGTTGAGTACTCTGACAGCATCTTTGAAATTCTGCTACTGTGATCAAATAAATTAAATATGTAAGACAATTAATATTTCTGAATACAGTGATATCTAGTTAAGTTTGATTCATCACTGGGGGAAAAGCCAGGGGAGACACTGAGCCTGAAGTGTGTGTGTGTGATGGGCAGGGAATCTATTCTGATGCCTTGTGGTTCCTACCAGAGTTATTAAAGAACTAAAACACAAAAAGCCCCCCCTCAAACATTCAAAACTAATAAGAACAATAAAATTAGCCATCCTCTATTCCTTGCAGCTCTAATGGAGATGGATGATGTTTCCATGGGCTCTGCTGAGGCACCTGCCAGCAGCACTTCTGGTGCAGGCTCCATGGGGTTTGCTGAAACCGGCAGGCTCAGCCTCAAAACAGCTTTCTTAGACACACAGAATAAAATGTAGAAAGGGAACTACCAAGTACAGTTATCAAAACATACCTCTGCAATATGGTGATATGTGTGCTTTTAATAAACACACTAAATTAAAAAAAATCGATCAGTGAATTTCACAGCTAGTGTTATTTTAAAGTGAGGAGGGCTATAAACAAAGTCCATGTGTCTGTCTGCATCAACAGTAAGACAGAATGAAACCATTTGTGATTTTTATTAGTGATAACATCATGGCTACAGGTAAGAGTGATTTTCAGAGTTCAGGTTTATCCTTTAGCTTAAAATTCAGCCTCGTGGGGTCATGGGGTAATGGAAGCAGAAAGGGAGAACTACTAGGGAGAGGGGGGATGCTAGCAAGAGGAGTGGAGTGGAGGGAGGAGAGAGAGGTGGGCAGATGGGGGGGAGTCTGAAAAGAGAATTATGTAACCTGTACAAAACCCTTTCCAGTGCTGATCATACAGATTCTGTACATACAGAAAGGGTGGGGCAGAGTGTCCCGTGACTGCGTGAGTATGTGACATAAGGGAGGAACTCAACAAATATTTATGAATGAAGGAGTGAGTGAATAAAAATGGAGTTGATTAGCCTGAGAAACTGCCCCTGCATCTCCCACTTCTCCTTTGTTTACTTCCACTGCACATACATTTGCTGCACTAATATTTATTGAACAGATGCTATATGAAAAGCAAGAGGGCTTGTGAGTGGCACCAGGATGAATGAGTAAGGTGTGAATCTGGTCCCAAAGGAAAGCATAGCCTGAGAGGAGTGGACGGGAACCCAGGGAAACCTCACTAGTGTTCTGCACATGGCTGTTCTCATCAGCTGGCTATTTTTGCCTTATGAGTTCCTATAAAGGTCTGGAAACCAGAAAAGAGAATTTCAAAGTTGGCAGTAAATGAAATAGCTGCCAGGCTGCAGTACCTGAAAAAGAAACCTGCCTCACACAGGGCTGGTTCAAACCACGCGGTTTGCAGAGCCCAGCTTGGAGAAGTGGGTCAGTTTGCAGAGGGAGCTTCCATAAGAATCTACAAACAGCTGCCTTTGCAGGAACCTGTGTTTGCTAGGGGAGAAATCACAGATGGGACCTCTTTAAAATATTCTACGGAGTGGTACCGGCTATTGAATTTTTAAGAGATTGTTTTATGAGATGTTTCCATATTGATTTATTGAGAAATAGGTCACTCTTCCACAAAGTGTAATGACACCTGATTGGATGTGTAAACTGTTTTCTTCATGTTACCACTAGGTTTTCAATTGAGCCAGTTCTGCTCTTGGCTGCATGAGTCTAGCTGTGGTGGGACTGCTTATGGGAGACACCGTTTTTCTATAGTGGTCAGCTGGCCTGTTAAACACTTACACTTAACAGTGAAAGAGGAAATTCTGCCTTCTTTCTACTAGCCTGGTGGAGAACTCCACTGTCTGCCTGGGTTAGCAACATATAGCCTTCTTAGCCAGCCCCCCACACTTTAAATAAAGTTTTATTGAAATGCAGGCACATAGATTTTTATTTACATATTTATATATTGCCCATGACTACTCTTGTGCTTCAACAACAGAGTTCATAGAGTGGCGCTCTGCTCCCTGAAAAACTCAAAGTATTTGCTGTCTGGTTTTTTATAGACTTGTCTGCCAATCCTCTATGCAAAGGGTCAGGAGACCAGCATGTCTGTTGGCTTGTGGGATGGCTGAGATTTCCAGGACATGCTTAGGGATGGTGGAAGTGAACACCATGGGGTGATAATTGAAATATGCCTCTGCCTTGTCAATCTTAAGTCCTATAAAGATGCTAAAGGGCATTAAGTCTACTCTATCTAAAAGGGAAGTAACTTTTAAAATTTAATTAAAATATGACATGATTTCCTGTCTCCTCCCTCCAACCCCCTTCCCCTCTTACTCCTTATCAAATTGATGGCCTCCCTTTCCTTATTGCTGTTACATATGTACGCATGAATATACAAGCACAACCTACTGAATCTGTTTAGTGTTGCTTGTATGTGTATGGCTTCAGGGCAGACCACCTGGAATTGGATTACCAATTAGGGGGTTCATTTCTGGGGAAGACTGATTCTCCCTCTCTCAGCTCTCCCCTCAGTTATAGAAATCATCACGTGGAGGCCCAAGAGCCGTGGTCTAGCTCTTCTCACCCTCTTCTCCCTTTTCCTAATGTATTTTTTAAAATGACCCAACACATAGTCAAAGGGATCTGCAAGGAGAAGTAAAGGAGATGGTTTGCATCTGCTGCTCACTTGAAGGGACTTCCAGAGGTAGAGAAGATGGGACAAGATCAAAGGAAGGCACTCAGGGCCACATCAGGAGGCATAGAAAGTAGAGTAGGAGGATTTCACTGCTCCTCACACCTGGAGGGGTGATGTCTAGAAAGAAGAAAAAGCCATGGTACACATAGGAAATGCTATATCAGAATTCCACTCAGCCAAGAAGCTGTTTCTTCCATGTTCAACATCAAGCCATGGAAAACATTATCTCTATGATATGACAAGAGTACTTTTTTTCTGGGTGTGTGGACAGTGAAACTAGACAAGTGTCTGTTTTAAAACAGAGAACAAGTCAATTTCCATAGACTATAAACTAAAGGTAACTAGGGGCAGGCTCAATAACTCTACTGAAAATAAATTTAAATCATGACAAAAATCTCAAAAACACCCAACTCCCTTTCCAACTGATTCACACCCTCTGTTAGGTTCCTTAATTTATGGTGAAAATAATCCAAACACTGTTGCATTCAATGCACAGAAAATAGTGAAGTTAAGAAGATCCATTATTCACAAGTATTAGGCAAGGAAAGAAATGCCTTCCATCAAGGCTGAAAAATAACTTGAATTCTGCAAAGAAAATATTTCAACATAAATATGTAAGAAATAGGGTTTGGGAAGCTTGCTTAGTGGGTGAGAGTATTTGTTCTACGAGCATGAGGACCTGAGTTTGAAGCCCAGCACCCATGCCAACACCAGGCATGTAAAATCCTGTGCCTATTGGGGGGCAGAGAGTTCCTGAGAACCACAAGGAGGTGGCTCCTGAGAGCTCACTGGCCATTTAGCTTAGCCAAAATAGAAAGCTTCCATTACTGACAGATCATATCACAAGGCAACAAGATAGAAAGTTAATAAAGAATGACATCCATTGTCCTGCCATAGATTGTGCATGTGTGAACATGGCCAAGTGCACCTGCACTCTCATGTGCATGCACCAACACACACATATACCTACACACACACCCTGAGCACATGCATGCATATATACACAGTATATACACTACACATATATGCATATACACATACCACACTCCCATCAACATACATATACACACACACACACTACATAGACATCACATGTGACACATACACATTACATACACATCCCACATTCCACAATACACATACATACCATACTATACATAAATTACATGTACAATCTATACATAACAGGGCATAGAAACATATATACACACTAACACCACACACATCACAATGCACACTACATACCACATAGCATATAAACATATACACATACACTATATACCACATACACACACCACAGGCACTTACACCACACATATATGCTACATACCATGCACACACACACACACACACACACACACACACACACACAACTTACATACACCATATAATATACCACACATACACTACATGCTACATACCACACAGCATAGAAACACACACATTCCCCATATCATATAGCACATAAACACACACCATACACACCACACACTGTACAAACACACACTATGTGTATCACACACACACCACACATATCACACACACCACTCATACAGAACATACCACATATATACACACACAGACTCAGACAGCACATGCACGCACACACACACACCACACACATATACTACATGCTCCACTTATATACCACGCACACTACGAATACACATGACTCATACATACAAACAACACACAACAAACAACACACATACCACACCCACAAATCACACTAGATGTACACATACCACACACATACATCCACACTCACATTTCCCTCACACTATACACACACATCACATACACATACATATCACACACACTGCACATACACACAACACACATAGACTATACACACCCCCCACAAAAGGCAAGAAAGTAGAGGACTGGGTGTGCTGTAGAGAAAGATGAAGTGCGTTTTGTCCAGCGTGTGTGCTCTGCTCCCTGAGAAGCGAAACCGGGAAGCAGGTCTACCGAGGCCATCTACCAGAAGGAGCTGGGACACAAAGTGGCCTTGGTCCACAGTAGTGAGTTCTAGCAGGGCTAGAGACTACGACCTTGGGAAGAATGCAGAGTGGATGGGAAAGACGAGAAGAAGGGAAGGGTGCTGTGGATTCTGTCCTGGAGACCCAGGAGGGAGAGGTTCAGGAGGACACCAGCATTGAACCCTGGTGAACAGGACTCGGTGGCGGGCGCAGCCAGCAGCCAGGAACCAACTCTGCACTGTCTTGAACTTTCTGCCAATTTAAGGACAAAGGAAGAATTCTTTGAGCATAATGCACATCACCTACAAAAAACAGTGCACTAGCCAGCAACGCTAAAGCTGCGTTCCTCTCCTTCCTTTTCCCTCCCCAGGCTCCAGCGGACCGTGCCGCTCCCATGAGTCTTTGAGCCCTCACTCTTCCTGCACCCCCAGCCTGCTTCCAGTTGTTGCTCACACAGCAGCTTAGGGACCCCGTGTTCACAGCATGCCATGCAGCATGCCATTGCTTCACTTGGCTTTGGCATTTAAGTTATTCCCTCTCTTCTTTCCTCCCATTTCTTCCTCCTCCTCCTTTCTTCCTCCCTCCCTCCCTTTCTTCCTTCCTATAAATATTTATTGAGCACCTGCTCCACGCTGAGTCTGCTCCCCACATCATAAATACATCAATACATGTGAGAAACCTTTTTTTTTTTACTTCTAGAAACTTACCTTTTTAGAAACTTTCCTTACTGAAGCCCACAGATAAAAAATATAAATTATTAACAAATAACACAAACTAACATATAAAAACTCGATGTATTATGTGATGAATGCCCCAGGAGAGAAGCAAAGCGAACTAAGGGAATAGGACAGGGGGTGTGAGCCCTTGCCTCCAGCCTGATTTCTGCATAGAAGCTAAGATAATTTGAGGATGACCCAGGCCGATGTCTTGGGATGGAAGGAATTGGTAGTAGGATTTTCTCATTGTTGTGACCAGACTTGACCGAAACAGCCAAAACGTTTGTTTTGGCCCACAATCTGTCAAGGCAGGGAAAGCATGGGAACTGAAGCGATACCTGCTTCACATGGGGACCAGGAGGCCCAGAGTGCAGGACAAAACCGGAAGTTTCACTTCCTTCAAAGACCACTTCTTTTTTTAAATTTAAAATATTTATCTTATTATATAAAATATATAAAGTATATATTAAAGTATTAAATCATTTAAAAAATGATTTGAGACCAATATTACATAGAAAAAAGCCCTTGTTTATACCATTATCAAAAGTTGGTGTGAACTTTGTTTGCCTGGAGGTCTTAAGAGTAGCATGGGACTTCAACTCAATACGAGAACTGAGTTTGAGATCATTCCCCAAATAAACATTTTCCCCAGGGGATACATGACACTTAAGAATTTGGACTGAGACAAGTTATTTTGATATACACATTTTTCTTTATGTGGGATGAGGTTGAGTTGAGTGAAGATTAAAATTGATTAAGTAGATGTTAGCCTTATGGGGAACATTTAATTTTCTAGAACTATATGTCCTGATATTAATTGTATATAGAGTTCTGCTAGCAACCAACTAGTTACAAAGCTAGAGAAATCATACATCACAGACACAAAAAAGTGTGTATGAAACTTGGTGCAACCAGTTTTACAAATGAAAAACAAATGACTAACATGCTTCTTGACAGTGGAAGGTGGTGTGCTGTAACTAAGCATGCCAACCTACAAGGCTTTGCTAAAGCAAAGCGGATGCCTGAAAAGGCACAGAATTGGGCTTCACACTCAAACACAAGTGTCTACAAAGTGACAGTAGCTTTCTTCTCAAAGACTACTTCTAATGACCTACTGTCAGCTAGGTCACCTGGCGACCTTCCAAAAACAGTGCCACCATCTGGAGACTGTGTGCTCAAACACATGGAGGGCAGTTCACATCCAAACCATACAGAGCTGTTTCTACAAATGGCTGGAACTAGGAATGTGCTTGAGGAAGCATCAAGAGGCCTGTCTGTCTGGTGGGAGAAGACGGGACAAGCAGAGAGTATATTGGGATAGGAGCTCAGCAGACTCAATGGTAGGGGTCAGACCACTGAGAACAATGATAGGAAACTTGCATTTTGTACCTGAGTGGGCACTGAGCCACATTTAAGATGCGAAGACAGGAAAACTAGGTGCTCACTGTGTATCCCAGGCTGTCCTGGAACTCATTATGTAAACTAGCCTAATCTAGACCTTAGAATAGTTCTGCCTCAGCCCCCTGAGGGCTGGTATTACAGGTAGGCACCACCATGGCTGGCTGATATGACTTGCATTTTAATTTCCAAGACCACTGTTAAAGACAGGCTGTCAGATGCAGGCAAAGGGAGACTATAAAGTAGTTACTGTAAAGATTATAAAGATAAGATAGAGAGAGAAAGAGAGGGAGAGAAAGAGAGAGTTGAAATTGATATGTCTTCTCAGTCCATGGTCATGCACTGCTTAATGATGTTGACATGAATAGTTGGTTAATTTCATTATATGTGGCTATCACAGAGTGTATTTAAAGTAACTAAGATGGTGTAGACTACTACATACCTCTCCTGTATGGTGTGTGTGTATGAGTTTGATCCTAAGGCCACTATGAAAGTACACGAGATTAAGTCCACCACAAAAGAAAATGATGCAATCAAAGACACAGTAAACGTGAGATGCCTAGGATTCCCAGTGGTCACTCACAGCACAGCATAGCAAATGCATAAGCCAGGAGCATGGCTAATTATCACCATTACTGATAACATGTACCAGACATAACTGTGTGTGTTTTGCATTATACAATTGATAGTGAGAGGCTTTGCTCCCATGAGCAGCACCACAATGGGTACTATGTTCTTCTCCAACATTATAATGGCTATGATGTTACCATCCAATAGAAACTTCTCATTCTTTTTATAATGTATGGGTACTCCATCATATGTAGGTTTTAGTCAACTTGAGAGTTACATACAATTGGCATTAGAGTTCTTGCCAATTTGTTTCTAGTCAGTTTCTTACTCAAGAATCCCTACCCTCTGAAGGCTTCATCTTCCTGTCCCTATCTATTGCCATGTCCCACAAACCCACAAAGAAGAATTCTACAAGAAAACAGCAATTTCTGTGGAGTGTTGCTGCCAGGCTCTGGCTATCAGCACCACTGGTGCCTCAGGGACAGCACCTTCATGAATTCAATTCACAGTGTATGTCCCTCAGATCTGCTTTCTCTCTGAATGTGGAACTGTGCTGGCCAGGCCTTCAGGGGTGATCGGCCAGTTGTCTGACTGCTGCAGGCCCCGTGTTTCTGAGTGATGGGAGTTAGTGGACTTTCACAAAGAGCTGCTTCATCCATTTCAGGCTTTCTTGCTTTCATGCACCAACATAAAGGAAATCTAAGGCAGTCTTATTTTATTTTATTTTTTGTTAATACAGGACCATTCACCCTATAATCCTTTAGTCTTGTAATTGAACTCAATTCTGTCCAGTTTCAGGCATCATGAATTTTATCAATTTTATCTTTTACTGTCTTCATCTCTGTGTCTTTGTAGTTTTTAAAGAGAAGATTGGAGAGGCGAAACCTGAAGCTGTGAGCCTCTCATTATTAATAAAAACAGATTATTGCCACACTGCCCTTAACTATACACAGTAAAGTAGTAAAGGCGATCCTGGCAGAGGCAGAGATAGGATAAGGATGGTAAAAATTACTATTATCACAGGGATCTCCACAGCTGAATGAGTTCTCAAAACAGGAGTTAGACGTACAGGCACATTCCATACCACATGTCCCACTAGAATTTCATGACTTTTCCAATGTTTTATGAACTAGGGCAACTACTACCCAACAGAGCTTTGTTTTAGAGATTGGTTCTACTTTATACGCAGCATTATCTTATTTATCTTTGGTTGTTCTCTATCAATCAAAACTTCAAATTTAAGGTTATGGATGACAGAGGAGCCCACCATGTAGATGAATTTGGAGACTGTGAAAACAAGGAAGTGTTTAGTTCTGGCTTTGTCAATTTAGATTGGATGAGTTGGTCAATTTTAGCTTATGAAAATAAAAATATAGTCAAAGCATGATTCTTTAAAGTTTTACAGAACCTGAAAAAGTTCTAAAACTCTCTAGTTCCTTCTCTGGGGGAATTTATTTTTATGAGTCATTGTTTAAATTGATGAAATGTTTAAAACACAATAAAGTTCCATACAGCAAAACATCCCACACACACTTCAGAATTTCTTGTCTATGTAAGTCAAAGAGTTGATACATTGGGACTCCTGTTAGAAAAGTAGAGACAAAGCTATTATTTGTAAATGGTAAGAAAGTCCACAATGAAAACTCATGAGAACCAATGTAAAAAACAATAGTGTTAATGAGAAAGTTCAATAATGTAGCTCCACACAGGAGAAAGATACAAAAATGAGCTTTTAGACATGCTGGAAAGAAGGTGGAAAACTTGAATACATTTTAAATATGCTATTTACACAATGACTTTGTGATGGTTGGTTTTTTTGGTCAACTTGACACAAACCCAAACATATCTGGGAGGAGAGAATGTCAATTTAAGAAATGTCTGTGGGGCGTTTTAGTAATTGATGATTGATGTGAGAGGGCCCAGCTTACTGTGGACAGTGCCATTGCTGGGAAGGTGGTCCTGGGTATTATAAGAAAGGATGCTGAACAAGCTATGGGGCAGCAACCCAGTAAGAGCACTCCTCCATTGTCTCTGCTTCAGTTCCTGCTTCCAGGACCCTGCCCTGACTTCCCTCGGTGGTAGACTGTGGCCAGGAAATGTAAGCCAAATAAACCCTTTCCTCCCCAAGTTGCTTTTGGGTGTTGGGCTTATCATAGCAATTGAAAGCAAACAGAAAAGATCTAAAATTAAAATGTGTATAAACGAGCTTAACAAGTGAAAATGAAGTTTTATAAAGAAAAGTAAATGAATGGCTGAAAGACACAGACATAAAATAAACAGACTTAAATAGTTAAAAGACATGTCAAGTTCTCAGAATGATGACACTTCACAATTTCTAATTTTTTCCCCAAATTAATCTGTAAATTGAAGGCAAATCCCAACACACAGACCAAGATTATAATGAAGAATATACTTCACTTTGGTATTTAAACGTATTACAAGGACATGCATTGCTGAAACTCTGATGTATACAGAAACCAGCAGATCTTTGGAACAGAATAGATGCATAGAAATAGTTAAGTACAAATAAATATTTGTTACCAAGAATGTTAGCATTTTGAATAAACAAAAACATGACTATTCAATAAAGACCTTGGGGTCAACTTTTTTGGGGAAATACAAATTCCTATTTCATACTACACCACTAAAACAAACTACAGCTCAATTAAAAAGTTGACAGGAAAAAGTTAAAGAAAAACTATGTATTAGTTTTTCATTACATTGCTATCACGAAATGGCAGAGGCAGGTTTCTATAAAGAAAATAAGTCTATGTAGTTCACGGTTGTAGCTATCTAAGGTTAAGGGGCTGGAATTGGCTTGGAGCTTGTGAGGGCTTCATGTTGATGAAGTCATCATGGTGGGACTGTGAAGAAGGATGGAGTCCCATGGCAGGGCAAGAAGCACAGAGAGACTCAAAGGTCAGACATGTGCTTCTGTACCAACTCCTGCTCCAGTGATGATGATGTCTTTAATACTTTCTGAAGGCAGGGCCCTCAATGACCTAGGACTTCCCATTAAGCTCATCTCTATGAAGGCCTTGCCAGTTCCCTTGCCAGGCTGGCAACACGTGAACCTTCGGGAGAGACATACTTATGCCAGATCCAAACCATAGCAAGCTATGTGAAGCAATGGCAGCAACACCTCATGTATAGTTCAATATAGAGTACCCTTTGTGAGGGTGGCAGTACATCAGGGCACTGCACCTCCATGGCAGGCATTAGCTGTTTCAAGTATTATCACCAAGGCAACTTCCCATGTATCTGAGAAGGCAGACGAGGAAGTTTGAGTAAGTCCTGGAAATTTAGTTAAGAGAGATGGGGAGTCTTCCCAGGAAGAGATTCTATCCTTGGACAAATAAATCAGGAATGATAAATTTGATGCATCATGTAACACAGTGTTTGTAGCTAAGGGGTGCCTATAGATCAGCATGAGGCTATCACAAGCATTTGTCCCTGTTCAGCTCTGTTAGCTAGCCACCGATGTCTGGTAGAAAGAGCTGCCTGCAACAGGTACAACAGGCATTTGATCAAAACTTAAGAAAGTCAAGTGTCTCCTGCAGCCCTGCTGGTACCATTTACAGTTGCATGACACACAAGGGGATGTGTGAGGAGAGATGTTGGGTGCAAGCTGAACCAGCACAGTCAGGAGGAAGCAACCATACTTATAAGGAAACAACAGATCAGTTAGGATAGCCACAGATGTCTATTTCTCACTCATATGTCCATCATTATTTGGCTTCAGTTCAGAATACCATGTCTCCTATAGTTGGGTAAATACAGTATCAGTTCTTGGGGTCACTACAGCCCTCATGACAAGGAAAAAGAAACATGGAAAGCACATTGCTTCTTAACACTTCCATCTGGAAGTCACATGTCTGTTTCCCTCTCCCTGCTCAAAGTAAGTCACATGACAACTCTTATCCTCCCAGTGGCTTGAGGTTGGTGGGACAGACAAGAACACTGGATGGATCAGTAACAAATCTGTAATGCACCTCCTTTCCCAAGAATCACCTTGTTTTCCTGGAACCTCCAGTGCCCTGGACACTCTGGGTCCATTTGGAAAATTGCCCCAGGGCCATAGATCCAGTAGGAACGCAGAGCTTTTCCTGCACAGTTTGCTTGCTCCTCTCTTTCTGAGGTGATTGCTCAGCCAGTTCGGCAGATGTTGGCTGCTGATGGTGCCAGAGCCCAGTGTGATGGACAGCTCCTCTGCTTTGTTTACTCTTCCAGGCGGGGTGATAAATTTTCCTTCTAATCAGTTTCCGTGTTTCTCATTCTCGGATGCACCAACCCTGCTAACGAATGATTCACTGAAGTTAGCTGCTGAGATGCAGCACCCTGCACCACGCTCTGCCTTTGTTATGCCAAGTCATGCCCTCACTATCTCCCAAACACAAAATCGAGTTCCTGAGGTTGGTGCAGATAGATGGTGGAGCGTACAACAGCCTTGGGTAATTTGTTCACAGCAATTCAGGCCAGTCTATTCTGTCAAGTACGCTCCTGAATACGTTTGGTGGTTGTAGAGGAGACTGGTGCTCGGAGGGAGTCCTCTGAGGTCCATTACTGCAGAGTCCTAAGAGTTTCCAGTGACCTGAGACCATGAGGTTAGGTGCTGGAGTTCTTGGCCCAGAGGCCACTTCTAATACAGGAAAATCCCAGGAGCGGCCAGGGAACCTCACTCCCTGATGCTACTACTGTGGTTTCAGAAGAATCAAACTGAACCCAGAATAGAGTTTTTACTTTCTTTTTCAGTTAGGGACATGCAGACAACTATAATCCCAGCTCTTGGGCAGTAGCAGAAGGAAGGAGAATCATGGGTTCAAGATTATCCTTGGTTATATATTGGGTTCAAGGCTAGCCTGTCTTTCAGAAAACAAACAAAATCTATAGTAAAATCAAGAGGAGGGAAAAAGACTTCAAAGAATAGTCATAAACAATAGCCCTTTGTACTGAATCTATGGTTGAAACCAAGTTTTAAGGCAGCAGGATCTTAAAAAAATTGGGGGGGGGGCAATAGTGAGGAAGGATGGCCCGAGACTGTAGTCATGAGGGCTGTGAATTCAGAACTGTGCTGTGCTGTGAGAAGCTTTCTTATGCTAACAACAAAATGTCTAAAGTACATGAGGTATTGTTGGGAAGTTGTTTACAACTGAGAAGACAAAGGAACCCAAATGTGAAGGTTCAAGCTCAGAGTCAGTCAAGGAGAAGGCTGTGGCCACAGATAGAGCCAGGGTTATTGTGTCAAGCAAAATAAGCCACACCCAGAAAGAAAAATACTGCACTCTTACCCTCACATGCAGAATCTAGAACTTCTGTAAAGCCATGGACATAGAAGGGACTATTTGTGAAAGAAGGAGGCCACCAAGAAGGGGGAAGATCAAAGAGAGAGTAATGGGCTTGAATATAAGGTACATTGTACACATCTGTGAATAATCACAGTGAAACAGTATTCTTAACAGTTAATATGTGATAATTTAATAAAAATATAAAACACTTAGGATAAGGTAGGATGTAGATATAATGAGGATGAAAACTCATTTCATTTGAGATATGGGTTCACTGTGGTTCAGCTGTGGCCTTGAACAATCAGGGCAGCATGGAGAATTAACAGAGTTGACGTGGGGGCTATAGGGGCCTCCGATGCACACCCTAGAGTGAATGCAAGATGTATCCTTGGGAGAAAATTGATCAGGTTTAGGCTTGGCTTTGGGAACATAAAACACACTGAAGTTAACTAACCCACACTGGCAAGGAAACTGCAATTTTAGAACTTTGCTATAAACACCAAATGAACCAGGCACAGAGGCAATAAAAGAATATTGATAAAAGTATGTTGGTCTGTGGCTAATTTACTTTCTACATGGGCTATCTTAGTCAAGGACAGTTTGTCAGAAACAGAAGCCCACTTGAGCCGCCCTAAGGAGCGGGACTTGCTATGGGGTGCAGTGGGTACAAATCTCAGTCTTGAAAGGGCAAGAAACATCTATCTGGATTTTCTAAGCAATTGCTCTCTCTCCCTGAGTCTCCAAGAAACTAATCCAATTCTTCCTGCAAAAAAAAAAAACAAAACCCACATTACTGGGGTGCAGGGTCCATGCTACACTGCCTGAAGGCATCCCATTTCCATCTTTCCATTCTGGCCTTC
The DNA here is from genome assembly GCF_949786415.1 of Peromyscus eremicus. Taxonomy (NCBI): domain Eukaryota; kingdom Metazoa; phylum Chordata; class Mammalia; order Rodentia; family Cricetidae; genus Peromyscus; species Peromyscus eremicus. The sequence goes on along the minus strand of NC_081416.1, from coordinate 78,635,218 downwards.
ATAGGTTGCATCTGGGATGTCCCTCATGTCTGCCCACATGGCCCTTTGGATTATGTAGTCTGTTCTGCATTCTCTTCATTCAGTGATGGCACCACTGGTTCCACATGCCTTTTAACACCATGGAGCCATTTTTGTCTCTTGAGTCTGTTCTCTTGATGTGGTTGGAAGCAGGTGGTAGGCTCTCTCGTTGGGAATCACACATAGTCCCTTTGTCAGTCTCTCTCAAGACAAGGGAAATATTTTGAACTCTTTCTTTTTTTTGGGGGGAGCACATTAAGATACTATGGACATGGTTTTTTGAAAAGAAAATTCAGACCAAGAAGTGCTTGACTGGCAGCTGACTTTCCCTTCAGATGCCATCTTTCACTGAGGATCAACTTCTATGACTAAAAGGAAGAGAAATGGAATGTAATAACCTTCGCTTCCAACATGACTGGACAGCGTAGGCCTCTGGGTATGCCTGTCAGGGTGTTTCTAGAGAAGACTAACTGAGGGTCCAAGACCTATCCTGAATGTGTACAGCTCTATCTCATGGGCTGGGGGCAAGACTAAAATAAATAAAGCAGGAAGGATAAGGACAAAGGTCATCAGAGCACTGATAGTCTCCTCTCTTGACTTCTGTCTTCCATGACAGAAGCTGATCTGCTCTGCCTCCCGTGTCATGATAGAATCCTTTGGAACCATGAGCCCAAATCATGAATTCCTCCTTCAAGTTGTTTCACACACATGTCTTGTCGTATCAATGAAAAAGTTGCTAATACAGAGAAATAGGTATGAAACTTATCTACAAATGCTAGATCAGGCACTGGAAACTGTGAGAGTCAGAAGCCCTGAGTGAATGAAGTCCTATGTGAACTGACATGGGCATGGGACATGAGACTGGCAAAGCCTCCTACTGCCCCATGGGGGAGCAAAGCCTTCCTTTTGTCTGTGTGTGGATATTGATAGAGTGGGCAGAAAATGTCCAGCATAGCTTTGTTCCCCAGGATGTTTATAGCCTGAAGACTGCTTCCCTACAGAAACTATTCCTATGGAGATTGGCTAAATCTGCCTCCTTGTTCAGCTGCATGTAATCATCCTGCCTCCTTGTTTGTCATTATATAATAACCCCACCCCAGCTGCTTGTAATAATCCCACTGCTCTGTTCAAATGTATGTAATAAACACTTCACTTCTTGTTGGGCGGTCGTGGCGCACGCCTTTAATCCCAGCACTCGGGAGGCAGAGCCAGGCAGATTTCTGTGAGTTCGAGGCCAGCCTGGGCTACCAAGTGAGTTCCAGGAAAAGGTGCCAAGCTACACAGAGAAACCCTGTCTCGAAAAACCAAAAAAAAAAAAAAAAAAAAACAAAACAAACAAACAAACAAACAAAAAACCCACACACACTTCAGCTTCTAGGGTGTTAAGGTTTCTTTATTGGAGAGCCCAGTTCACCAGCCTCAGATGTCTGTCTGACTATCTGTCTGTGTTTGTCTTTTCTTTATTCCCTTACTGACCCAGTCAGATCCATCCCTGGAGCTGTGCTGGACACAGCAAAACAAGATATCTCAGGGGTTCCCATAGGTATGTACACAGATCTTGTGGCAGGCTGGATGACATCAAAGCCAAGGGGACTGGGGAGGTGGCTAAGTGGGTCAAGTGCTTGTGTGAGTTTGAGGACTCGAGTTTAGATCCCCAGCAGCCATGTAAAAGGTCGGATCTGGTGGTTCACATCTGCAAACCAGGTGTTGGTGCTGAGTGGACGAATCCTGGAGTGCTTACTAGCTGGCCACTGTCGCTGAAATTACAAGCTTCCGATTCAGTGAGAGACCATGCCTCAAAAACTAAGGCAGAGAATGAGACAAGATGAGACTCAAAGTCAACATTTTGCTTCCACATGTACACACACCACACACATATGCATGCACCACAAAGGTAGGAAGGAGAGAGGAGAGAAGAAAGAAGACAAACTGACAGAGACAGAGAGACAGAGAGACAGAGAGAGAGAGAGAGAGAGAGAGAGAGAGAGAGAGAGAGAGAGATAGAACGAGGGAGAGAGAACACCAAGGCAGTCCCTCTTTCTCTAGTTGGGGACACATCATGGTGCTTTGCTCGTCTTTGCCTTTCTACTTCCTGGTGATACTAATTAACCCTCATTACTATTTATACACAGTCACCAACAGCTGCACCAGCATGGTAACCCCAGCCCTGAGGTGACTTGGCCGTTTTGTAGAGGACCTATAGTAAGATACCAAGCTACCTCCAGCCTGGAGATCCAGTTGTGACCTTCTGGAAGAGGACCCTACTGTGCCCAATCAGCCGTGACTCAATGTCAGGTAGGGGCACCAGACAGGAACAGGACTCTGAAGACCAGGCTCTTTGGTGTTCTTAGGTACACGTGGAAAGGCACAGGGAAGGAATCCATCTCAAGTTCTACTGACTAACCTGCACTCGGATGCTTCCCCACAGAACAGCCAGAGTCAGGGCTCTCCTATTGGTGATACAAGGAAGAACATGGCCTTCCACATTGAGTGGCTTATTGTGAACTTAGTTCATTGGCCCGGTACTGTATTATCCTTTCTTACCTGCAGCCTGAGTTTCGTCACATGAAAATGGGAGCGGAATTAGACACCACACAGGGATATAATGAGAGAAACTTTGTGAAATTCAAAGGTACATGGAATTTAAAAAAGGAGGATGCCAATGCCAGCTCCATCTCCCACTCAGTAGCAGCTGTGTGATTGTGAAGAATCTACTCAGTCTTTCTAGGCTTCATTGGTAAGATAACCAATAATAGTGAGGTCATTGTGTAATGAAAAGGGATGGAGCTTTGTGTGAGGTTGATTTGGATTTAAGTCTTATTGTGCCACCCCAGAGCGCTCTGCTGCAGCTTTACTGGGCGGTAGAAGCTCCTCAGTTACTCCCCTGCGCATTATAGTTCACAAACGTCTGCTTCAACTCACAGCCTTCCCTGTTCTAAGCTGAATTAGTCCTGCCTGAGGCTTCCTTTCGACCGGCCTAGCCAGAGCATTTTGGGATGGCTTTCACAGGTTTCTAATGGAGCCTTCTGTCTCCCAGCACTGTGAGAACTATTAGCTCCCATCTCTAACTTACAGACTTCCTAGAAACTCTTTATGGAGAAGCCTCTAACATTCTATTCCTATCTCAAAGGTAAAACAAAGCTTTGCTGCTTATTAAATCTCTTCAAATCTGGTTTTTACATTCCATCCATCTCTCCATCTCTCCTCTCCCCATCTCTCTATACTTCCCTCCTTTCTTCATTTCCTCTTTTCCCCCTCCAATCTTCTCTTCTTTTCTAGTTGTAGAATACTTAAATATACTCCTATTATCACCAGTCATGGGCTTAGGTGTATATTTAGTGCAAGTGTGTTAGCTGGCTATGGGGCTCATGCCTTTAATCCCAGCACTCAGGAGGCAGAGGCAAGCAGATCTATCTTAGTGCAAACCAGCCTGGTCTACTAGTGAGATCTGGGCTAGGAAAGGCTACATAGGGAGACCATGTTCCAAGCAGATTGGAAAAGAAAAAACGTGTAACTATTCTTTTATCTGACAAAATAGAATTCAAACTAAAACTAATTAGGAGAGCTAGAAGATACTACATATTCACTAAAGAAAAATCCACTAAGAGGATATTATAATTCTAAACATTTATGAACCAAATGTAAGTGTACTCAATTTCATAAAAGAAACACTATCAGATTTAAAATCACAGATTGACCCCAACTCAGTGGTAGTGGGTAACCTCAAATACTACACTCTCACCAATAGGCAGAGCATCTAGGCAAAAACTAAATAGAGAGGCTCTGGAGCTAGATGTCATCATAAATCAAATGGGTCTAACAGGTATTTACAGAACATTCCACCCAAACACTGAGGAATACATTTTCTTCTCAGCAGTCCATAGAACTTCCTCTGAAATCAACTAAATATTAGGACACAAAGAAAGCATCAACAAATTTAGGGAAATTGAAACAACACCCTGACTCCCATCGACACAGAGGAACAAGGCTGAGTGTCTACAGCAGCAGCAACGTGAGAAAGCATAGAAATTTTTGGATGCCAAATCACACAGTACCAGATGAAACCTGAGTCAGGAAAGAACTCAGGGAGTCAATTTAAAAAATTTCTTGAATTGAATGAGAACACAGCATACCAAAAATCTATGGCACACAATGAAGGTGGTTGTAAGTGGAGAGTTTATAGCACTGAGTTTCTATAAACAGCAACTGGTGAGATCTCATGCTAATAACTTAATGTAGCACCCAAAGGCCTTGGAAAAACAGGAACAAACAACATCTAAATAAGGTAGACTACAATAGACAAGAAAAGTCGAGGTTGAAATTAATGAAATAGAAACAAGCAAATAAACCATAAAGAACCAACGAAATAAAAACTTGGTTCTTCGAAGAGATTAACAAGACTGACAAATCTTTTGCCAAATTAACCAAAAGAAAGGGAGAGAAGCCTCAAAATAATAAAATCAGAGATGAAAAGGGAAACATTACAACAGATACTGAGGGAATTTGAAGAATCCCAAGGACAGACTGTAAACACCTATACTCCACTAAACTGGAAAATCTAAAAGAAATGAATTAATTTATATATACATTCTGCAAAAATTAAATCAATATGAAGGAAATAATTTAAATAACCTATAACAACCAATGAGTTAGAAGTAGGAATTAAAAACCCCAGGACCAGATGACTACAACATAGAATTCTACCAAACCTTCAAAGAGGAACTAACATCAATACTCCTCAAATTACTTTGTAAAATAGAGAAGGAAAGATCACTTCTAACTTCTTTGTATGAAACAAGTATTATTCTAATGTCAAAACCAGACAAAAACTCAACAAAAATGAAACCTGTAGACCAATTTCTATGATGAGCAGAAATGCAAAAATTCTCAATAAAATACCTGCAAATCAAGTTTAAGAGCACATCCCAGAGATGCACAGGATGGTTCAACATGTATAAATCAAGAAATGGAATCCGTCATGTTAACAGACTCAAGGACAGAAACCACATGATCATCTTACTGAATTCAGAAAAAGACTTTGACAAAATCTTACATCCTTCTATGATAAAAGTCCTGGAAAATCCAGGCAGATGAGGGACACAATAACACAAGAAAGACAATATACCATAATATCACAGCCAACATCATGCTAAATGGAGAATAACACAAAAAATTCGCAAGAAAACCAGGACTAAGTTAAGAACTTGTGCTGTCTCCATTTTTGTTCACCACGGTACTTGATGTCTCAGCTAGAGCCATGGAACATGTCAAGGGAATACAAATGGGAAAGGTAAAGTCATATTATCCTTATTTGCAAATGGCATGACTCGCTATATAAACAACCCTACATAAGGACTCCACCAGAAAACTTCTGTAGTTGACAAACACATTCAGCAAAGTGGCAGAATATCAAATTAACACACAAAAATCAGTAGCCTTCTTATATACAAATGATAAACATATGGAGAAAAGAAATCATGGAAATAATTCACAACAGACTAAAAAATATGTCAAGGAATATATTTATTTAAGGAAGGGGAAGAATTGTATGATAAAAAAATTAAGGTGTTGAAGAAAGAGATTGAAGAAATCAGAAGATGGAAAGATCTCCCATGCTCATGGATTAGAGGATTCATATTGTAAAAATGGCCACCCTATCAAAAACATTGTACAGATTCAACACAATTTCACTCAAAATTCCTATGAAATTCTTCTTAGAAATTAAAAATAAACATAAGCTTCACACAGAAACACAAAGAATCCAGGATAACCAAAATAATCCTGGGTCCATCACCCCAGATTTCAAGTTATACTACACAGCTTTAGTAATAAAAAAAAACAGATTCATTCAGATAAGCACATTGATTAATAGAATAGAATTCAGGACCCAGATAAAAGTCCTTACACCTACAGCCACCTAATTATAGACATAGAAGCTAAAAATACTCACAGGAGAAAAGTACTGTGGTGGTATTGTGTTCCCCAAAATATTGTGCAACCTAATAAACTTATCTGGGGTCAGAGAACAGAACAGCCACTAGATACAGAGGCTAGAAAATGGTGGCACTCACGCCTTTAATCCTAGCATTCCAGAGGCAGAAATCTGTCTGGATCTCTGTGAGTTCAACACCACACTAGAAACAGCCAGGCATGGTGACACATGCCTTTAATCCCAGGAAATGATGGCAGAAAGCAGAAAGGTATATAAGGCGTGAGGACCAGAAACTAGAAGCTTTTGGTTGGTTAAGCTTTTAGGCTTTTAGCGGCAATTCAGCTGAGATTCATTCTGGATGAGGACTCAGAGGCTTTCAATCTGAGGAAACAGGATCAGCTGAGGAACTGGCAAGGTGAGATAGCTGTGACTTGTTCTGTCTCTCTGATCTTCCAACGTTCACCTCAATACCCAGCCCAGATTTGTTTTTATTAATAAGGACTTTTAAGATTCGTGCTACAAAATACAGCATCTTCAATAAATGATGCTGCTCAAACTAGACAGATGCATATGAAAAATAATAAAACTAGATGCTTACCTCTCACCCACTGGCAGATCACCTGCAAATAGATCAAGAACTTAGACACAGACCCTGAGTCTGATAAAGAAAGAAAGGATATGCTTGAGATTATAGGCACAGGAAAGGACTTTCCAAACAGGATCCAGGTATCATATTAAGACCAATAACTGATAAATGGGACCTCATGAAACTGAAAAGCTTCTGTAAAGCAAATGACACCATCATTGAAGTGAAGATGCAGACTACTGAATGGAAAAAAAAACTTTATCAGTTATACATCTGACAAGAAAGTTAATATCTATACTATACAAAGAACTAAAAACAAACAAGCCCCCCTAACATTAAGAAAACAAACAGCCCAATAAAAAATGGAGCATAGAACTAAACAGAGAGTTCTCAAAAGATTAAAAATAAATGCCTGGCAAACAATTTAAAAAATGTTCAACATTGGGGAAATGCAAATTAAAACTACTTTGAGATTTCATCTCACCCCAGTTAGAATGGCCAAAATTAATAAAACAGATGAGAGCACATGAATGGATGTGGGGAATGAGGAACACTTACTGTTAGTGGGGATGTAGTCTGGTACAACAACTACAGAAATCAATGTGGAGGTTCCTCAGAAAGCTGGAAATAGATCCACCATATGATCCAGTTATGCCACTCTTGGGCATAAATCCAAAGGACTTTATATCTTACAACAGAAATATTTACTCTTCCATGTCCATTGATACTCACAATAGCCAGTAAATAAACAGTCTAGATGTCCATTAACTGATGAATGCATAATGAAAATGTGGTATATTTGCACAATGGAATATTATTCATTTGTTAAGAAAAATTAAATTACAAAATTCCCAGGTAAATTGGAAACATCCCGAGTGAGGTAACACAGACCGAGAAAGGCAAACATTGCATGTTCTCTCTATGTGGATGTTAGCCTGATTCTGTATTTGTATTTCACTGGAATAACCATAGGGGTTAAGAAACTTGGAAGGAACTGTAGGTAAGGGGAGAATCTTACAATTGAGAAGACATAGAATACAAAGATATAAAGAGGGGAGAAGGAATAATGGACTAGGAAGGATTAAATGGGGTGAAAGATGGGAGGGCAGGATAGAGGGAAGAACATGGGGAGGGATAATTAACACTAAACACCTTTTGGAAAAAAACATGGAAACCTACTACTGTAGAAACTTCCATACATATATGATGAGTTACCCTATAGTAGGGGAGACACTACTCCAACTAGACACCACATGCAAATAAAAATCCAGTATCAGAAATAGGTTACCTCTTTGTTGAGCTATTGTTCAGACCCCCAAGCATTACAGGCTATTGCTACTATTCTTGGTTATCCTACAGAACTTGACAGTAAGGCCCTATTGCTGAAGATACCACATATTTGAGTCACAGAACATCAAGATGGTACTCACCAGGAAGCTTCAGCCCTACTAGCTAGCTCTCATAGTGCTAAAAGGTGCTATACATGCTACTGGAGGAGAAGAGTAATTATCAGTCTCACCCAGATATGAACTCTATGAGCTATAATAATGACTGATCTGAAGAGATATGCCCATGGGTGCAATAGTGGCATGAATATTATGGGAGTATCCAACCACTTTCTAATTGGATCTAAGGCCAACTCCATATGTACTCCATATCTGACACTGTTAACAGGGTGAAGAACCTGTGGCTAGATAGGTCATAGGCCCTATGTGAGAACCTACTACTATTATTCTGCTAAATGGACATAGTGTCACAACTCCTAATCACTATTGCTACACCCATGTCAGTGAATTTTTCAACTCTCATCAGAGAAGTCTCTTAGTAGTTAGAAATTAACACAGAGAGTCTCAACTGGTCAAGGTGCAAGGCATAATAGAAGAGTTCTCAGACCCGAATAGAATGTCTATATCATACCACTCTTCCCAGGGCTCAGAAGTCTTTGCAAAGAGGGATCAGAAAGACTGTAGGAGCCAGGCACAGTTGATAACTTCAAAGAAGCCCTGCTTCACAGTCACAAGACAGTTGCACATATGAACTCTAGTGATTGTGCACAAGACCTGAACAAGATCAAGCCAGGCAGTCTACGGCCATACCACACTGAATGTGCTGGATCTCATCTGACCTCGGAAAATCAAGCCAGACAGAGTCCCAGAATTGAGGGGAGTAGATGGGCATGAAATCCCACTGCTAGCTGGGGAGCTATTGGTGTTTGATAGTTGCTAGGAGAGGATGAGTTAGTTTTCTTTAATGTGGTTGGTCAGCCACACTCCAGAGCAGACTTGATTCATAAGACTGGTTGGGTAACAAAGCTTGAACCTGGTCTGATAAAAATAATGTAGAAGGAAACTCAAAACTGAGTGTGTAGGGAGGTGAAGGTGAAGAGAGTTGATCTTGGAGGAGTTAGGGGAGAGAGGGTGAACATGATCAAAATATATTCTATAAAATCCTTAAAGAATTAATAAAATATTATTTAAAAAACCAAGTAAGTAGCCATGGCTGTTACACAGAGAAACCCTGTCTCAAAAAACAAACAAAAAAAAAAAAACCGTGCAAGAACATAAAGTGAAATTCCCTTCACACTTCTGTGTCCTCACACATATATTGCCATCGCAGATATAGTCTTACTATCAGTTTGGTATTTATCTTTCCAATTATTAACTGTATATTAAGTGTCTGTATCTATAGTTATAGAGTGGCAGGTATACCTACATCCCTGCCTATACCTACATTATATGATTATGTACATTTAGCAAATACTTATGTGTTTGTTTAAAATAAATTTTAGCTTTGTGTTTGCATGCCTTCATTTTATTTTTTAGCAGAAATAGCATCATACCATATGCTAGTTTCTTTTCCTGTTGGTGTGACAAAACACTCTGGAAATTCAACTTAAAAGAGAAAGAGTTAGTCTGTAGTTCCAGAGAGATATACAGTCCATCATGGCAGGGCAGACAGGGCTGCAGGCAGGGACCACATGGATCTTCATTTCTACCTATATTGTCTTAATCCAGGCTGCCATACAAATCACCACAGGTGTTAACAGAGAGTGATTGGCTTAAGCTGTAAACAGTTACCTCACACAGTGCTTATGGAGGTTGTAAGGTTGGGGTACCAGCATGGTTGGGTTTAGCTAAGAGCCCTCTTCATGCGGCAGACAGCCTACTTTTCTTGGTAACTTCATGTGGCTCAATGAAGATGGACTAGGTATCTCACTTCTTGTAAGGTTGTTAACACTGTTCATAGTGGAGCCACTTTCATGATTTAATTATCTTCCCAAGGCTCCATCCCCAAATTCAATCCCATTAGAGGCTGAATTTCAATTTGTGAATTTGGGGTGGGGCACAAACATTCAGTTCATAGTTTATAGAGCACTTCTTGCACATGTGTTTTTCTAGGCACTTAACTAGATTTCTTGAAAGAAGTTTAGGTAAATGTCCATAAAATTAATTCAATATATTATTGCATTGCCTTCTAGGAATTCCCCATCAGCCTGATCTTCTGCCAGTGGTGCTTATCAATACCCAGGTATTATTATTTTTTCTTTGAGTTTATGTTTACCTTAACTCCCTACTGGAGAACTTCCAGGAACATGACTTTGTAATTTACAGTGTCTCCATTACTATATAATCAAACATCTTTTGATTTGTGTCTTTTTCCCACATGTTGCCATTTATATCATTCGCCCAATTTTCTATTAAGTTTTAGCATTTTTATCTCATTATTTTTTGAGAAACCTTGACAAATTGGAGTCTCAACCATCTGGTTATCATATATGTTGAACATTCTTTCATCTTTGCATTTAACTTTGAACCTCTTTGAGAATATTTTAAAACATATAGTGTATCATTAGGTTTTGTGGTCAAACTTATCAATATCCTACTTCAGAACGTCGGAATTTTTTTAAACCTCATTTGTGAGGAGTCCATATAACATAACACTTAAAACTTTTGGCTCTCTCTCTCTCTCTCTCTCTCTCTCTCTCTCTCTCTCTCTCTCTCTCTCTCTCTCTCTCTCTCTCTCTGTATGTGTGTGTGTGTGTACATATGGGGGCATTTGCATGTGGAGGCCAGATATTGCACTGGGTGTTTTCCTCTATCCTTCTTTATGGTGGTTTGGAGGAGAATGGTCCTTATAGGCTTATATATTTGAATGTTTTGTCCCTAGTTGCCCTAGTTGGTGGAATTATTTGGGAAGGAAGAATTAGGAGATGTGCCCTTGTTGGAGGGGGTGTATCACTGGGCTTCAAAAGCCCACACAACTCCAGTTAGCATTCTCTCTCTCTCTCTCTCTCTCTCTCTCTCTCTCTCTCTCTCTCTCTCTCTCTCTCTCTGTGTCTGTCTGTCTTTCTATCTGTCTCTGCCTCCTACTTTCAGATAATGATGTAAGCTCTCAGCTACTTGTCCAATGCCGTGCCTGCCTGTCTGCTGCCATGCTCCCTGCTGTGATGGTCATAGTCTATAACACTCTACAACTATGAATCTCGAATGTTTTCTTTTGTAAGTTGCACTGGTCTTGGAACATATTGTCATGGCATTATATTTTTTGAAACAGGCTCACCCACTGAACCTGGAGTTTTGCCAACTAGCTAGACTAGCTGCCCTCAAGTCCTCTAGTATCCTCTGGTGTCTACCCTACCTAGTTCTGGAGTTAGAAATTTATGTTGTCACACCCAGCTTTTATGTGGGTGCTGGAATCCTAATATGGGTCCTCATGTTTTACAGCAAACACTTTACCAACTGAGCCATCTCCCCAACCTGTTTTTGTTTTTTGATATATCTAGACTATACCCTTGAGTATTTTAAAAGGTAGTGTCTACTCCACAGTTAAATCATACTTAGCGAATCAATCATCCTATTACCACCATCTTGAAGTCCTGCTTTTATAATATATTAACTATCCATATGTGAGGCAGCCTTTTCTGGGCTCTCTAGTCTACTGTTACTCTGTTTGGCTATTTCCACGCCAGGGTCACATTTTGAGAGGCTGTCAGTTTTAATGATGCTGTCCTGGAGCTTCGGAAGTGACAGAGAGTGATTTCCATGCATACAACCAAGAGAAAGGCTCACTTAGATGTCTCCTCGGAGTGGCTTCTGCCTCTTTCTTGTTTATTGATGCTTCAGGAAGGTCCTGCTCAACACCAGAAGAGCCTCGGGCATTTTATTACTCAGTGCTTGGCCTACAAACATTTATCAATTATTAATCTCAGAGAGGAGAGAAAATTCTGAAGGTCAGTCTGGGTCTCGCTCTGAAACCCTCACGTCCTGTCTTGGATTTTTTTCTTCTCAGGATGACTGAGGTAGGAGGTAGGGCTGACTCCACCTTGTAAGTGCAAACACTCATGGTCCTTCCCTGTGTCCCTCTAAGGTAATTATGATTGTCTTATCTCAGTCCTTTTATAAAGCACGGGCTGTGGTGCTAACTTATAACATGTGTGGTGCTAGAGCTTTGTTAATCTTAGAATGTGCCCAAGTAGGTCTTGTTACATCTGAATTACTTATTAAGCAGTAGGGAGAAAAGGGAGTCTGGTTACACCTCAGGTAATACTGCTATCCATTTATCATGGCACTTTAGACTACAGCTGTTTGTTTCTGAGTCTGTTTCTAGCTATAGACTGTGAGCCTCTGCAAGGCAGGAACATCATCTAATCTGTCTTCGGAGCTCCTCCTCCTAGTATGCAGTGCCTAGCAGAATCTGGCACAAAGTAAGTGCATCATTATAGTAACATGTGCCTAAGTGGATTGAGTACTTAGCGCTGTAAGCCCCCAATATCACCCTAATTACGTAAGTTTTTTTCTGCCCCCGTCACTCACCATCCCACCATTTCCGCTTGCTCCTTTGCCTCACTATATCGCGCCATTGTATAATTTCTTTATTGCAATATTGCCTGTATGACCCTCATGGCTGTCTCCATTCGCGTCTTTTACATTAAATCAGATATCTGCACCAGCACAAGAGGCTCTCTGCAGCTTGATCATCGAGCAATGGATCAGACAGCTGAACCGCTGATTTAATTGGCATGAAATAACTAAGCCATCTGTTCTGCAGAGTTGATTTTTTAAGTGTTACTCTCCTATCTGCTCTGAAATTTCTTGGCCACTTGGAAAGACTACTGATGTCAGACAGCAGGTCACAAAGCGTGACTGCTCTAAGGCAGTGAACAGGGGCTGAAGGGAAGTTGAGGGGCGCTGCTGTTCACCCTGATTTAGCTTTCCTCACTGCACTTATTAGTATTTGCTACATTACATTTTAATCTGTTCGTCTGTTTCTCTAGATACACACTGATTACCAAGAGTTAGGGACTTTGTTCTTGCTGCTCCCTGCTGAATGTCAGGGCTAAGAATACCTTCATTTTGCTTCCAAGGGAGTCCGTTCAGCTGCCCTTTGGGTTTAGTTTTGTGAGACTTGGTGGCACGTGTATCCATGGAGATTGTCAGGTAGATGGAAAGAAGGTACAAAAGTTGACCCAGGGAACTGTCTAAAGACCAAGCTGGCAAGGTAAATGCCTGTGTGAAGATTTGCCTTAGCATGAGAGCCCCCGGTTCCAATGTATAAAACAGTGAGAAATGGTTCAGCAGCTGTCCATTGGTCAATTTGATGGGATACACCTTAGGAATATTATTTAATCTTTTTGGACTTGGGTGTTTTGATTTATAAAATAAGAATTACCTTTAACATCTTCAATTTTTGAAGATCGAAGAGATAATGCATCTGAAGTAACCAACTGCCTTATAAGCTGCAGGTGATAAGTGCTGTGTAGATACTGATTCTGAGAACTCTAGGTTGGGAACTGTTATTATCTCTAGCTTATGCATCTGGGGAAATCCAGGCATCTGGATGTGCTTCAGTTCTCCTGATAGAAACCAAAAGCTCTGGGATTCAAACAAAGGCTTGCTGCAGAGTCCACAAAACACAGGGATAAGGTAGGTGATGAGTGTTTTGAGCTGTGAATGCCCTCTTCCCACTTTCAAGCTATTGATGATTTGAAAACTGTTATGCTTTGGATGTAAAAATCTCTCTCACACGCTCATGCATGAGTACCTGGTCATCACCTTGTTTCATGACATTGTGAACTTTGGGACATGCTGTCTAGCTCGTGCATGCAAGCCACTAAGGATATGCCTTTGTGAATTATCGGCCCTCTCATTTCCAGTCCTGCCCACTGTTCCCTGGTCTGCTAAGAGGTGAACAGGCCATGCTGCAAGCTCCCACCACCATGGTATGAGCTGCTCCAGTCACATTCCTTTTCTACCATAAAGGACTGAAGTTCCTTGAAACTGGGAGCCAAAAATGAATCCATCCTCTTTTAATTTGCTTCCACCAGGCATTTTGTAACAGTCAGGAGAAAAGTAACGCAGGGGATAAGACACGAAATTGTGGAGTTGTGGTAAGAATGAGGCCAGAGGCCAGGAGTTTAGATCAAAGGATAGAGGATAAAGGAGTTTACACCTGTTTCTATGATGAGGAGCTGGGGTTAAAGTGAATGGTTGAGGGACACAAGCTCCCAAGGGCTCTGGTATAAGCGTCAATCCAGATCTAATTAGAGAACAGTTGAGTGAGCCAGAAACCAAGAGGAGGAGCATATCAGGAGGGAGAAATAGGGACTCATCGGGGTGGTTACACTCCTCTCGCAAGATGAGTAAATGCCTCCTAATTTACTATTTGGACAAGATGCCAGGTGCCTTGTAGGTAGCCCAGGCTGGAGAAGGCCATGCCCCACCTCCCTCCTCTCAGCATGAGGTCACCTTCCCATCTTGCCCCTGCCTTAGTGAAAGTCCTTCTCTATGTCTGGTCAGTGCAATGGCCCCAAATCTCCTTTAGGGGGACAATGGACTCCAAGAGCATTCACCACTGTGAGTGGGAGGGTGTTCTTGGAGCAAAGAAGGATCTGTACTGCAGGAGAACATCCTGTTTCCTGCAAGGAACAAGAAAAAAGGAAAAAGTGCTTCATTCCTACTTAATTGACATCTATTATTGTGTTTGCTAGGTGCCAGACTTCCACACACATGATGCATTAACTTATTTAATGCCCTCAACCACCTGCAAGCTATGTTTCTCCGCCACCCCCCCACCCTTGTACACATAGGAAATGAGGAAGAAGAGGATGGATTTTGTTACTTCAGGTGCAGCACAAAGGATCACCACTATGCCAGAACAAGTTTGACATTCTTAGAACTTTTTTTTCTGGTCCTGTAGTCAGTAGTTGAAAGGTGTGCCAGGCTCCATGCCGACAAGTTATTTTTGCCACAGACCTTGCTATACAGCCCATTCTGTCCTTTAATTCACAATCTTCCTACTCCAGCTCCTCCTGCTGGAGTTTCAGGTGTGTGGCCATGTCAGTCATTCTCTGCAGGTGTCATTTAGTTTCCCGATCACTTCTAAAAGTCCTAGGACTGATATTCATCCAAAGAGTAGTTATTGAATAACTACCACATTGCTGGGTGCTGATCTAGACACCAATGACCCTGACTTTCGTCCTCTCACGTATGTGTTAAGATAGAGAGACAATTAGTGATCAAATGAGCCATTGTACAGCCAGAGACAATAAGCACCATGTAGGCTGATGTGAGAAGGAAACATCACAACCAGGGAGGGCTCCTGGAGGAAGGTGATATTTGTGCTGAGATCTGAGCAATTAAAAGAGAGACTGATACAGAATATGAAGGATCTGTTAACAAGGGTAAAACACCTGATTGGGGGAGCTTGCTACTTCCTGGCACAGACTGAGAATGAGGATGAGATGGGGGATGGGTGTGTTGAAACACAATACGGGGCAGGTTAGAAACCACCTTGTAGATGGTAAGGAGTGGCCAGTCTTTGGCTCATTCTCTTTCAGCTCAAGTGTGTTAGTAATTTCTTCTAGAAAAGAGACAAACACCACTCTAGTCTCACTTGTCCACTGCCTTGGATAGTAGAAGGGAGATCTTATTTTCCCCCTGCGAGCTTAATTTATCTAGCTGGCCCCACTGGAGGTCAAGGTCTGACTCTGTCTGTAGGAATCAGTTTTTCCTATGACAACTCTGGATTTAGCAACTTCCAGCAGGTAACAGAATTTCTCATAGGAGATTCCATTCTAAAAACAGTTGGCGAATCACTTTGTTTAGTAGTGAGAATGGGGCTTTATCCAGGCCTCCTTCAAGAAAGGGTGCCATGAAGGCCTTTCTAAATTATTATTTTTAATGTGAGTGTATGAATGTGTGTGCAGGAATACATGTGTCTGTGCATATGTATAAAGGCCAGAGGACAATCTTAGGTAGAATTATTCCCAGGAACATGGTCCACCACCACCACCATACCTGCCATACTTCTTTATCTGCACTCTCTCTCCTTAAGACAGTCTTTCTTCTTGGAATTGCTCCTCTCACAATTACCTCCTTTAGTGTCTCTATCACCTGTGCATGGGACAGAATCTTATTGGTCTGGACCTTACCAGTTGGACTAGAGTGACTGGCCAGCCATCCCAGGGATCCTCACACTTCTGCCCTTCCAGCACAGGGATAACAAGTGTGTGCCATCACTCCAGGCATCTTCATGTGGGTTCTGGAGGTTGCATTCAGGTCTTCCTGCTTGCAAGGCAAGCACTTTACCATTGAGCCTTCCCTCCAGCCCCTACCTCCTGCCATCAGCCCCAGTAGGCAGGCTACTCCGCAGTACTGTGCTTTTTGCTGTTGTTTGGTTAATATTCTATTTTGGAAGCACAGAAGAATGGGAATCTCCAATGCTCCCTTCCTACTTCACATTCTTGATTTTCTATGACAGTGGATTTTGGTCTTTATATGCTTCTTCCATTGTAATTCGCCCATCATGCAGTATTACTGAATCCATTGGTCAAACGCTTAAGAATTATATCACCTGGAAATGAAGTTGGGTGCATTTTAAAGGAGGTGTTGAGTCTAATTCCATTTTTGTTTTTGGTTTTTTGAGACAGGGTCTCTCTGTGTAGCTTTGCACCTTTACTGGAACTCACTTGGTAGCCCAGGCTGGCCTCGAACTCACAGAGATGCGCCTGGCTCTGCCTCCCGAGTGCTGGGATTAAAGGCGTGCACCACCACTGCCCGGCTTAATTCCATTATTCTATGGTTAGTTTATTATGGAAATATATAGAATATGCAGAAAGAGAAAATTGAGAAAATGCAAATTCAATGAAACATTCTAAATTATGTGGAGAGCATGCAGTAAGGAGATCCTAAATCTAGCTCAACTGTTGCACAAGACAACATCTTCCTTGACCTAGGACTGAGGATCTGGTTCTGGAAACTTCATAGTATGTGCCCTCTGCATATTTACTTGCTAAGTGATTGGATTGCATGCAGTAGCTTGTCAGAATATCCTACTTTCCTTATTTTATTTCTAAAAGGTTTCATGCCATATATTTTAAATTATGTATATGTTTGTGTATCTGTATGCAGATTATGCACAGGTGCTTGCCGAGGTGTTGGATCTCCCCCTGGGGCTGGAGTCACACACAGCTGTAAGCCACTTGACATGAACACTGGAAGTTGAACTCAGATCCTCTGGAAGAGCATGCATGCTCTTAACTGCTGAGCCATCTCTCTGGTACCTCTATATTTTGTTTTTTGAAGGGAAGTTAGTGAGGTTATTATGTGATTAGACAGAAATACATAATGATAGGACAGTACACAATCGAAGACATAGGTGCAGGATACTCTACAAAGAGTCACACTTAGATGACTTTCTTATTTGTTTATTATAAAATTTTTGTACGAGTACATACTGTATGCTGAGCGTATTCTCCTTCATAAACCTGCTATTCACTTTCTTTGACCTGCTCCACTCCTGTTAACCCTTTCTGTCTCCCTAGACAGTTTTACACATATATCTATGTCATATGCATGGTTTTATGTAGCAACATAAAATTTAAGAATCACAAATGAGAGAAAAATGTGTGATATTTGTCTTTAAGATATTATCTTAACTCTTTTAATATGATTATCTATTGTTGGACCCATTTTCCTGCACATGATGTGACTTCACTCTTCAGTATAACCGAAAATATCACCATTGCACAAATACCATGTTTTCCTCATCTATTTCCTCCGTTGTTAGACGCCTAGTTTGGTTCCATATCTTAGCTATTGTAAATAGTGCTGCAGTAAGCATCAATGTGAAAATATCTCCAAAATATATTGACCTGGAGTACTTTGTGTAAATAGCCAGGAGTGATATAGGTGGTTATATGAAAGACTCATTTTTAGTTTCTTTCTTTTATTTTTTTTAATTTTGTATATCAGAGTTTATTCTCTGTATGTATGTCTATGCATCATGTGTGTGCAGTACTCACAGAGCTCAGAGGAAGGCATTGGCTCCCCTGGAACTGGAGTTACAGAAGGTTGAGAATTGTCATGTGGGTGCTGGGATTTGAACTTTGGTTCTCTGCAAGAGCAGCCAGTTAGACTGCTGAACCATCTTAACCACTGAACTATCTTTCCAGTTCTTACTTTCAGTTTCTTGAGAACCTTTATATTGACTTCAGATGTGGTTGAAATCATTCCTATCCTATCAGCAGTGTGTGACGTCTCCCATTTGTCTGCATCCTCATGTTTTTCCTATGCATTTGTCTAGAATGACTTAAAACAACAGAACTGAAGCTCTGTACCTAGTTATGTTTATATACATAGATATATCCACATAGAGAGGTATATAGACATAGGGATCCATTTACAGAGGAGAGTCTGAGAAGGAGGGGGAGAGAAATGAAGAGAGAGCATGCAAATCTAGCCACTCTAGTGATACTGATAGATACACACAGTGCGTACCGCTAAATGTATGCTTATTTCAAGCCAACCGCTCTGGTATGTAGATACACACAGAGCGTATACTGAGGAGAAGGTTCTGAAACCGCTGTGGCGTACAGATGTGGAGAAAACACACTGGCATGTTTGCTCAAGAACAGAGGTTCTCAACCTGTGGGTCAAGACTTCTTCGGGAGTCGAATGACCCTTTCACAGGGGTGACAAATGAGATATCCTGTATATCAGATATTCACAAAACAGTAGCAAAACTACAGTTATGAAGTAGCAATGAAAATGATTTTATGGTCGGGGGTCACCACAACATGAGGAAGTGTGTTAAAGGGTCTCAGCATCAGGAAGGTTGGGAACCACAGGTCTAGAACCTCCTCTTGTTGGAGTAGGTAACTTTGACAATCACAGAGCTGATTGTGCCACATCAAACAAAGCCCTCAGGGAAACTCAGTGGTGTCCTGTGGTGGTCCTGGCTGGATCTCTTAGGTAATGGAATCAGAAGGGGCACAGCTGGAAGGTCAGACACTAAGCAAATGGAGATGAGCTCATCACACTGAGGAAGTAACTGGTTCTCACTGCCTGGAAGTCTTGACGGCCCCTGCTCAGGGAAAAATGCTCATTCAAGTACATCTCCCTTTTATTGGAGGTGGCGGGGGCTTGCTGCTGTTGGATAGTCTGAAGAATGCGCCCACCCTTACTCATCAGGCAGTCCTGCTTAATTAGAGCTTTTAGTTGGTGTCTCATCTCTTTTGGATGAAAGCTAAGTCTCTTGTACCACATACGAGGCTTAGCAAGAGCTACTTTCTTTTTGTTCACTAAGTTACAGCCATGTTACCCTCCTTTCCATTCCCAGTCTCGGGGTCTTTGCCCATTCTGTCTCTTTGCTGGGGGGCTCACCACAGCTTTGGCTCAATTGGCTTCTATTCTCTCTTCAAGTTTCCACTTAAATGTCAGTTTGTCAGAGAATCATCTCCACATCTTTGAAAAAAAAAAGTTTTCTTTAAGGAAAGTTTTCTTACCATGTCTTCCAGATCCAACAGGACTAACTTGCATATGAATTCACAAAGACTGTGGCAGCACACCCAGGACTCGCACAGATTCAAGTCAGACAAGGTCTCTGGGCCCTTCAACACGCCATTATGGATGGGGGAGGAGCTTATGAGGCCCCACCCCTCCCGGAGGAACTTTTGGCAGTTAAGAGTTCCTGTGAGGGGGAAGTCATTTTCTTTAGTGGTGTAGCCATTGGTAATTTGCTCTTGTTCCAGTAACTATCCCCCCCTAGCCATGTCCACAGAAGCTGCTCTAAATTCAGCGGGCCACAAAAAAAGGATGCAAAAGTCAGAGGGGCAGAAAGGAAGGAGATACACAGGAGCATGAAGGGCTAAGGGTATACGATGGGGTGAATATGATCAAATGCATTGCATGTGTGCATAAAATAATTAAAGATAAAACAAATGTTTCCTTTTGAGTACCCTATTCTCCACACCATCTGACATTGTCGATTCATGTTACTGGTTTGGTGTCTGCCTTCCCTGTGAGTAGATATTTTCCATGAGGGTAGTAGCTGCATAATGTTTTCTTTTTTCATGGTGTCCCTGGTGTTAAACACAATCTATGATGCCAGAGGTTCTGTTCACAAATGTTTGCAGAATGAATGACTGGACCTTTAGAAGGTGCTTATTCAAATTCAAACTATCCACTGATGACATGGAGGAGCCTCGGTCCAGCTCCACCCATTGCTTGGCTTATATTAGATGCTCAATAAATATTTGTTGACCAATTGACAGACATGGAAAGAGGCAATGAGGGATGTTGTCCAAATAGGCTCCCAGCCTATCAACTCAGCCACAGGCATCCCATGATCATCTGTATCCACCTGCATCCCAGTGTCCTCTGGGATGCCTTCCAAAGTCTGCCTCCAAAACCTGTTTGCTATGTTTTGTTTCCTCTCTATTGCAGATCATCTGCTTTCACTGCTGCTCTTTCTCTTTGTCCACTTGGTGGCCCTAGCAGTGAGTGCTCTTGCTCTGCTCCTTTGCATCTAGTTCTGTGCTGGAAGCAAGCCTATCTGCCTCAGGGCTTCTAATACTGGAAGCGCTGGGCTGGTTCCACCTTCTCCTGTGCTCAATTGGTCTTTAGAGACTGCAATCCAGACCAGTGCCTTTGGACACCACTCAGAGGAAGATGTCAGGTAGTCATCCCCACTGTGGTTATCATTGCTATTTAGAACATCAAACTGGTTACCAATTACCAAATGCAGGAAACAGAATGCCCTGCATTTTAACTATGCAACCAGGCAAGGCACCAAAGCCAGGTCTTTGTATGCCTGACCAGATGGGCTGTCTGTGGATCAGTTACTTTGGCCATTGGCCACTCCAGGCATCGGCTGCTTATCATCCTCCAAGTGGCCAAGTGTGGTGCTGGCTTCATTTCCTGGCAGGCTTGGCTGTGGGAAGAATTGTGAAGCATCCAAAAAAACAGTGATGTTGGCTCCTTGGGACCTGGATAGAGTCAGAGTTCCCACTCTGTGCCACCTCTTGGCATTTTCCTCCCAGACACACAGGCTGAACAAGCACATGTTGACTTTGAGTGTATGCAACCCAACCCCTAGGCTTTAGTTGAAATTACCTTTTACTGCTCAAATACAGTTCTTGTGTTTCTCTAGCTTGAGAAAAATAGAATACATAGGAGAATCTAATAAAAGCAAACTTGCCCATATGTTGGGACCTGCCTGGGAAGTTTAAGAAATCCCAGTGCCTATATAAGCCTATATAAGGCTCCTGTGGTAATTTTAGTGTTCTCCAAGGCAGAAAACGACTGACCTAAGACAGGGTCTCCGAATGTGCATAAGAATCACCCACAGGTCATGTTTAAGTATGGATTCATTAAGTTGCAGTCTTTGTCTACATGGCCTGAGACTATATGTCCCCAAAAGGCTACTCTGTGGTGCTGTTGCTGGCTGTTTACAAATCACATGACATATACCTCTGTCCTAACGCCCTGTTGTTGGGTGTGTGAGCCATGGAGATTCAGCACAGGCACCCTCCAGGAGCTTGCTGGAAATGAAAACTCTCAAGTATCACCCCAGGCTTTCAGAGGAGGATGTATCTTTTTAAAAGGCTCTAACTGATTGGTTTGCATACCAAAGACTAAAGCATTAATACATAGGAGGTGCAAACCAGCAGCACCTGGACCTAATTTAGCCAGCAGATGTACACTGTCTGGCTCCCACAATATCGCTTTGAAATAAGGAATTAATTGATGATGATTAAAAATTGAGACCTGTGCCTTTCTCTTGGAACTTCTTGCAACCTTTTGAACATACCTGTTATTTCATTCAGTGACACAGCTTCGTGGCCTCTGGCATTTTAGTTCATAGTTCACGTATGCATTCCTCCACCTGGTCCCTAGGTGATAATCAGTGCTCCCAGGTCTTAGTACATCCTGAGCCAGTCCAGTTTAGATCTTTCTACATCACTCTATCTCTCTATGAAACAATCAGCAGTATTTATTTAGGTTTCTGACAAAGATTAAATGGAGATGCTGCTTACATTGACTTTGGGTCTTTTCTGTCACCTGGCATCCCATAATTTCATCATCTGCTGCATTGTGCATCCTTAGATGATGATATCGTCACATATGTGGCCTGAAGATGTTGCTTGTTTCTGACTTTGTGTGTTGGGATGGTCTAGCTGCATCAGCTGCATCAAGAGGTCAGTTTTTGGATCCCTGCCTCTCTCTTTCTTGTCTATATTGTCTTAATTTCTAGAGCCCATAATGCCTATCTCCAGAGACTACTTGAGTAATAAAACAAAGGAATTGGGGTCATATGACCCTGGGCGGAGGAAAGCGTGATGTGATTACATAATATTTTCAAGGCAAGAGAAGGTGCTGTACAAAGACTGCACACTAGAAATGTCTTTATCTCGAGAGAGATTAGATCAGGTATTGAAACATCAGTGAGAAGGACAAACCAGCATCCTAAAGGTAGTGACAGATCTGCAAGGACTAGATGGCACAAGGCTTCCTTGGGAACACTCGCTCTGACAATTTTTAAGAGTGACTCTCCAGAATGACTCATCTAACTGAGACTAATTAAGTTTAATACTGAGGAAAACAGGGCCGAGCTATGAGACTTTTCAGAATTACTTCCAAGCAAAGAAATTAGTCCATAATAATGGTAATAATGATAATAGCATCGTCTTTTCAGTAACAGGCACAATTCTAGGTGTTTCCATACATTGTCTAAGGAGTCAGCTCACTTCAACTGTAGCAGTTTAGCTACTGGGGGACGTTGTCAGTCACTTGCATGGGGCAGATGCCAGAGACAATGCATAAGTGGCTGTTATACATGTTTCAATAAAATATTATTTATGTAAACAGGAGTGCACGGGCTTTGGCACCCAAGCTAAAGAGGGCTACCCCCTGCTGCCTCTCATTGACCCTTGAGATGTAGGTGCTGCTGGTACCCCCACTGCACAGAAAAGGGAACTGGACTTTGGAGGGTTTAAGCTCCTTCCAAGGAAGTTCTCCTCCTTAGAGAAGCCTTTCTATCCCTGTTCTTTGTGCTGCGGCTTCAGTTCTTTAGTTCTTTAAGAATTACCAGGCAGCCTTAAGCACTGGGCATTAACATCAGCTCATTTAAGAATGGTGTGGCTCCTGAAGTAGGTACTGCTGTTTCCTTGGAGAGCAGAAGGTTAACAGATGGTTGAGGAGGAAGCTCAGGTCCAAGGTAACAAGAAGCTGAGCTGGGATCAGACTCCAGACTCCAAGGTCAGTGATTTTCCAACCTCCAGGTTAAAAAAGCCTTTAATGACTTTGAGTTCTCAAAACAATATGCATTCATTGCAGAGGAATTAGAATGGTCAAACAGATGAAGACAACAACAAGCCATCCACCATCCACGATTCAAAAACTACAGCTACCACTAACCTGATGCTTTTCTTCCATCTTGGTTCCTGGTTGTAATTTTTTTTTTGGGGGGGGTCTTGTCTAAATGCTATATTTCATATACTTGTTACCTATTACTTTAGAGTGGGAACATTTTCTTAATGTCTCAAAATTTTAATTCAAACATCATTTACATGCATTTTCTATCATAGTTTAAAACTATCACAGTTTAAAACTTTTAGATACTTTCTATTGTTTTCTTATCATAAATACCTTGGTTCTATTTTTTATGAAACACATATAATTGACAAATAAATATATACTCAAGGCATATGGTAAGATCATTTAATATATAATGTAAGTATAATATAATGCTTACCGAAGTCCAGTTAATTAACATATCTGTCACCATTCATGGCTACTTTGGGAGCAGTGACAACAAAGATTAGAACAGTAGCTGTGAGGGAACAAGAGGTTGGCAAATGCTCATCAAAGGGGGAAAACACTGGGTTATATGATTAAATGTTCTGGGGAGATTTTTGGTCAATTTGAGAGAGAAGCAGAGTGCTCTGTGGCTTGACATTTACTTCATTCATTCCTCAGGCATGTTTTACTTGGCGGAAAGAATCATCCTTCATGTCAGGTAAGTTCCTCATTTGGGCACAATAAACAAGAAAATTGCTTTCCATGTATTAGGATGGGCTAGGGATTGAAAAATCATTTGGCCTCGGCACTGTTAATGGTATGTGACCCTTATTTGGAGACTATCGTATGAGTTAATGAAGGAATGACCCAATCATTTCATCTAAATATTTGAAAACTTACACTATAGAAATCTACTCTTATTCCACCTGCTGGTTCATGAGGTTGAGTTAGTTACAGGGACAGAGATATTGGGATCCTTGGATGAAGTCTTTGCTGTTCTGAAAACAGCAAAGATGGGGTGGTCTAGTTCAGAATTACTGAATTTCTCTTTGTGTACAGTTCAGAGAGAAGACTGGGTTGTTCTTGGAAAGCACACTGTAAAAATACTCATTCAAAACATGGGCGATGCCAGGTTTTAAGGTATCCTCCATCCTTGTTCTTGATGTATTTACATTGTGTAACAGAAATCCTGGGGAGACATGCTCACATGTCTACTCCCCTCAGAAAGGAACTCCATGACAGATTATAGTAATGATACCACCAAGTCCAACTTAGTGAACTCCTAAGTTTATTGGGGTTACTTACAGGAGTCTGTGTGAAAGGTTTCTTACAGGAGCAGAAATGAATCAAATACAGCTACAACTAAACCCCAACCCGATATGTATGATGATTCATAAAATATGTATCCAGGAGCTCTCAGAACTTAAAGGCAGTTCACTATGCCAGAGTCTCTTCTCAGCCATCCTTTCTTCTTTACCTTTGTGAGGGAGATGTCTTATAAATTTGGTAAGTTTCAAGACTTTCTAAGACTTGTGAGTTGACTTTACTTCTGAACCTTAAAGAGACTTCCTTTAGGATACAATGTTTCAATTTTTAGGAAACTGCTACATTACACTTTCTTGTTTGATATTTCATACCCAAGCAGCATTTCCTTGAAAGAACTTGTTTCTCATAAACCAGAAGGCTAAGTTTTCTAGAGTAGTCAAAACATCATTATAAAAATTGCAAAATCCAGGTTTTTGCAAAATTCAGATGCTCCTGAGGGAAAGATACTTCAAAGAATTTAAGGGCCTCTTACAAAGATGAACTCCATTTATTCTAGTCTGGAGCTAGAAGATTCATCATAATCTCTTTATCATGTGACCAAGAACATGCAATGGAGGAACTCAGTAGTGAGGATAATGTGTGTGCATGTGTGCATGCATATGCATGCATATATGTGTGTATGTGTGTGTGTGTGTTTGTGAGACAATTTACATTTTTATAATTATTAAATGGATCCTTATTGAGACTTTAGGGCAACCTAAAGATTGTATTTTCTAGAACCCAAGTTTTGAGGGAGTGCTGTCCTCTTACCAATAGAGGTTATTGGTCAATAGAAGGCAGAGGTTATTAGGAGTCATTTTTAACCTATTTAATAACTGTGCTTATGGATGGGCAGGAGCTATAGACCAGTAGGAACCACTGTGAATAGAAAGTGTACATTTGCCAAACAGACTCCACAGTAGGCATGAGACAGGGAATGACATACTCCCAGGAAGATGGCATAGTTTCAGGTAGCAGCAATGAGCTGGGGTGAAAACAGTGTAATTCTGAGATAATGGCAAGAGCTCCTGGTGTCTCCAGGACCCTGAATCCCAAGGGCCTCATTCCTGGATATCAGTCTTTACTCTAAGAACTTGTAGCCTAAGAACTGAGATTCTTGTCTGTACTAACTTTCCCTGTGCCCTTATTACAAGATACAGTAATAATTATCACTTTAGTTTGGGTGAGTAAAAGGTGAATTTTTCAGACATAATGTACAAGATTTTATTTTTAGGTTTCTGACATATATCACTAAATTACTTTTCAAAAGTTTATATATATTTTCTTGCTCCTAAATTTTAATTGAAAAAGCTATGGATTTATTTGTAAAGGTACAAAGTTTATATACATACATACATATATATATATATTATATATAAAGGGTAAATAATGGTGCTAAGTTGTGGTTAAATTGGAGTGGAGGATGGAGGGTAGGGTAGTGCAGGATATATGGGTAGGGATAACTAACACTACAGGAGTTTCAATAAAGTCATATAGGAACCTACTACTATAGAAACTTCCTAAAATATGCATACAAAAACATAAAAAGTTAAAATGGAGTTAATCTATAATACAGTGGCAATGCCCCTACTAGACACCACATAGGTTGACATAATATAAATATATATTAGTTCTTTGAGAACTTTGTGCAATGACTTTTGATATTTTGATAATTCTCAATTTCTCCAATATTCATTCCCCTTCTTTACTCATCCAATTTGTGTCCCTTTTTCTTTATTCTTTCTTTTTTAAAAACACATCTAGTCTAATTTGTGCTGCCTAAACATTCTTGGATATGCAGCCTTCCACTGGAGTATGTTTGACTTACGCTCTTAAGGAAAACCAACCCTTCCAATCCCAGTTACTCGACAATTGCCAATAGTTCCTTGGTTGGGGGTGGGACTTCATGATCCTGGGATTTGGTCTGGCTTAAGCTTGCACAGGTGTTGTGCACGCTGTCACAACTTCTGTGACTTCATGTGCACAACTGTCTGGAAGACACTTTCTTTGTCATCATCCACTGCCTCTGGCTTTAACACTCTTTCCATCCGCTCTTCTGCAATGATCCCTGAATCTTGGGAGGAGGGGTGCAGTATACATGTTTCATTTAGAGCTTAGCATTCCAGTCTCTTACTCTTTGAACTTTGGCCAGTTGTGGGTCCTTAGGTTAATCACCATCTATTGCAATTAGAAAATTTTTGATGGGGGCTGAGATATGTACTGATCTACTGGTATAACAATAAGTTACTGGGGGATGGTCTGTTTAACACTATGTCTATTTAGCAGAATAGTACTAGGTTCTCCCTTATCGGCATATGACCTGTCTAGCCACAGGCTCTTGGCCCCAATATTGGTGCCAGGCATGGATTTAACCTTTTGAGGTGAGATGTCAATCAATCAAAAAGTTACTTGTGACACTATTGCACCAGTGTTCATGACTGGGCCAGTCATTATTGTAGCTCACAGGGTTTATAGGTGGGCAATACTGATGATTGTTTTTCTCCTTCAGTAGTGTAGATGACACCTTCCCGTACTATGAAATCTAGCCAGTAGGGATGGAGCTTCCAGGTGAGTACCGGTTTGATTTCTCCATATTCTATGACCCTAGTAGGTGGTGTCTTCAAACGCAGGGTCTTGCTGTCAAGTTCTGGATGATAACCAAGAGCATTGTCAATAGCCTGTAACATTTGTAGTTTACAGGACCTAGTTGTCCATCAACTCCAAAAGAAGCAACCTATTACTGGCACTGGGCTTTTTATTTGTTAGCCTGTGGTGTCTAGTAGGGGCATTGCCACTGTATTATAGATTAACTCCATTTTAACTTTTTATGTTTTTGTATGCATATTTTAGGAAGTTTCTATAGTAGTAGGTTCCTATATGACTTTATTGAAACTCCTGTAGTGTTAGTTATCCCTACCCATATATCCTGCACTACCCTACCCTCCATCCTCCACTCCAATTTAACCACAACTTAGCACCATTATTTACCCTTTGTGACACTGCATTTTACTTCCCCTTAACTGAAAAGGGTATATAGTTTTAAGAGAATCTGAAAACTAGTAGATTGCTATCCACCAGAAGGAATTACACTGTAAAAGTGTAGATGAATGCCTGATATGTAGAGCAAGAGGGCAGAGAAGGTTGACACTTGCCATCTCTGCAATTAGGTCAGGACTTCTTGTGATGACAAGAAAAAAAATCCAATTCAATCTGGCTTAAGTGAGTAGGAATAATTTATAAGTGCATATGACTTGGAAGTGAAGGAAGTGGTGGATTTCAAGAGTGGATAATGGCAAACTCTTGACACTTGCCTCAGCATCCTGATGGCTGAAGCTTTGAAGAGTCAGGTCAAGCACATGTCATGTGTTCCCAGTTGAAACCAAATATAGAAAGAATCTCATCCTTCCATCTGTTCCATCTTTATGAGTTGAGAAAGTTAAAGTTCTAGTCTATATGGAGTAGGCAAGTAAGTACAGATGATTGGAAGACCCATCTTAAGGACAGTGGGACTTCAAGATACTCATCTGAGGTACAAGCCAATTATGAAAAGCTTCAGGAGTGGTTGGGCATTTATATTTATAAATTTCTTTCACTCTTTCTAGTTTTCTTTTTAAAGACAGGGTTTCACTAGATAGCTCTGGCTGGCTTTAAACTCATAGAGATCCTGCCTCAGTCTACTGAGTTCTGAGATTAAAGGCATGTGCCACTATACCAAGAGTTTGAGTTTATTTTCTTACATAATCTATAATGTAGACTTTAATCTCCAATATTGCTAAGTTATAGGTGCAAAATGTGAAGCCGACAACCAACAAAGAAGAAGACACATATGGGGAAAAGTTGTAGGACCACTGTATGGAAACTTCTGTAAGTAGTTTGCATTTTTGTGAGCATTGAACTCAAGGCCTGACACATTCTAGGCAAGCACTTTCTCACTGAGTTACACCCAGCCCCAGTATCACTTATTACTTAGTGTGTGTGTGTGTGTGTGTGTGTGTGTGTGTGTGTGTGTGTGCGCACGCGCATGTGTGTACAAACATGTACATGTCATGCCATGCATGTGGAGGTCAGAAGACAACTTTCAGAACATGGTTTTCTCTTTCTATCTTGCAAGTTCTATGACTCAAACTCAGGTCACCAGACTTGATGGCAATTGTGCTTACCCAATGAACAATCTCATTGACCTCCTTCCGTAAGTATTACTTTTCATAACAATATTTGTTAATAATACCTGCTATTTGTGTAGGGAATGAAGATTGATGATTCACAAAGGTTGACATACAGCCATTTGGAACATCCTCTACCATTTGCAATAGAGCAAATGGGTCTTGCCCCTACCACCCCCAGCACAAGAAAATAAAGGAAGCCAGTTTTGATGTTTCAAGCTATTGTCCTCAGGTGCCCAGGGAATTTCAAGTCAACCCTCCCTTGATTTTTCTTCTCCTGCATAAAAGTGACTTCCAGACTATCACATGCTCTGGGAAATGTACTTCTCTGTGTGAAACCCGCTAACAGCTCCCTTGAGAAATGTTTGAACTTGGAATGAGTGCCCAGTTCAATGGAGGGTCAATGGAGAGGATCTTGTCCCCAAGGTGCTTTTCCCTCCAAGAACTTCTTCTAAGTTCCTATGGGCAGACAGTTAATGTCAATGCCAGGTTTCTATGGTCAGGAAATAATTTTCCACAAAGAATCAATCAGCCTTTTACTCACGCTCCTACTTTGTGGTTAGAAAAAGAAAACAAGCTTGAGTCCCCCTTAGGATGCTTAGGATCCGTCTGTCTTCTTCTTCTACAGAGCCTGTCTCTAAAGGGACATAAACCTATCCCTCATGGGCTACACCATCTACAAGGGCTACACAGAGGTGCACATAAGCTGTGACGTTTTGGTTTGCAAAATGCCAGCTACAAAAATAGTCACAACATCAGAGAACCCAAAAGGAGGAAAGTTTGCCCAGGGATCTTGGAAATTTAGCAAAATCAATCACTGAAAGAACAGAAATTTTCAGAGTGGATATGACAGTGGTAACAAAATATGCTCAAAATTAGCTGAACATATAATGTGCTAATTGTTGTCCTAAGTGACATATGGGTATTGTACAAATTACTCACATGGCACTTACATGTATTAATTGACTTAATCCTCCCAATAACCAAATGAAGTGCTGCTATAGTCTTTATTTTACAGACAAGGAGACTCAGAGACACTAAGTTACTGACCTAAAGTCACACTGTGAAATGTGTTAGAGCTGGAATTGTAATTTTGACATTTGACTTTAAGAACTTGTGTTCTCAGCTCCAGAGAAGCTAGCTAAGAACAAGGACTCTAAGAGGGATGCATAGATCACCCTTGGAAGGGGAAATAGATGAGATCTCCATGAGTAAACTGGGGATGAGGGGTCAATGGAGGATAGGGGATGGGGGAATGAGAACATAAGGGAATGGGATGGTCGAGGTGGAATGGGAATGGAGTGGGAGAGCAATGAGAGAGATACCTTGATAGAGGGAGACATCATGGGGGATAGGGAGAAACCTGGTGTTAGGGAAATTGTCAGGAATCCACAAGCACGACCCTAGCTTACACTACTAGCAATAGTGGAGAGGGTGCCTGAGCTGGCTTACCCCAGTAATCAGATTGGTGAACACCCTAACTGTCATCATAGAGCTTTCATCCAGTAACTGATGGAAGCAGATACAGAGATCCACAGCCAGCACTGTGCCAAACTCCGGAGTCCAGTCAAAGAGAGAGAAGAGGGATTCTATGAGCAAAGGGTATCAAGAGTCTACAGAGACAACCAAACCAAGCTAGTGGGAACTCATGAAATTTAGATCAACAGCTATAGAGCCTCCATGGGACTGGACTAGGCCTCTGCATAAGCAAGACAGTGGTATAGTTTGGTCTGCTTAAGAGTCCCGCTGGCAGTGGGATCAGGATCCATCCCTGGGGCATTAGCAGGCTTTTTGGAGCCCAGTACCTATGGTGGGACACCTTGCACAGCCTTGATGCAGGAGGAGGGGCTTAGACTTGCCTCAACTAAATGTACCAGGCTCTGCTGACTCCCCATGGGAGGCCTTACCTTTTCGTAGGAGGGAATGGAGGGGTGGGTTTGGGGGAGAAGGCTGGGGGGCAGGAGGAGGGAAGAGAGGGGGATCTGTGGTTGATATGTAAAATGAATAAAAAAATTTTAAGAAAAAAGGAAAAAAGAGTAAAAAGGAAAACAAAACAAAAAAAATCTTATGTTTTTAATCTCTTTGCCATATTACTCACAAAGCAGTAGGATCAGTAGACTCAAAGGAAACAAGGCAACATGGTGGTTTGAAAAAATGCTCAAATTCTTGGATCTCCTTTCTCTGTCCTGGCAGCGGAAGGGCCAGAGTTAGTGACTTGCTTCCAGTGACTGGAATAAAGTAGAAGGAGCAATATATGGCTTTGAAAGCCAAGTTATAGAAATCACCATGTGTATTATATACCACATGTATAAATCTGGGTTCTCTGGATGAACAGACCTGATAGAATAAACCTGTATGTGTAAAAGGGGCATTTATTAGTTTGACATCCAGGTTGTAGTCCAGCTCATTCAACAAGGCTGTCTCCTGATGGGAAGTCCAAGAATCTAATAGTTGTACTTTCCACAAGGCTAAATGTCTCAGCTAGTATTCAATATATGTCGGAATTCTGGAGAAGTAGGCTCTAATGCCAGTGAAGGAATTCCTCAACAGCAGGCTATATAAACCCGCCAGTGAGGATGATGGCAAGCCGGCAAAAAAGCAAAGCTTCTTTATTCCATGTTCTTTATATAGGCTGTCTATAGAAGATGTGTGTAGCAAGCTTTCTTCACAGACTATCTTTGGACTGTCACTTTGCTAATAATGACCCAGAGACTTATTATTAATTATGAAAGATTGGCCTCAGCTTAGGCTTTTTCCCAACTAGCTCTTATAACTTAATTAATCCATATTTTTAAATCTACCTTCTGCCATATGGCTCAGTTATTTCTTCTTAGTACAGCACATCCAACTTGCTCCAAGTCTGCTGGTGAAATTGTGTACCTAGATTTGTCCTCTCAGTTTCTCTCTGCCTGGAAGTCTCACTTATTCTCCCTTGCCTAGCTATTGGCCAGTTAGATCTTTATTAAACCAATCAGAAGGCACCTTAGGCAGAGACACATCTTTACAGTGTAAACAAATATTCCCCAACAGGTGTGGCCCAGATTTAGGGTGGGTGTTCTGACCTCAAGTGATCTGGATTAAGACAAATTCTTCACAGTTGTTCCCGACTGCTTGGGTTTTTAGTTAATTCCAGACTGACAACAAAGAATGTCTATCACATGTCCACCCCTTGTCAACTTGACACACAACCACATCTCCTTATGTCTTGCTTAATTTCCAAATTAAAACAATAACAAGATTATAATTATGCCTAACACGATATAGCTATCCCATGTACAATCACAAATGTATTATATAGTTTAGAATAGCTGGCAATGTCCCTTGAGGGACATTCTTTTAGTTTCTCATAGCTTAAATAGGATAAGCTCTGATATTATCTCAACTGATGTTACATTGCATGATAAATACATTGAGGAAAGAAAGCACAAATATCTCCACAAACATATTTTAAACAAAATATGACAGAAACATTCATGTCAATTATAATCCTCATTTTACAACTGGTCACATGGCTGTAGCTGACATTTATAACTACCCTCCTCTATTACCCATCCTGTATTTCCTCCATCCTCAGCAAGCACCTGAGCAGGTCTTTACTCTTTCCCTGGAGAAGTGACCCACACCTTCATTCCTGAAGGGTCTGTGCCTTTTTGTCATCCTACCTGAATTAAGTTGTTGTAGTTTCCCATTGACACAGGACATGGTAGCACCAAGAGATGTCCTAAAGTATCTCCTGTCCTCCAGACATAAACTTTCTTACCTCCACTGTAGAGAAGCAATCCAATTTCCTCCTGGTAGTTTGGATCAATCACCTTTCCCAACACTTATTCCTTTCTTAGCCTGTTGGCTTATGGGCATCAGAAGCCCAAAGGAATGTCCAGGGGAATGTTTGAGCTTCCAGTTCAATGGTTGTTGTATTTGTAAGCAGGAGTGCTCCCCCACCTAGAACCAAAATTTGTAGGCCAGCAGAATTTAAAGTCATGGGAACAAGAAGCAAAAAATTTTCCTAGTGAGTCACTATGGTGATAGCAAGTGGAACTATTTCTCTTTCCACCACTTGATTCCTGGACCTGTGAATCCTGGCTATGGGAGAAAGTATACCATATATTGAATGTGGATTCAAGGTATATACTGCCTTCTGGAGAACTCTGCACCAGCCATCCAGGCTAATGCCATCTAGTCTGTATGGTTACTGTAGGTGTTGACAAATTGTCAAATCTGGTCCAGATACATAACAAATTCATCCTTACAATTCTGTTCCCTTAGAACCACTACTAGTTCCAATTTCTGTCTTAGTTAGTATTCTATTGCTGTGAAGAGGCATGTGACCAACACAACTTACAGAAGAAAGCATTTAATTGGGTGGAGGCTTGCTTACAGTTTCAGAGGGTTAGTTCATGACCATCATCAGGGAACATGGCAGTAGGCAGGCAGGCAGGCATGGTACTTGAGAAATGGCTGAGAGTTTACAACCTGATCCCCAGGTAGAAGGCAGGGAGAGAGAGAGACTGGGCCTGGTGTGGGCTTTTGAAATCTCAAAGTCCACTCCAGTGACACACCTCCTCCAACAAGGCAACACTTACTCTTTCCTAAACAATTCTACCAACTGGGAACAAAACAGTCAAATATATGAGCCTATGGGGGCCATCCTCATTCAAACTCCCACATCATGTTTTTCAGATGTGGTGGCACATGATTGTAACAGTAGAATTGAGGAAGCTGGTGCAGTTCAAGAGTTCAAGAACAGCCTGGGCTACATGGCAGTACCCTGTCTCCAAAATAATAATTAAAAACACCCAATATTGATTTTTTCACTTGCCTTTCTTGTGGATCTCTCACAATAGAGAAAGAGAGCTCCAATGTTGTGTGAACACTCAGGTCACCATATGGAAAGGCCTATAAGGTGAGGGTAACTTGCCTCTGCCCAACATCTTGGAAGGAGCTGAAGCCTCCTGCCAAAAGCCATGTGGTAGGTTTAGAGCATATTTCGTGGCCCTAGTAAAGCCTTTGGATTCTATCACTTTGAGCTAATATTTTACCAGCAACCTCATGAGAACTTTGCAGCTAAGATATTCCATACTCTGGCCACACACTGTGGCTGGTGAGAAAAAGTGTGCTACTTTTACTTGGGGGCGGTAGAGTAATTTGTTATACAGCAATAACTGACACAGGTATAAGGACATCTCACCCTCAAGCACACCCTGGCTTATTGTTCTGTCTCCATCGGCCCCACTATTAAAGTTGTCTTATGCAGCATTAGGAGTCTTTGATGAACATTGGCAGTCAGTGTTTGGGGATGGAAGTTCAGAGTTTATAGAGAACTAACAATGAGAAGTGAGGTTGTTAGGATAAGTTATAAAGCATGATGGCATTCTGCAACCTCAAATTCACAGGGTCAACTTCACAAAAGCAACACTCTGCAGCTGCCGATATCCAGCCTGAAAACATCTCCATTTCTATAACTTTTTGCTTGGGCTGCTCACTGTATGCTTAGCACATTCATCTTCCCTGTGCATTCCATTTATGGACATGCCTTTCTTGCCATGGAGGGCAAGCTCCTGGAGTGCTAGGCTTACCTTTTATCCATCTTCCTGCACACAATTCTCTGGTCACCACAGAAGCCCTGTAAATGTTTGGGAGATAAATACTGTCCACTCTGAAACCATGTGGCTGATGGATTGACTCTTATTCAATTCCAGCCAGCGTGCTGTTTTCTTGGTTTTAGTTTGGAGAATAACATCCATGAGAAGGATAGATTGAGACCCAAGAGGCAAATGAGTTTAACGTACCAGTAGATATCCTGGATGCTTTAACATACTGCTGTGAAATGATGAATTCCCACATAGACTCCAGCATGCTGCATAAGAGAACTTTAATACTGGGCCAGTATTAAACAATAAGCCAGGATGTGCTTGGGGGTGAGTAAGGCTGCCTGCTAAAGGTAATACACATCAATACAAGCTATGTTTTCTATGTAACAGTTGAATTAATCTTCCCTTTCTACCCTGTTGTCTGACAGTTGCCCATGTCCTGCACATAGAATATGTTTAATGCACATTTATTAAGTGAAAGATTGCTGATACAGAGTACAATAAATATTCATGACATAGGTTCTCAAGGCTCCAGAAAATAAGGAGTTAGGCCTTATTTAGGAAGATGTTTGTGCATTAAAAGGACTTTATCCAGCCATGGGATCCAGTAGACAAAGGTTATTATAGCCCCAGGAAGGCCAAGGGGTGCAGGAGACAGAATAAAAGCAAGAGAAGAATGTCATTCATGTCAGTGTGTGAGACAGCTTTTGGACTGTTCAGTGATTGAAAAGGAGGTCAATTTTCTCTGCTAGATTGTAGGAAGGACAGACACCCAGTCTTGAACAGCAGAAGCTCTGTAGCATTCTGGCAAGGGAGATTGGTTATGAATTGACTGAGTGTCTGAAGACATTGTACAACTTTAATGAACGAGAGCTTGCCCTCTCCTGCTGAACATGCTGCTGCTAGCATCTGGCTTCAGAAGTGCTACCATCTATCTTTGCACTGAGGTGGAATTCAGAATGGAACTGACACCCTGTACACAGTAGAATTGGACAGAGTATGGCACAGGTATGGTGACATGATCAAAATGAGGCCAAGTCCTAATGGAACTTTGGATCTTTAAAAGTTTACATGACAGATTTCCTTTTTGTCTCAACTGGCTTGAGTTTAGTTTCTTTCACTTATAACCTTAAGAGTTGTGAACATAGAAGTCTGCTTTAGGTGTCCTAGTAATAATCAAGGACCCACCAGGGTTCCGAAAATATCTGTCTTAAATCAATAAGACAATCAATTTCCAACTGTTGAAGATGAGGAGTCCAATCTTCTGTACTTAAAGAGCTTTAGAAGCTTCAACTGACAATGTTGGAGTAGGCAGGACTAATGCCACCAGAAAGTATGATTGGTGTCTGTTAATGGATGTTCATGACTGATGGTCTGGAAACCTGAAGTCCAATCAGCTCAGAGTTCCTGTATGTGCACAAGACACTTTAATTATGAGGAGTTTACATAGAGTTTCAGGTGCAGCCTTACCCATAGAGGCCAATGGGGAAGGTGTTATGGTTTTGTTAAAAAATGCCACCCAGAGGCTCATGTGTTGAGGTCTTGGTCCCTCCCTCCAGTGGATCTATTGAGAGGTGACTGGGTCACGAGAATGCTGTCTTCATCAAGGGATAATCCATCTATGAGTTGATAATTGAACGCACTTTGGGAAGTGGTGGAAACTTTAGAGGCTGGGACCTAGGATAGAAAGAGGATGAGCTATGAAAGGCTATGTCTTGTCCTCAGTCCCTTCCTCTGCCTTTCCTGGCTCCCTCTGTCTCTGTGAAGTAAGCAGTGATAGTCTGCCACATGCTCCCTGCCTTCTCATGGCCCAAGAACAATGGAGTCAATTGACTGTGAGCTGCAGTCTTGGAAACTATGACTGAAACAAACCTTCCTTACTTTAAATTGATGCTTTCAGATATTTTTGTCATAGAGACCAAGGACTAGCACAGAGGGAAAGAATCTTAATCTAGGCAGGAGGAGCCATGGGGTGAGGTGAATGGGCTAGTGATTTCATTGCCCAAAGATTGAAGGCCAAGCCAACAAAGATGCCAGTCATCAGTCAGTTAGCTATTACCATGAAAATGGTGGTTGGTGATGGCTATGGTGTGTGTGCGTGTGTGTGTGTGCATGCGCGTGTGCGTGCGTGTGTGTGTGCATGCGCGTGCGCGTGCGTGCGTGCGTGCGTGCGTGTGTATGTGTGTCTAGAGTTTAAATGGTGTTGGCTCTACTTGAGGTTTTATGCAGAGCTCTGGGCAACCAACCCACTCCCACAGAAGGTATATAGGGAAAGTGTCTACCTACTCTGCTCCACCCACCTAGCTCCATGTGGTAACATGGAGAAAATAGAGATTCTCACCAGGCCATGTGAGTGTAGCAGAGCTCAGAGCATCCAAAGGACTCAGGGGTTCACCACATGATGTTGGAATTAAATAAGACAATGTATTCAATGTGTGAGCTGTTAACTTTTTATTTCTTTGATTACTGACACAACTGAATATCTTCTCATGTTTGATAATTTGTGCATCTTCATAGGTAAATATTTTTAGTTATGTTGATATTTTTAGAAGGCATTTATCTTTTATATTTATTTGTAAGCTTCCTTTACAAATTAAAGGCATTAATACTTTTAAAAATTTTTGAATTTTTTTCATATTTGGGTAACATAACCTTTGTGACTTATTAAGAAAGTTTTTCCCCCTTGGTGGACTCAACTATATAAGCCAAGTACTGTTTTTCTCCAATGGTTATGTAATAGTCTCCAAATTATCTTCTATAGATGTAAAAGGCCACTTTTTTGTCATATTCTAAACATCTGTGTAGCTTTCTTTGTTCTGTTTCTGAACACTGTATTCTGTTCCACTGAACTGTGGATTCCAATGCCATCATTTTGCTATCTTAATAATTACAGCTTTATTTATCTGCAATTGTTACCCATTGGGAAAGGAAAAGTCAACTATACTCCAGGGCAGGCCCAATACCCAGGATAACTGGCTGGACTCCACATTTTTGTTTTTGTTTATTTTTAGAAAGAATGTGAACTTGAGTGAGTGAGGAAGTGAGGAGGGGAGGATCTGGGAGGAATTGGGGAGGGAAAATAATATGATCAAATATATTGTATGATTTTTTTTTATTCTTCTCTCATGAAAGTTTCCCTTCCCTCCCTTCCCTCATGTATCTTCCTTCCGTCTTCTCTCTCACCCAGATCCACCCCGCCTTTGCCTCCCCTCACAAAAGAGCAGGCCTCTCAGGGACATCAACCAAACATGGTGTATCAAGCTACAACAAGACCAAGCACAGACCACCATATCAAGACTGAACGAGGCAACCCAGTAGAAGGAAAAGGGTCCCACAAGCAGGCAAAAGAGTCACTGACCCACCTCCACTTCCTCTGTTCTCATGGTGTCCCTGACCCCTTAGTTCCTCTGATCCTCCCCCTCCTCTGCTGGGTTCCCCTAAGCTCCTCATGTTTGGCTGCAGGACTCTGCATCTGGTCACAGCAGTTGCTGAATGGAGGAGTCTCTCTGGTCTCTTTGATGACAATTCTGCTAGGCTCTTGTAGCTAGAGTTTTCCTGCCTGGCCCACAGTCAGCATGAATCTCTTGTCACTCGCCAGTCCCACAGCTGCTCAGATCCAACCAAGTAAACACAGAGACTTATATTGCTTATAAACTGTATGGCCATGGCAGGCTTCTTGCTAACTGCTCTTAGAGCTTAAATTAATCCATTTCCATAAATCTATACCTTGCCACGTGGCTTACCGGCATCTTCACATGCTGCTTGTCATGGTGGCAGCTGGCAGTGACACCCTCTGCCTTCCTGTTTTCTCTGTTTTCCTCTCTGTTAGTCCTGCCTATACTTCCTGCCTGGCCACTGGCCAATCAGTGTTTTATTTATTGACCAATCAGAGCAATTTGGCATACAGATCATCCCACAGCAGGCTCTAGTCCCAGAACACTCTGCAGACAGGACAAACTCTAGGTCAAAGGTTTTGTGGCTGGGTTGATGTTCCAATTCCTCCACTTGAGGCCTTGCCTGATTACAGAAGATGGCCAGTTCAGGGTCCACGCCCCCCATTACTAGGAGCCTTTGCTAAGGTTGCTCTCATAGATTCCATGGAGTCTCCATTGCATTTAGGTTTCCATTTAATCCCCCAGATGTTTCTCTCAGTGTTTTCTTTCTCCCTTCTCCCCACCTGATCCCTCCTGTTCCCAAACCCACCTGCCTCCAGTCCACTCTCCAAATCTATTCTATTTCCTCTTCCCAGGGAGATCCATGCATCCTCCCATGAGCTCTGGTTACCTAGTCTCTGGGTCTGTGGATTGTAGCATGGTTATTCTTTATTCTTTATTTCACAGCTACTATCCACTTACAAGTGTGTACATGCCATGCTTGTCTTTCTGGGTCTGGGTCGCCTCCTGCAGGATGATATTTTCTAAAAACTATTAGAGCTTCATGATGCTCATTTGTACGTCCTAGAGTCTCCACACGCCTTTGTCTCACATCTCCTGCTTCTTCTGGTGTGAGATTCTTCTCGAGAATTAGAAACTTACGGCCACAGTACAGTGGAATCCTGGGACTAAGATTAGAAACAATCAGAGGTAATGTATAAAGACATTTTATTCAAGGCTTTTAGAAAGTTTTTTCGTTTATCTAAATCTTTGATGTGTCTCAGCAAAATGTTATGGCATTGTTCAAAGAGGTACAGTGAAATTTTTGCTCAAGTCACTTTCAGCTTTACATGTTATTTTCCTTAAGAATGGACATTTTCAAGCAATGTGGTCTCTCACCAGTCATTTCTGGTACAATAGACCTTATCAAATAATAATTGTTCATGATGAGGAAGCTCAGCATATAAATTAGAGAGAGAGTGCATGAGAGAGTTCATTTGTGAACTTGATCATCTTACAAATAAATGAAACAAAGAAAAACAATTACCACTGTTTCCCCTTCAGCAACAATTTATCAGTTATGGTTGTCTAAATATAGAAATATAACTCGTGAGATTTATATTTATTTATTGACCTGTTTTAACAACTTGGGCCACAGAATCAAT
This sequence comes from Peromyscus eremicus, assembly GCF_949786415.1. Lineage (NCBI taxonomy): Eukaryota > Metazoa > Chordata > Mammalia > Rodentia > Cricetidae > Peromyscus > Peromyscus eremicus. Next base: position 78,596,005 of record NC_081416.1, on the reverse strand, counting down.
AAATCACTTTTATTTTCCACTTACTTGTTTGGGTATTACATGCATCAGTATGTGTTGTGATTTCCTTTATAATTATGCTTAGGTATAGATACAGATATAGGTGATATATAGATATAGATACATGTGTAGCTTATTCATTGAGGATTTCATACATGTATACAACGTTTTAAGGTCATTTCTGCTGTCCGTTTCGCCTCTCCAGCCCCCACCCCTGGACCCCACCACACATTTCCCTTCCAACTTCATGTCCTCTGTTTTATTTATAGCCTGATGCATCCAACTGGTGCTGCCCATATGTGCTTACAGGTAGAGCTATCCAGTGGAATATGGGCAACATACCAGTACCCACAGCCTTCCCCAGCTGCCATTAACTGCCCAGAACTCCTGAGGTAAAGGTGGGGCCTCATAAGTCCCTCCCCAACCTATGCTGGAATTTTGGCTGGCTTGATCGCATGCAGGTGACCACAGCTGCTGCACATTCCTGTGTGCCACAGTCACACCCTGTCCTTCACCTCTTATGTTCTTTCCACTCCTGCTTTTGCCTTATTCCCTGAGCCTTGGGCGAGGGGAGTCAAATTGATACAGATGTCTCATTTAGGGCTGAGCACCCGTAGTCACCTATTCTCGGCACTTAGATCAGTTATGGGTCTCTACACTAACTGCCACTATTGCAAAAAGAAGCTTCACTAACCAATATAAGCAGCCCAGATTTGTGAATATAAACATATATTAAACATATATATTAAGAGGACAGTTTGACAATGTGACCATTTAGCAAAAGAAAACAAAGGAACAAAAATGATAGGAGGTTCCCCCAGCTAGAGCCTAAGACCTTTTAAGCCACGGACTTCTGACAAGGTTTACACTACCAGGCATGGCCCTGAAGAGCAGGCCTCAAATTCCAATTAGAAAGTAGCTGGTTCCTCCCTAACAGGCATGCTACTGTGGTGATATTTTATTTGTGCTCTAGCAAATAAAGCTTGCCTGGGGATCAGAGGGCAAAGCCAGCCACTATATTAAACATAGAGGTCAGGCAGTGGTAGCACATATCTTTTTTTTTTTTTTGGTTTTTCGAGACAGGGTTTCTTTGTGTAGCTTTGCGCCTTTCCTGGAACTCACTTGGTAGCCCAGGCTGGCCTCGAACTCACAGAAATCCACCAGCCTCTGCCTCCCGAGTGCTGGGATTAAAGGTGTGTGCCACCACCGCCCGGCAAATAGCACATATCTTTAATCCTAGCATTTGGGAGGCAGAGATCATCCGGATCTCTGTGAGTTCAAGGCCACACTGGGAACAGAGCCAGGCGTGGTGGCCCATGCCTTTAATCCCAGCACTAGTTAACCATAGAGGTCTGGAGGTCTGTACAGACAGACAGGAAGTGATAGAGCTGGGCAGAAAGAGGAAGTGATGTAGCTGGGTAGAGAGAGGAAGTAAGATGGCAGAGCACAGAAAGGTATATAAGGCATGAGTATACAGGAAGTAGCTCTCTTGGGCTGAGGATTTCCTAGTGGTAAGAACTTGTGGCTGGCTTGTTCTATTCCTCTGATCTTTCAGCTTTCACCCCAATATCTGGCTCCAAGTTTTTTTTTATTAATAAGACCGTTCAGCAATTCGTGTTACATGCCACTATTTGCATTACTAAGCACATCTTGCCTAGCAGGTCATTCTTGTAGCTCACAGGGTCCAATGCTGGGTTAAGACCACTGATGTAGTATCTCCTTCTTAAAACGCACCACTGATGTAGTATCTCCTTCTTAAAACGCACCACTGATGTAGTATCTCCTTCTTAAAACGCACCACTGATGTAGTATTTCCTTCTTAAAACACTATGAAAGTGAGCCAGCAGGGAGAGTTTTCTGGTCAATTCAAGCTTGATTTTTCTGTGTCCTGCAACCAAAGTGTTTAATGTCTTCAAAAATAGAGTTTGATCATTATCTACTTATGATGTCTCATGATTTGTGTGTTGTTTATGTCCACCACACCCTCAATAGCTTATTCATTAGAAAATGAGATTTCCTGTTTCCAAACATTGTGCAGCAGATGATTTAGGGAACAGTACTAGTCCTCCATTGCAACTGCCTCTCTGGGTTTTGTCTGTGTTTTTGAGCCAGATCTTCCTTATGGAGGCATACCTGGGTTTTGAACACGGCACTGAGCATCTGTTCTGTTCTTCTGTCCTCCAATGCTAGTGCTCTACCTTTGTATGTTGAAGTTCCCACCAGCTTCAATGGACAGTTTTGTTTCTTTAGCTCAGTGGTTCTCAACTTTCCTAATGGAGCAACTCTTCAATACAGTTCCTCATGTTCTGATAACCCCCAACCATAAGGTTATTTTTGTTGATATTTCATAACTAATTTTGCTACTGTTTGAATCATAAAGTAAATATCTGTGTTTTCCTATTGTCTTAGGCAACCCTGTGAAAAGGTTGTTTGACACCAGAGGGGTTACAACTCACAGTTTCGGAACCAAAAATCTAGCTCTTGCTCATATTATTGATGTATTTAGTTTTTCTGATGAATTTAAACACACACACACACACACACAGAGGGGGAGAGAGAGAGAGAGAGAGAGAGAGAGAGAGAGAGAGAGAGAGAGAGAGAGAGAGCACTCTGTGATTACAGTTGTGTGTAATCATGCCTGGCTTACCTCACTAATTATTTGATCCAACAGACACTCATGAGCTGCCCTGTTGACAGCCTTACTGATCCAGGGTCCTGGTAGTCCACATTGGGATTCCTGGATTTCCCCCTTGAGTCAATCTAGGGCTGCTACTTTAAATCTATGTGGTGTGAGAGAAGAGTCAATGTTTCTCCCAGGGACTGCCTCATGCACCTAACTGATGAAGCTCTGAGGAGAACCCAAGAACGTTGGAGTAGCATGTCTTCCAGATCCATCCTATGCTGTAAGTTGTGACTATCTATGTACCTTAAATCCATTGCAATGATATTCTAGAGTCAATAAATCATAAAATCTATTATCTTTCTATCATCTACCTTCCATCTGTCTGTCTGTCTGTCTATCTATCTATCTATCTATCATCTGCACTATTTATCTAAAGAATTCTGATCAGGATAAGAAATGTATGTGTCTTGGACATAAATTTCACAATATCCATGAATGTTGTTCTATATAAGCTACAGAGTCACTTAAAGCATTTAACACATTCATAGCAACCACTAGAATTTTGCATTTGATCAACAGATACTCTTTGATCTTAACCCATTAGTGCCTAAGGATGCTCCTTACTTTGTACTCTCATGGAGTAAAATAATTTATTTTCCCCCATTACCTCATGAGGTAACAAGCTAGGCCACTGTAGCCCTTGTTACCCTGTTCTCTGCCTTCAGATCACTGTTCTGTTATCAAAACCAAGAAAACGACAAAACAAATGCAAAGCTGTTTGGAAGCTGAGGCACTGAGCACTGCAACCCATTCATCCTTTTCAATCTGTGGCTGCCGTCATTTAGGCTGGCCTCAGTGGCCTGGCAGACAACCTACACACGCAGTGTGTCTCTTGTGATTCTCTTGTACTAGCCTTGTCCTTGACTCCACTGTAGTCACCTTTGTGAACTAAAGCACCCTCCACTTTATCCTCACTCTAAACTCTTTCCCTGTAAGTCCCTAGTTAAAGTATGCAGATTTCCCAGCAGTCCTAGTTGGGTTTCAATTGCTGTGATGAAACACCATGACCCAAAAGTAAGTTGGGGAGGAAAGTGTTTATTTGGCTTACACTTGCACATTGTTGTTCATCACTGAAGGAAGTCATAACAGGAACTCAAACAGGGCAGGATCCCGGGAAAAGGAGCTGATGCAGAGGCCGTGGAGGGGTGTTGCCTAGTGGCTTGCTCAGCCTGCTTACAGGACCACCAGCCGAGGGATTAATAAAATGCCTTACAGCCTGATCTTACAGAGGCATTTTCTCAGTTGAAGTCCCCTCCTTTCAGATGACTCTAGTTTGTGTGTCAAGCTGACATAAGACTCCAGCACACCAGCCTTCAGTAGGTTTGCTCTAAAGCTTTGCCTCTCTTTGCCTCCTCTTGTGGACCTCGGATCTGATCTTCTCTCTGTCAGGGCCCATTCATCAGAAAGAAATCACACAGGTTATTTATTTTTCTCTTTATTTATTCTCTCATAAAATACATTCTGATCACAGTCTCCCCTCCCTCCATCCCTCCCAGCCCCCCACCCATGCTATTCCCCATATCCACCATTTCCCCTTTTCCCTTCAGAAAAAAAAAAAAAAAAAAGGCCTCCCAGGGATATCAGCAGAACATGGCATAACAAGATAAAACAAGACTAGGCACAAAACCCTCATATCAAAGTTCGACAAGGCAACACAGTAGAAGGAAAAGGGTCCCAAGAGCAGGTAAATGAGTCAGAGACATCCCCACTCCCATTGTTAGGAGTCCCACAAAACTCCCAAGCTAAACAACCACAGCATATATATAGAGGACCTAGTCAGACCCATGAAGGCTCTGTCATTGCCTCCAGTCACTGTGAGCCCCGATAGGTTGCACACAGGCTATGTGAATAGAGAGAATTTAACACTAAGTAGAGCTAAGAGGTATTGAGGCAGTGAAAGGCACAAAGAACTTCAGCTATCACACAGCAGACCGCTGGGGAGGAGGAAGAAAGGAAGGGAGCAGAATTCTTGCCACATGGAAGTGGGAAATGGGAGCTCCAGGTCTCTAAGGAGGAGTCCAGCTTAGCTGGCACTGCTGTCCTTGGGAAAGCACCTCCAGTCTGGGTCTGAGCTCTGGAAAGCTACAAGCTGGGCTACGGAGCTGCTTTAAGAAGGAAGTGCTGCCTCCAATGGGAGAGGCCCAAGGGGGCAGTGGTCTGGAATGAATTGTACAGGAAGCTGCATGTTCCTGCCTCCAGCCTCGTGTTTACCCTCCAGGGCTCCCTATTGGCAGTGTCTGCTGGGAACAGTGTCTGAACTGGAGCAACAGCTGGGGCTTGAGAAATGTCATTTGAAGAGTTCCAGCTCAGGTTCCATCTAGGATGGAAGCTGTGAGAAAAGAGGGTAGTAATCGGAGCAGAACTGCCCCCATGCACTCTTTCTATTCACAGCCCCCACTTTCTGATTCCCTTGTGAAAGGACTGGATATCCAAACCAGGGCCCTAGGAGGCTTCCCTAACAGCTCTGGCATGGGCTAGGCCTTAGTTTTGGTTCACTAGAACGGGCTGGAGCTGAGCAAGCAATTCTCAGGAAAACCATAACTTAGGGGCAACCATCAACAGGTGCCCCCAGCCTTCTGCTGGCTCAGCAGGCACCCCAAAGACCCTTCTGCTGGCTCAGCAGGTATCCCCCAGACTTCTGCTAGCTTTCCCTACCCTCTCATCAACAAGCCCCTAGACACTAGATACCACCACCACCATCAATGGGCCCCTAACCACTACAGCCTCCCACCAATCAACTCCCAGACTAATCTTTCCTCCACCAATCAGCACCAGATTAATACCTCCTCTCTTGAATTCCCCTAACTCTGCTTAAAAGGAGCTTGCGATCCCCCTTTGGGGTCGTTATTTGCCACCCCATCATGCTGGAAATAAATGCTCTTGCTAAATTGCATACATGACTGTTGGTCTTTCTTGGGGCCTACTCTTGGACTCTAACACCTGCTCAGCCTCCCATTGGTGATCTTTCCAGCTCAGTGTCAACTATCTAGCATTTTGGTTGCTGTGATGGGTACTACATCATTTTCCTCTCACAAGCAGACTGGCCCCACTGATGACCCGCCCAGCCGGAATCTCCACTGCAGGGTCTATTCCAACTACCACCTCTTTTTCCCTCTTCCACTTCGTGTTTCAAAGATGGAAACTTCCTCCTTATTCCCTGATGCAAAAACCAACACTTACACCATCTTCTCACCTACCACTCTGAGAGAGCTGTCGTGACTCTGGACTGAGGTCAGTCCCCGAACCTGTACTCCAAAGGCCAGCTCCTTCTCCTCTGGCCATCTTAGAATTCACCCAGACCTACTCGGTCAGATTTTTTTGCATTCTCTGCATCCTTCTCCCCACTTTACCAGATACTTAAGCTTTTTATAAACTTCAACTTTATTCACTACTTTTTGGGGAAAAGTACACTTGAAAAATTGCACATCTCGTATTAGGGAACAATTTGGCAGTTTATTGTAAAATAAAAACGGACTCACCAGAGGATCCAGCAAATCTCCTCCTAGATGTTTACTCACGATGGAAAGAAAAGTGAGGTTTATAAACAAACCTGGGAGGAGATGTTTCCTGCTGGTGTTACAATCACTAGTAAACCTGAAGCAATACAAATGTGTGTTGTCATGAATAGGGAAATGATGACACATTGATACAATGGGATATTAAAAATTAATCGAAAAGAGTGAGTTTCTGCTCCACATAACAGCATAGAGGTATCTTAAATACATTGTGCTAAGTGAACTGAGATAAAGTGGCACAATGTGGGCTTCAATACGTATGACATTTTGGAAACGGCAATTTTGTTTTTTGGTAGAAAACAGTGGTTGATGTTAAAGAAAATCTTGTTTAAGTAGATGAGTTCTTTTGTCTTTTAAAAGACTGATTGGTTTGCACTCGAAGTGTAAGGCTGTTTTGTCTACACATATGCCTGTGCACCATATTCATGCAGTGCCTGTAGAGGCCAGGAGATGGTCTCGGGCCCCCTAGAACCGGAGTTACTGACAGTTGTGAGCCTCCAACTGGGTGTTGGGGATGGAACCCAGGTTCTCTGGAAGAGCAGTCAGTGCTATCTCATAACCACAGAGACTCCGTTCCAGCTCAGCTCTTCCATCTTAAAGAACAAAAGTCTCATAGACATGAACCCTGTGGGATCCCTCTTTCCCCTTCATATTACCTACAATTTGACTTTAATGTTCACAAGAAATTTTATGAAAGACAGTTTTCTTGCTTCCACTTTGTTTACTCCTTCTTCTTATAACCTCTCCATAACCAGCTTCACCTTTGTTTGAGGGAGAATTGAGACAGGAAGGAAGGAGAGAAGGAGGAAGGGCTTCCTTTGCAGAAAGCCAACCGAGTGACAATGTAAGCACCTTGAATTTGCTACTGACAGCCCTGAACTTGAACTCTGCTCCTTTCCTCTGTCTAATATTGGATGTGATATTTGCATGATTTGAGTTCCACCTTCCTCTTCAGTGAGGACTGGCTCTAACACCAAGTTGTTGTAATAATACTGTTGGGTAGACCTAGCACATGTACCTACTCAGATGCGCCATGCATATTCCAGTGAAGTCTTCAAGAAAGCCTATGTTCTCCATGTGAGTGATTGGTGTACTCCATAACCTGAAGTGTCCACATGCATACCTCTTCCTCAGTTATTGTCTGTCTGTCTGTCTGTCTCTGTCTTTCTCTCTAGACACACACATACACACACATACCTATCTATCATCTATCTATCTATCTATCTATCTATCTATCTATCTATCTATCTATCTATCTATCTATCTATCATTTTGGTATAAATACAGAAGAAATGGTTCAGAAGGTCCAAGCCTTCAAACTCAGGAGCACAAAAGTCTTGGAGACTTTGTTTGAAAGTTTACAGAAATTCAAATTTTTAAAAAATCATCTCTGTGAGCCTAAGACTTTTGACCATCTAGGCCATGCAGAGACACTTCTTGTGGGGGTGTGGCCTGGGGTTCAGTGTCCTGCACTGACTAGTGCAGTTAGTCCTCAGTCCTCAGTGCATAGTACTCTGCTTGCACGGATCAGTCCCCAGAAGCTCTGAGGTCAGCAGCTCTTTGTCCCCATGTTGCCCCAAATCTCCTTTAGCAGCAGCACACCCAAAGAACTGCCATCTCACTTGCCATGGAGCTTGGAGCCCCGCCTTCTTGTGTAGCTGGTGCAAAGGCAAAATTGTCCTTGGGCCTGCTCTACAGTGAGACCAAAGGTGGCAGTGTTCTTCCAGTTGTGTGCGAGAGGCTCCAGGGCACAGTTTTGAGAAGTAGCTCTGGAATATCTTGCTAGGAAAGGTGGTGCAACACCCATGCTTGCAGAGAAATTTCACGTCTCACCTGTTTGGCTTCTTTGTGCTGTTTCAATACAAAGACCTTCCTACCACATAGTCCCAACTGCTGAAAAACAAGACAATGGATTGTAATAGTTAAGTTTCTAACAAGTGCCCTCTAAATGCAAACCCCCCAGAATGATGGGCTTCTGTTATGGAGCCTTGACTGTAATACTTTCTTTTTCCTCCCTAGCCTGGGTTCTCATTCTGGATGTGTTACAAGCTTTGTGTATCTGCGCTGATTGATTGGTGTTGAATAGCTGAGCAACAGCATCACTAATTATCCTCAGGACATAATGCAGTTGAAGAGTCATTAGGACTCTCTAAATTTGGAAGGCATCCACGGCCAAACAAAGGGACTCTCTTGCCACCCAGCCTGGAGGAGAATGCACAGTCAGGTCTCTGGGGTCCTCTTTCACTCAACTGGGGCTCATTTACGTTCTAGCAACTCCTCTAAAGCAGGGCATACCCCTAATTACACCCAGTGACGAAGATGAAGCAGAGTCCGCTGAAATGCCACCACTTTATTTTTATCTTTCCTTTAATAAGAATTTGGTCAGCTTTTCTTTCACTCAGAGCACAAGGACACTACATCCTAAATAGATGGGATAGATGTCATTGCAAGGCAGAGTCAATGTGATTTAAGGGACCCAGATATTCTCTCCACCAGCTTCTCTGATGCCTAATGCTTTACTATTGATTATATGGTACCTTTATGGTGAAATTAGAGAGTTGTAACCTAATTTTAAAAACCTGAGTGGGAGGAGAAATGCTTGGAACTGATACACTAACTCAGATCATGTAGACAAAGCCGTCAACTCTGTGGCTGCAGCAAACACAGCTCTCAATAAGTGGGAACTATTATTTCTATTACTAATAATTGCTTGAGCATTCACTACGCAAATCTTTGTTGAATATCTAGTTGGTGTCAGGATATTGTTCTCGATGTTAGGAGGATAGAGATGAATTGCCATAATTCCTGCTCTCAAAAAGCTCAGGTGATCAGGGCAATCAAACACTTAGATAAAAAATTAGAATTCTACCTATTAAGTGCTGTCTATAATAGAGGTATTGAGCTCTGAGAGTGGAGGAGTATACAGCTGTCTGTGCTTGGGCAATGCAGGGCACTGCACTGCAAGGTGTCCAGAGAACACAGGGCTATGTCAGGTGAAAAGAGAAAGGGTTTAGGGCATTCTAGGAAGCAGAGAGGGCTTGGGTGCCCACATAACAATAACAACAGAATAATAGGAAAACAATGCTCAGCTTCTGTGTTCAGAGTAGGAATGTCATGGAGGATTGTGGGAAAACACGGATGGAATAGTATTCTGAAGGACTGGAAGTCTTGCCTAGGTGAAAAGGCTTAACCCTAGAGGACGTACAAGATCAGGGATGAGGGGATTGCTCAATGGTAAAACACTTGGCATGCAAGCATCAGGATCAGTGTTGGATTCCCAGCAACTACAAAAATGCCAAGTGGCCTCCAGGCAACAGAACGTGGAATCAGAAGGTCAGGATCAAAATTCCTTAGTTAGACTACTATCCAAATCAGTAATGTCTGAGTTCAAGTGAGAGACACTCTCAATCTATAAGGTCGAGAGAGATGAAGATGTCCAATCTCAACCCCCAATCTCCATATTTGCACATGCTCATAGCCGCCCACACATGTGTGCTCACACACTTGCATATCATGCACACCACACATACATAATCGAGAGAGAGAGAGAGAGAGAGAGAGAGAGAGAGAGAGAGAGAGAGAGAGAGAGAGAGAAGTCAAGACCATGAAATGCTTCTTCAGGAGTACAATACAATTTAGCACTTCACATGATACATCCACTGAGAGTAAAGGGCAGGTATTGTTCAGCTTTGACCCATAGGTTAAATCTAGTCTGTCTAGGTTATCTGAAACATTTGCAAGTGCTCTCTGAAAGTTTGCTGGTCCTGGTTATAGGACACATCTGAGTGCGGAGAGGAGGCAGAGGGAGGGCTGTGCTGGGATCCAAGGGAAGGGGAGATGTGCTGGGCCTTCTCAAATGCAGGTCATATCAACCATCTGACCAAACTCTGGAGCTCAAAAGCCACTTAAATTATTTTATTCAAATGTTAAGGCAAACATTGAAAGATTACCCTTTCACCTGCCTCCCATTATCCTAGTTCTCACGCAACTCTGAAATCAAAGCAAAGTTAAAAACTAAATGCTATGAAAATTACAATACCAAGGCTAGTCAGGGTCACCCACACTTGTCTTTCTAGCAACAGAAATGCCAAAGCAAGGGATTGCAAGTTTGAGACCAACCTGGGATACCTTGTTTCAAAAAGTTTATAAGACTATTCCGTTTCGCATTTGCATAACCACTTCAATGTGACAAAGAATGTGTATCTGGTACTCTGGAAGGTGAGACAGAGGATTGTAAGTTTAAGGCAGTCTTGGGCACTTAGTGAGACCATGTTTCAAGGTTAAAAAAAAAGAGGGCTTGGAATATATCTTACTCTAAAGTGCTTGTTACCATAGGCTCAATTCCCAGCACAGTAAAAATAAAAATGAACAAGTGTATATCTACGGTAACAAGATTGCTGCTTCTGAGACCAATGCCTATCTTTAGTGTGAGTGCAGCTACTGCCACATTTTTGGGAGGGGCTTAATTCCTCCCCCCCAACTTCCTTTAAATAAATATTTGTTTTTTAAATTTTTGTGTATATGTATGTGCACGGGCTTGTATGTGTTTATGTGTACCACACGCACTCAGGTACCCACAGAGGGCAGATGGTTCGAGATCTCCTGGAGCCAAAACTACTGTGAGTGCTGAGATCTAAGTGTAGGCTCTCTGTAGGAGCAACAGGAGTTCTTAACCTCCGAGCTATCTCTCCAGCTCCACCCTAAACTTGCTCTAAGGCAGTGGCCAACAACATTTTCTGTGAAAGGCCAGGTAGCACTTTTTTGATTTTTAGGTTCTGTGACCACAACTTGTCAACTGTATTATTGTAGCTAGAATGCACCCACAAACTAGAATGTGTCCACAAACTAGAATGTGCCCACAAACTAGAACGCACCAACAACCTAGTGGAGCAAAGCTACATCTCAGTAAAACTGTCTTGGTGAAAACAAACAAAGGCCAGAATCATCCTGAAGGCCGTTTGCAAATGATTTTTCTAGGCCATGAACTTCTGTACTAGGGTGGTAGACAATAGACCAGATCTTTGGGTGACTGGAGACATTTACTTAACAAGCCAGGACCTATGTAGAAGGAGGACTCAACACGGAAGGTTTATTTACAAAATTTGTCTACAAAAAGGGAATGGGCTGGAATTGCTTCACAGACTGTAGTTACTGACCTTGAGTAAAATAAAATGAGCTAGCCTCTTCACTTAGCACCTGTACCCAGAGCAGCTCGTAGCAAGAATGCCCATGTCACCAGTTGCCCTTGCACTGAAGTGTGGCTTCCACTTACCGTTCTTCAACTTTATGCAGCTTGGAGTGGCTCACAGCTCACACAGGTCTTGACGGAATGTCAGCAAGCCTGCGTAGCTACAGATTTTGGGCGTTAACTACCAGGGACAAATGCACACTAGCAAAACCTCAGTATCACGAGGGTTACGGGTCTTCAAGCCCATAACATCATAAACAAGGAGATTTGAGGATCACCTTTTCAAACCGGTACCTGGCTTTTTATCCACATGGCAAAGTATTTGGAAACAGGTTTGATTCTTTTTGTGAAGCCATTCTGGACATAGACTCACACTCCACTCTTCTGTTACAGCCACACACAGCAGAGAGTTGATTTTATTACTGTTACACCTGCTAATTACTTTTGCACCACTGTGATTGAATGCCTGGCAGAAACAACTTGGGGGTGGGCAGTGTTTAGGCTCTTGTTTGAGAGGGTGGATCGTGGAATCACTTGGCCCCAGGTGTCATTGTGGATGGAGAATGTGGCCCAGGAGATTCTTCACCTCCTGTAAGACAGGAAGTAGAGAGCAGACCTAAGAGATGAGGTTAAAATTTAGCCCTCCAAAGACACACCTACTTGGCCTACTTTCTGCAGCTATGCTCCACTTTCCACAGTTCTACCAACCCCAATGCAAAAATTTTAGTATTTCTCTGTCTCTGTCTCTGTCTCTGTCTCTGTCTCTGTCTCTGTCTCTGTCTCTCTCTCTCTCTCTCTCTGTGTGTGTGTGTGTGTGTGTGTGTGTGTGTGTGTGTGTGTATTCCCTTGCACATGCTCCTTGACGTGCATATGGAGGTCAGAGGACAACTCATGGAAGTTGGTTGTCTCCTATCATGTGGATTCTAGGGAATTAACTCAGGTTGTCAGGCTTGGCAGCAAGCACCATTACCTCCTGAGCCATCTCACTGACCCTGTCTTTGCAAATTTTGAATCTGCCAGTGGATGAATCCGTTCAGTAGGTCAAAGCCCTTGTCATCTAATCATCTTTGGAAACGTCCTCAGACACACCAAGATGTGTGCTTCAAATAATCTGGCTGCTTCTCAATATAGTCAGATTGACAATTGTTGCAACTATAATGTCTTAATTTTACAGTAGGAAAATGTTTTGAAAGAAGGGGGTCAGCAAATAATCTGTATAAGTAGCAGACTTGTTCAGCATAGTGTCAGATATTGTGTGTGTGTACGTGTGTGTGTGTGTGTGTGTGAAAGAATAGGGAGGGAGGGAGGGAAGGAGAGAGAGAGAGAGAGACTTAATTTTTCATCCTGGTGAACGGATGGTGGTTACTTCCCAGCTAGACAAGGAATTTTCCAGTCCTGTTTGGGTACATCTCCCTGAATATTCTTGGACAAACTACCTTTCATTACCTAAAGCCCTATTTACATGTGCTATGCTCTCCATAAAGCATCGGTAAACCAGAATGAATGACAAACATATGGCACTGAAGTGTGCATCATCCACGACTAACTTTAAGTGCTTACTGTATGCCAAACACAATGCTGTATTCTACATAGGACTTCTCTGAAAATAATGATGAGAATCCTATTCAATTATTGTTACCTTCATCTACTTCACAGATAAGAACCCTGAGATTCGCAGATGTCATTTGTCCAGTGATCAACAGCGGTCACATGACAGTCTGTCAATAGAGACCATTATGTAAGGTGAAGAAAGGTACCAGCCTACAATTCCACAATGCCTTTGATGCCGTGCTTTGGTAAGACCCCTCTGGGGAAGGTTCCAAGGTCACGGGATGGCTAGTAGAGTGTGCAGATTTTTCGCAGAATATTAGAGAGCGAATGGATTGCAGCGCAGAGCCTATCAGTGGGCAACAAGCAAAGCACCCAGTTTCTGAACTTGGTAGTGTGCCTTGCTGAAGGTGCCAGTTTAGATGAATCTGGATTATTTGGAAGGAATTATAAACTGCAACCAGTCCGCCTTCCATTCTAGAGATTCCTATGCTCACATTCCTGCCTGTCTCAAATCATCTCCACAGAGCTCTCCAGCCATCTTGCTGAAATTGCAGACCACACCTTTCCCCAGAGTGTGGGGCTGCTTTGCTCTGCCATTCCTTTTCCTCTGCCTTCATCTGAAAATTCATGATGCTGTATATTTGTGTGTTTGTGCTTATTGTTTATTTTATTATCACTTGTCATTCCTGTTTAGGATGTAAAGTCAGCAGTTAGAGGGGCTTGCGTCTGTTCTGTTAACTGATATATCCCAAATTTCTATGAAAAATGCCTTGCTCACAGTATTGCTCAATAAGAATTTGTTGAGTGAATGGATGGATGGATCTTGGAAAAACATCTATGGGTTGATTGATTTCAGTGGTCCATGCTGAAGCTATCCATTTGAGCTGGGGTAGTTAGAGAGCAAGCTCTCGACTGTCTAGATGCCTGGCTGAGGTCCCCCTGAATTAAGGATACAATGTTTAATGAGATTTCATATTCTCTTTCCCATGCTCATCTTCATTCTAGACCTCAGCTCTCCTGACATGGGCAGTTAAAGAAGAGAATTTAGTGCGTACAGCAAATATTCCCCATATCTCAATGGCAGGCAGAACCAGCTCTGTGATCTGAGTTGGAAACACTTCTTAAAAAATTCATGGGAGTGTCTTTGAGTTTGAATTAACATAATTATAAAATTTACAGGCCGCCAGTGTGCTTTTTATAAGGCTTCTATAACAGATGTGTCAAATGTCTAGTTTTGAAAGAACTTCATAATTCAGTCATGTTTTCCTCTGGGTTAAATATTGCAGTCTGAGAGTTGGGGGGCAAGAACAACACATTTCTGGACATCTCTTTTGAATGCAGGATGGATGCCACAAGTAACACAGCCTCCCTGTTTTTCTTTTATTCTCATTATGTAGAGTCCTAACTCTATTCATCAGAGGAATACCCCTTTCAGAGGTCTGAACCTGACTTCCAAATACTTTCTTGAATGTGTTTAAGTTACCACCAGACCCAGTTTCCATTTGCATTCCAATGAAGGAGGAAAAAACAGCAACACGGCTTTATTCCCACATGACTAATAGTAATCAACTCTAGAGCTTTGACAGTTATGCCAAAAGAACAAATCCCACACCATTTAAGTACTTTTAATTTTTAAATTTTAAGTTCATTTTTTAATGCTTTTCTCCTCAGTTCCCAAATCCAGGGAAAACTGCAAACATTCTTGGTTGTTTTTCTGGCCTTACTTCTTTTCCCCACCTATCATTTAGTCATTGATATCTATCAATTGATATTTGTTTTTATGTTTTGAGGTTTCTTAAACAAACCTGATTTCATGTAGACTAATTGAATTTCTGATTCTCTTCTCTTGGTCTCCTGAATCCTGAGATTTCAGGCAAATACCATTAATACTATCAAGCCGAGCCCTCTGAATATTTCTTGGACCCATCCATTTTCCTCCATCTTTACCACGCTTTCCCTCCTGAGGGTTCCATCTTGTTCTTCTCAGGTCTGTCAATAGAATTATTTCTAAAATTTGAATATGAAAAGTTCACATCCCAAAAGCTCACTGCTGGCCTGACCATGGAGCCAATAGACCATGGACTAAAACGTTCTAATTCATGCTCCAAAATACCCCTTTCCTTTTCTAACTTGTTTTCTCAGATATTGATCATATCTGTGGTGAAAAGTCTCACCAACACAGTGACCAAACCAATAAGGTTTACCCAAGCGAACTTTAGTTTTAAAATTGCAAAACCAGCATTCCAGGACCCACCTTCAATGTCCTAGCCAAATGGGGACCATTGGTCACTCTGCCTGATAGCCTTGCACCTCTGCTTCCCTTGTTTGCTCTAGCCCTGCTGACCTATTTACATGAGCCTGAACATCCTCTTTCTTAGCTTGAGGTCCTTATATAAGTTGACCTTTCTACTCAGCTGCTTTTCCAAACATCCTGCCTAGAAAATTCCTCTTCTGGGTTTTGATCTGGGTGCCATATCTTAAAAAATACTTTCACAATTCTATACCCAGTCCCAACTTGTTTCTTGACCTTGCTATTACCCCTCGTTTGACTCTTTGTTGCTATGCCACTCTCAATTTGTGTTATACGTTACCTTGAAGTTATATATGCAAAATAGAAATGCTTCATTAGGACTTCTATTCCTAGTGGGTGGAGGCCATGTCTTTTATACAGCTGTTTATCTCCATTGCCTTCTCTAAACCTGAAAGTGTTGAGCACTCTGCAAATATATCTGAAATATTCTTTTTATTTTTTATTTTTTTTTTTTGGTTTTTCGAGACAGGGTTTCTCTGTGTAGTTTTGGTGCTTGTCCTGGATTTTGCTCTGTAGACCAGGCTGGCCTCGAACTCACAGAGACTCACCTAGCCCTGCCTCCCAAGTACTGGGATTAAAGGTGTGCACCACCATCACCCAGCTATTCCCAATATTCTTATATACTTTTAGTTTTCCTTTGTAAGTGCTTTGTCTTTCTTCCCTTCTTCACTTTTTCCCATTGCATCTCTCTTCCATTCATCTTCCCTTGTTGTTATTTCTTGGATAGAGGACGTATCAGATATTAAACTGATGAGGACAGACACTGCGCTTGATCTTAGCCAAAAAGCAGAGACACCTTTCTTTGGAAAAAACAATTCTTGGAACTATTTGTCAACCCAGCAAGCAGATTTTTGGTATTATTGTTTTAAGAAACAGACTCACTATATGGCCCTGGCAGGGCTGGAACTTGCCTGTGATGTGTGTGTGTGTGTGTGTGTGTGTGTGCGCGTGTGTGTGTGTGTGCGCGCGCGTGCGTATGTGTGTGTATGGGGGTGTGTGTTTGTGTGTGTATGTGTGTGTGCATATTCATAGATGTAGGTATATGCATGCTTGTGGAGGTAAGAGGTCAATATTGGGGTCAACAATGGTCTTCTCTGATCATTCTCCATCATTTTTAGGCACAGGGTCTCTTATTTAACTTAGAACCCCCTCACTGAGCTAGGGTGGCTGACTAGTGAGCATCAGGGATCCTCTTGTCTCCATTTCTACGAGACCAGAATTGCAGATGCCACTGCATTCAAGCCTATTTATTACCTGAGTTCTGAGAATCTGCATTAGTTACTTTCTGTTGCTGGGATGAAATACTATAACCCAAAACAACCGACTGAAACATCTCCTCAGCCCTATATTTTATGATTTCCTAGCCAACAATTCCTGTTTTCTCAATTTTATTATTGCTTTCATCATGCTCTTTATTCATTTTTTGAACTGCCAGCCTCATTTTTTACCTTCTGCATACCTGATTTAGCGCTATCGAATCTGCACTTTCCTCAAGGGTCTAAGCTGTTTCAACTTTGAGGTTTTTTTGAATGCATAGTGTTCCCCACTGATATGCCCTTCCTCCTCACATGTAGCACATATTCAGTGAATACCTTGTCCTCTTGTCTACTGAAGTACACAATCTTTGTGACTTGGCTTCACTGTACCTCATGCATGTGTCCTGCTTCCATTCCCTAAGGAGTTAACCTAGAGCTTAGTCCCATGACTGCCCCTTGAGTTGACCTCTATGATAGCACTTATGTTCCTCTTTCCCCATGAAGTCTGAACCTCACACAATGGTGAATGACCTTTACGTCTGTTTCTCAGGAGGTTTCTATTTTGGAGGAAAGGCCATTAGTAATTAGCCTGGGTCTCTCTAAAGTCTCATCCCTATGACAAAGGAAGAAAAGTCTCTTGTTTAAAAAGCAGAGTAAGTAAATAGGAAAATGGACAAGGAGACGAACAAACAAAAATAACTGGGTCACATACAATGTTATGGAATGCCGACGGAAATATTTTTCTTTTGAAACTAAAAGAAAAAGGGGAGGAAACAAACTTAAATATAAATTTAACATGGATGAGACAGCTGTTGAGGACACTTCCATTGGATGGCCAAAGGTTCTAAGGTCTGGAAGCTTAAAAACACACAGTAAAATATAATCTTGAAAATCATAGTTCTTTGGGGGTTAATTAGAGATATGTGAGGTAATGAAGATGGAATCCTCACAATTACAGAAGTGGCTTTGAAAGAAGAGAGGTACAAGTTAGCACACCATGTTGTCTTGATGTCCCGTATGGCCTCAGCACAAAGCTTTCATACATGCTGCACAGATGTGGAACAATGTTCTTGGATTTCTCAGCCTCCAGAACCAGGTGCCAAATAAATTTCTGTTCCTTATAAAATACCCAGCCTGTGGTGCTCAGGTGACTGATGGTGCGGTTGTGAACTGGGAAGGGAAAGACTGTGTATTTGAGGAAGGGGATCAAGGATACACTTGAGAGTCAGCAAAGGATTTTCTACAGCCTAGAGATGTGTGACAATGGAGTCCCTGAGCTAACCAGCAACAGATTCTGTGGGAAAATGGTGATGACGGAGTAGAAGGAGAAGTTAATGTATCTAGTGGAATTTCAGAAGTTTTCTAGATCCAAGGAAGGCCAATATCAGGCTTATAACCTCTCACGAACTAAAACAATGCTTGTACCCCATTTGATAGAAATGAAATGAAATAATGGGACACTAAAAACATAAACTAGTTAAAGGATTTACCAAGATCTTAGATATCTATCAAGTCCAATGCCAAGAACTACTCCAGTACTAACATTTGCGCTGTTTCTGTCTTCTGGTTAAAGTTCTCCACTAGTCAGGGCATCCATGAGCTGGTGACAATGACATCTTAACCTGTATCTAGGCTTCCCTCAGAAGTGGCATGGGGAGGTGCTTCCACACTTCTTTCATCTCCTTGGAATTCTGTAGAATACAAATGTTGTGGAATATTGGTTTAAGATGTGTTACATTTGTTTATGCTGTGGAATATTTATTTAATGATGCAAAGATGCATTGCATTCTTTTATGTTGTAACACAGTAAACCTGTGTTACTGTGCCTGTCTAAAACACCTACTTGTTCTAATAAAGAGCTGAACAGCCAGTAGCTAGGCAGGAAAGAGAAATAGTTGGAGCTGCCAGGCAGAAAGAAAAAATAGGAGGAGAAATCCAGGCTAGAAGGAGCGAGGAGAGAGAAAAGGAGAAAGAGAGGAGGTCACCAGGGGCCAGCCACCTAGCCACACAATCAGCCACGGAGTAAGAAGGGAAGAAAGACATATAGAGTAAAGAAAGGTAAAAAGTCCAGAGGCAAAACATAGAAGAAGACAAATGGGTTCATTGAAGTTAGAAAAGCTGGCTAGAAACAAGAAGCCAACCTAAGCCCAGGAATTCATAAGTAAGAATAGGCCTACATGTGTTTATTTGGGAGCTGAGTGGCAGGCCCCCCAAAGAGTGAAAAAAAAACCCAAAAAACAAAAAACTACAAACAAGCACAGGTCACAAGAAGACACCTAGAAAAAGAAATGGTGACACACATATACGTTGTTAAGGTTGTTAGGTAATGCCAATGGAGATGACATTCTTTGGGGTGAGAGATAAGAAAAAGAGGGAGTAAAATAATCTTTAATTTGAAGTAAATAAGAGAGGATTTGGGAAAACTTACGTTTATTGGGCTTGGTGCCAAAAATATGATTTTGAAGGAGTCCCATAGGACTGTAAAAGAGAAACAAGAAAGATTTCTAAAGACCTGGGGCTGCAGGATACATGTGCAGACACATTTCCCCTTACTTGTAGCAGATTTCTATCTTTCTGGGGTGGAAGAATACAGATCACATTCTTCTAAAACAGTTCCCAACCTTTCTAATGCTGCTACTCCTTTAATAGAACTAACTCCTCATATTGGGGTGACCCCCAACCATAAAATTATTTTCATTGCTACTTCATAACTGTAAGTTTGCTACTGTTATGAATTGCAATGTTAATATCTGATATGCAGGATATCTTATAAGTGGCCCCCTCCAAGGGTCGTGAGCCACAAGTTGAGAACTGCTGCTCTAAAACAAGAGAAGGGAATTGAAATATGTCAACTCACATGCTTCATGTGATAGAGAAACATGAGCACAACTGGTGTAGGAGGAGACGTTGAGCACAAAGCCAACTGAGAGGATTTTCCCAAAGGGTCTTTTAAGTGATGGTCTAGGAATATGAGACACTCAATGTGCTGTGAAGATCTAAGATGTGGCCAGGACCTTGAGCAACGTAGAAATGTGGCCACGTCCAGTGAGGACAAGGAATCATATCTGAAACACATGGCCCCCAGGATGGGCAGGAGAAAGGACAGAAAAAGAGAGAAGTGTAGGGTCGAGCATCAGCAACAAGAGGGCGGTGACGCCACAGCAAAAAGATACTGAAGGTGAAGCCAACCTACAGTGTGCAAGAGAGCTTGGGGGACTTTGCCTGCCAGAGAGGTCGAAGATTATTTCTTGAACTGCATGTGGAAGAACAAGGGCACTTTGAGCACCTTCAAATCCAACTTAACAGAAGCCCATGTTCCACCTTCTTCATTAAGACTCCAGCAGTGTCTCCAATTCTTCACATACATTATTTGAAAACTAGATTCGTGTGTGTGTGCATGCACATGTGCATGTGTGCACACACATATGTGTATAGCTTGTATGTATGTATGAGTGCACAAGCTCCTGTGTGGAGGCCAGAGGTTGACCTCTGGTATCTTAGTCACTCTCCATCTCATATTTTAGACAGAGTCTCTCACTGAACCTGGAGCTCACCATTTCAACAAGACTGCCAGGCCAAGAAGTCCCAGAGGTCTTCTTGTTAGTGCTGGAATTGGGGGCAAGTGGGGCTGCATTCAGCTTTTTACATAGGTGCTGGGAATCTCAAGTCAGGTCCTCATGCTTGCGCGGAAGCACTCCAGTGGTTAAGCTGTTGTCCCAGCCTGGAAAATTGATTTTTTTCCCTTTTATTGAAAATAGATCTTTCTCTCACACAATATATCCTGATTACAGTTTCCTCTCCCCCTATTCCTCCCAGCTCCTCCCCACCTTCCCTCTCATCAAATCCATCCTTTCATCAAATCCATCCTTTTTCTGTCTCTCATTAGAAAGCACAAGCCTTCTATGGGATAATAATAAAATATAATATAATAAGATTTAAAAAAGACCCCAACACATTGGGACTGCCTAAAACAAACAAACAAACAAACAAACAAACAAACGGAAAGAAAAGAGACAGAAGGAAAAGAGATCAAGAAAAGGCACATGAAACAGAGAGTGTGTAGAGACCCACTCCTCTGCACACTCAGGAATTCCATAAAAGCACAAAACTGGAAGTCATACTATATCCACAAAGGACCCATAGGGCAAAAGTAGAGGAAGAATATATAAATAAAATAAAAAATATTAAAAAATAAGCTCTAACACAACATTATGAGACACGGAATTTCCAAAGATGCCATTAAGTTCATTTTCTGTTAACCATCTACTGCTGGCTTAAGAATAATTTGTTTCCCCAGTGAGACTCCCTTGGAGAAAACTTAATTTTCATTTGCAAGGGGTTATCAGTTGGAGATTGCTTCTGGGTTAGGGATGAGGACATGTGTCCACTTTTCCTTTCAGCCTTAGGACTAGATCTGGTGTAGATCATGCAGGCCCTGTGCATGCTGCCTCAGTCTCTGTGCGTTCATATGTGCATTGATCCTGTTGGTTCAGAAGGCCCTGTTTTCTTGGTGTTCTCCATCCTTTCTGGCCCCCACACTCTTTCCACCTCCTCTTCTGCAGGGTTCACCGAGCCACGAGGGGTGGGATTTGATTGAGACACCCTGTTTACGGCTGAGTGTCCAAGGTCTCCCACTCCGGCCGTCGGTCTCCGCATTGGTTCCCATCTGCTGAAGGAGGGGCTTCTCTGATGATGGCTGAACAAGCCACTAATGCGGATCGGCTTCCCTGGCCTGAGTCAGAAAATTGATTCTTAAATTAGACATCGTAGTGGCTAACATGGATGGATGATGGGAAACACCTGACAGTGCGGGAGCTTTTGTATTAATGAGGTATCAGTCTATTTTCAGTTACTGCAATGAAATGCTTTATAAAGAAAAGAAGTTTATTTAACTAACACTTCTGGAGGTTCAGAGGCATGGAGCCAGCATTGTTTGGGTTCTGGTGAAGGCTTCATGGAAAATGGCATTGTGGCTGGAGCACCTATAAGAGGGAGTCATCACATGGAAGTCAAGAAGTCAGAGACTGGAGAGGGGCTAGTCGTCCTTGAAAGCCATCTTAGGAGAACTTGCCAGGGTCCCATGAGAACTACATCAATTCCTTCCAAGAACAGTACCCCTTGTGATCCCCAACTAGGCTCTATCTCTTACAGCTCCTACCACCTCTTAACATCACCCCACTGAGAATGGCATTGTTCAGTATGGAAACCTTCTGAGGACACGTTCAGTCCTGGTCTAAACCACAGTAGATATCTTCAATCCACGCTTGACATCGCTTTTGTCAGCTTCTGCACTTCCATTAGCAACATCAACAGGTGGAAAAATGATAAATGCCTCCATGTGAGTTACTGGACCCCTGGCCAGTGGGGGCTGATCATTCCCCATCTAACAACTGTGGCATTTCTACTTCACCTGTATGTGCAGGGCTCCTGCCTCCAGTTTCACAATTCATTCATCTCAGAGTCACTTTGAAATAGTCAGAGGGTGAGGGTTGGAGGTGTAAGCGACAAATCATTGGTGTTGCAATATATTTGCATGCGAACTGTTCCTAAACTGCCCTGTGAGTCACAGATCATTAGTTAACATCTTTGTAGGCTGTCCACACATAATTTCATTCTGTCTCATTTCTTTGTTACTGCTGGGTCCACTTTTCTCAAGAGGTTACGTTTAGTAAAAGATAAACAAAAAACAAACAAACACACAGCTTTGAACTTTGAACTTTTCGAGAACTGCCCCTTATATACACAGAATCCCAGCATAACCAAATTACTTTTACTAAAGGAAAAAGAACAGATCTGCAATTGATTTGTTGGCTACTGAAGATTAACACAGAGTCGTGTTTATATTGGATTTTAGATTAAATGATTTTATTAAAGCCTTTTTTATCATGTCAGACAGAGAGCTTTGCTGCAGACGCTCCAGCACACCCCTCAGAGTGGATGACTGCACAGCAAAGCTATTTCTTTTGTGCTTCTGCTCACCCAGGGCTCTGCGATGGACAGTTTCACGGGCATCACTTGCATCTGAGTCTGGCCATGTGGATCTTCATCTCAGTTGGAGGTTCAGGGATCAGGAAGGAGATTTGTTCCAGTTTTAAATGTGTGTGTGGGCAGTCTCTCCAGTCTAGTCGCTTGGCATGCTGGTTGATATGTCCAGGGATGAGACAGCAATGTTTGCAGAGAGTGTTCGGATGAAGGAGGGCTCTGTGGTGAAAGGGTGGGAGAGAGAGACAGGAGAAGGAAAGCAATCGAGAGGCAGCTGACTTTTTGTGGTAAAATCAGTCCTTCCTTACTGACTTCCCACTGGGGTAGAGACTCACCTCCTAGATAGTAGTTCCAACCACAGCCGCCAGTGACAGAGCCCGGGAGGAATGGGTATACAAACAGTAGAGAGCCGGCAGGGCCCCAACAGCACCCACTATACTAGGAAGGGCGGAGATGATTGGAGACACAGGGAGGCTGCTCTGCATAAGCAGTATATAAGATACAGCCAATGATAAATAAGAGTGAGGTTAAAAGAGAGACTCATGGGAAATGCAGGATGTGTGGGGAAGCAGCAAAGGGAACAGGGCAGGCAATGGCTCATGGGTAGAACAGTGAATTATAGCCTTTGTTTCTTTGTTTGGGACTTTCTGGCCTGATCCCAGGATTGAGGGGAGAGGTATGATAATGTAACAATGAAGCAACAGGAAAAGATGGCGTGAAGAGTTTTGTACCTTTTAGGAAGGTCCAACTGATTTATGAAAGAAAATATCATGCGTCTGTATTGGACCACGAAGAGTGCTCACATCTCCTTCCATGTGTCCTAGTCTCTGTATGGAAGTGCATTGATCTAGTTTAGAGGGATGCGTGGTGGTCACGTGGCTAGAAACATTATTAAAGCCTCCCAAGCCATGTCCTTCTGGAGCATAGACATCTCCTGTTCTCAGTAGTGCAGCTTGGTCTGTCCCTCACATGTATGACATCTGTGTGCTCTAGCCCCTTAGTTTATGCCTCTAAGATCAATGAAGTAAACAGGTCAGTCAGATTTTCCCTGAGGTGGGGTGCGCTTGTTAGGTTTTTGTCAGTTTAACACAAGCTAGTGTAGTGTGGGAAGAAGGAACCTCTGCTGAGAAACTGTTACCACCTGATTGGCTTGTAGCCATGTCTATGATTGATGTGGGAGGGCCCAGCTTATTGTGCGTGGTGCCACCTCTGGGCACATGGTCCTCCACTGTATCAGAAAGCAGGCTGAGCAAAGCAGTGGCAGCATTCTCCCAAGGCCTCTGCTTCACTTCTCATGCCTAAGTTTCCTTCCCCAGACTTTCCTTCATAACGGCCCGTGACTGGGACCTGTAAACCAAATAATCCCTTTCTTCAAGTTGCCTTTGGTCATGGTGCTTATCACAGTGACAGAGTGCTAACTAGGATGTGTGTGTGTGTGTGGTGTGTGTGTGTGTGTGTGTGTGTGACTTAAACCAACGTTTTATTAATCCTGGTTCTCAGTTTCCAGCATGCAGCCCCTCATGTGAGGAGAGCACAGAGAGCAGCTTGCATGGTGGCTGCCTGGAGGCAGAGAGGAAGTGCCTCAGTGACAATATCTCCTCCCTCCGTGTCTCATTCCATCCAGTTCCGGCCTACAGGACTGTGGTGTTCAGGAAGCACTGGC
Source organism: Peromyscus eremicus (assembly GCF_949786415.1). Classification (NCBI taxonomy): domain Eukaryota; kingdom Metazoa; phylum Chordata; class Mammalia; order Rodentia; family Cricetidae; genus Peromyscus; species Peromyscus eremicus. The sequence goes on along the minus strand of NC_081416.1, from coordinate 78,571,859 downwards.
CCCGTTTACTTTGTCATTTTTGAAACAGCCTCACAGACACACCAGAAGTATGTTTTGTTAGTCTGTTAGAAACTCCTTAATCTAGTCCAGTGGATAGTCAAGATTAACCACCAAGTTGTACAAATAATCCAACAACCAGGGACTCACCAATGCAAAAGTTTGCATGAATTCTGATATCCAAAGAAACAAATAGTCAGGCAGTGGTGGCGCATGCCTTTAATCCCAGCACTCAGGAGGCAGAGCCAGGCAGATCTCTGTCTACAGAGCAAGATCCAGGACAGGCACCAAAACAACACAGAGAAAACCTGTCTTGAAAAAACAAACGAACAAAAACCAAAAAGAAAGAAACAAATGTGATGATATTGTGTCCCCCAATATATTGTGCAACTAATAAACTTGTCTGGGGTCAGAGAACAGAATAGCCACTAGATTGACATACACAGAGGCCAGAAAATGGTGGCACATAAACCTTTAACTCTAGCATTCCTGAGGCAGAGAGATACATCCAGATCTCTGTGAGTTCAAAGCCACACTGGAAACAACCAGGCATGGTGACATATGCCTTTAATCCCAGGAAGTGATGGTAGGAAGCAGAGAGGTATATAAGGCATGAGGACCAGGTAGCTGGCCTAAGAGCCAATGAGAGAGCAGAACAGCAAGGCAATAAAAGCCTGGGTAGACCGGAAGTCTTCGCACTTTGGAAGCTGTGGCGTGGTGAGGTAAGGTTAGCTGGTGGCTATTACTGTTTCCCTGATCTCTAAGGCTTTCACCCCTATATTTGGTTCTAAGTTTTTTATTTAATGAGACCGCTTAGAAATTCATCTACAAACAAATATCTAGCTATGGTGGTGAATGCCTATAATCCCTGCATCTCCGAGACTGAGACAGGAGGATCATCACAAGTTCAAGACCAACCTGGTTTACAGTCCACATTCTAAGTTGACCAGGGATACAGAGTTCCAGAGTAAGATTTAGTTTTACACACACACACACATGCGCGCGCGCGCGCGCGCACACGCACACACACACACACACACACACACACACACACCAAACGATGCATTATGTACCTACTGAAATTTAAGGGACAGAGATTAATTAGCCCTTGTACATCCTCTGTGTCTTTTGTGTGAGGCTTTTTAACTACACATATTCACCTCAACTAGAACAACAGCAGCAACAACAAAAAAAAAACAAGTAGGTAGGAATAAAGCCTCCAATTTGATTGCAGAAGGCACTCAATAAATATTTATTGGGTGGTAAATAAATGTTCTATTGAGGCCTCACCTCTTACTAGCCACTATAAATATAGGTTGTAAATGAGGAGACTCAAAGAGAAAAGTCCAGGATAATGATGACAGATGACACAGTAAGATGAATTTAGAGCTACAGATTTTAAAAACAAGACCAGAGAAGTTCAATTCAAGGTGGTGAACTGAGGCCAGGTGAACTCCACTCTGTTTCCACATGTGAAGCCAGCCTATGCCTTTAAAGGCGCATGGTGATGACAGGGCTAGGAAACCAGAAAGGCAAGTATCCTAGTAGGGTTACAATTGCTCCAGTGAAACACCATGGCCAAAGCAACTTGGGGACAAAAGGGTTTATTTGGCTTATATTTCTACATCACTATTCATCACTGAAGGAAGTCAGGCCAGAAACTCAAGTGGGGCAGGAACCTGGAGGCTGCAGCTGATGCAGGGGCCATGGAGGAGTGCTGCTTACTGGCTTGCTACCTATGGCTTGCTCAACCTGCTTTCTTATAGCACCCAGGATCACCAGCCCAGGGTTGGCCACACCCACAATGGACTGGGCCATCTCATCAATCACTAATTAAGAAAATGCCCTACAGGCTCACCTACAGCCCTATCTTATGGAGGCATTTTCTCAACCAACGCTCCTTCTTCTCCAGTGACTAGCCTGTGTCAAGTTGACATAGACTAACCAGTACAGTGAATGATTTAGAAGAACATTTTTGAAGTCCTAGAATACAGAAACAGATGGGCTCTGGTTGATTAAGAGAACTTATTATGACAAATTGTAACTCCAAAATGTCAGTAGGAGAAGGGCCATCCCTAGTAGATGCCTTCCAAAACTCCTGTTCCACAAAGGACAGGGATGCTGCAAATGTGGAGGTAATTAATATGTTAATCATAGTCTGAGTCCTTTGGGGTACTCTGTTGTGCTGACTGTACATTCTACTCATTCTCATGTGCTCCATTCCAATGAGTCTTTGTGTCTTTTCAGGTGATGTTCATTTCCTCAGTGACTTTGCACTTACTCCTCATTCTGAAAGACTCTGTCTCTGAACCATTACACTGTCATTAAAATCTCAGCTTAGATTTCACCCACTCACGGACATCTCCTCTGACCATAGCATCTAAATTAGATATGGTATAACCCTGGCTTTCACATATGATCTTAATTCCCTTCCTTCACAGTGTTAGCCTATACAACTGTACCATTATTATCATATAAGAGTAAAGGCCTTATCTTTCTCATAGACCACAATGCCCACAGCAACTAATATATTATTATATCCTAGCGCTTGTATCAGTTACCTTTTGCTGCAAACTGCAAAATTTAATGACTTCAAACAGCAGCCATTCATTTGGTATATGGTTTGGACCAGGTAGGCAGCTCTTCCCTGTATGAACTCATCTAGCTGCTAGGCTGGTGGTAGATACATAATGTTGCCAATGTCATTTTCATGTCTAGTCTAACAGCTTGTTGAAGCAGCAGAGGCAGCCCACACCACGTAACCTGGTTATGTAGCAGGCAAGCTTGAGCTCTTCCATAGGAATGTGCAAGCAATCTTACCTGTATTTGTGAATGAGCAGACAGCTAAGAAACAGGAGGAAAAGAAATCACACTCGAGAATCCTCAAGAATAACAAATCAGACAATTGTGCTTTTAGGAAATAAAGGTCATCCAGGAAACCAAATAATGAAGACAACCCTGAATTATTTCAGTGAGGCTCAGAAGTATAGTGTATATACAAGATCAGGCTGTGGCTGTGGCTGTGGAACAAGTAGGGAAGGAAAGTGAACCCGGTAATTAAAAGTACTTGCTGCCACTGGAAATAAAATCCAGCAGACAGAATGCATAAGGGAATGACTCTAGTTAATGACCGTGCCAGTAATGTTGGGAGGAAGGAATCAAGCCGACCCAAAGAGAGTGTGAGGGAAATGCTAAGTGGCATGGATGTCTCTCAGTTATTTTCCTGTGGTTCTAGAGACAGAGAATGAAGTCAACAAAAGGAAAGACATTTCAACAGCCTATTAGAAGATAATTTTCCTGAGACAAAGGTAGAAGAGCTTGGTTTGAAATGAGGCCCAAAGAGAAATCATGTGCATTTAAAAAACCCCACCCCTAGAGAAAGCTCAAAACTTCAAGGAGAAAGAAGAAACATCAAAAGCTTCCCATGTGAAGAGAAAATTCACTCGCAATGACAAGGGAGTCAGTCTGAATTCTCATCAGCAGCCCTGGATGTTGGGAGATGGTGACACAGTACCTTCAAATCTCCGAGTGTATGCAGTTTTGAACCTAGGATCCAGCACTCAATCAAACTCTAAAAGAATAATTTAAAGGCACATTCCAAAATGTGAGGCTCGGGGTTATCTTTTACAGGCTTCACTAAAATAAAGCATACAAGTACATCAGCACAGGGAGATGCCCCAGAAACACAAAACAAGGAATACACAAAACTGGTGATCTGGGACTGTGCAGAAAATGCATGTAAGTTAAAAAGAACTTAAGAGGGAAGACTTAAACCATAGAATTGAGGAAACTCTCAGGTAGTAAAATTCCTAATGACATTACATACTATCTCCTCAGCGGATCTCTTCATGTTACTGAATGATAATGTTTATACGATTACAATCTTTCAAGTTACTACTTTTTACTGCTTGTTGAATTTTTAGTATCAATGCCCAAGTAATAAATAGAATAGTTAGATTTATAGAAAAGAACATGAAAGTCATAAGCTAGTCAGTGTAAAAGCTGAAGAGTTAATGAAACTTGCCGTGGAGAAGATGCTGGTGGTTATGGGAAGGGGTCAAGAGGGCTATCTGGAGGCAATAATTCAATTCTCCATGCAAGCAGTCTGCATATTGAGTGCATCCTCACTGTTAGGTGAAGTTGTCACTCCCTAAAAGCTCCTGATGCAATATTGTCTGGGAACTAGGTACTTGTTCCCATCTTTACGCCTGCCTTTACAGAAATTCTAAGCAGGCCAATTGTTTCTTCTGAGCCCTATAGTCACGTTTCTTATTGAAACAATGGATGGTGCTGCTTTGGATGTCTTTCTGTATGCTATGAATATGTGCTGCTCTGATTGGTTGATAAATAAAATGCAGATTGGCCAGTAGCCAGGCAGGAAGTATAGGCAGGGCAAGCAGAGAGGAGAATTCTGGTAAGAGGAAGGTTGAGTCAGGAGATGCCAACCCACCATCCAGGGAGCAGCATGTAATAGCACACAGGTAAAGCCACAGAACACATGGCAACATATAGATTAACAGAAATGGGCTGAGTTTGGGTGTAAGAGCTAGTCAATGGTAGGCCTGAGCTAATGGCCAAGCAGTTTTAATTAATATAAACCTCTGTGTGTTTACTTGGGTCTGAGCAGCTGCAGACCAGGCAGGACACAGAAAAACTTTCAGCTACATGGTGCCCTAGATACAGGTATGATGTAAGTGGGCTGTTGGCATGTGGTCATTATTTCAGCACTAGAGGGCAATCCTAGCCCAGGGTTGTTCTAAATCTGCAGTTGGTCTGTTTTTTACTGGAAGAGCCCCTAGTGAGGATAATCTGTCCCCCAAAGCCTCTCCCCGGGGTAGGGCAGGGCTAGACACCATCTACACTCACTAGCCTGCAGCTGGAGAGAATCACCTCTTTGGGATCAGCTCCAGCTTCCAATGCATGCTGTGGCCACCAATGCTGCACAGCTGGGTTGCACTCTGAGCCCACAGCCTACTGAGAATGACACAACAATGGCATATGTAGGACCAAGACCCACAGTGCTATGGGATGCCTACTGCTGAGGAGAATGCATGTCCCATTGCAAACAGCCATAGACGATGGGGGCTGACAGAAGTCTGAGAGCTGGGCTGTTTCTCTCCCCACAGCACTCAGGCTGCTCCTGAGGTTTTTTCTGCAGCAGGTGTGCGAATAAAAGCCCAGTAGGGTCCACCCAGCATTGCTTTTACCTGCCCAACTTTGAGTTCTAAAGCAAAGCTCCAGGTTTACTGTCTGATCCTATCCCCAGCAGAGTGGTTCTTGCTGTATGCTACTATACCTGAGGTTAAAGTATAGGTAAAAGTAAGCCATTGGCCATTAGAGCTGACACCAAGCTGTATTATTCCTGCATGTCATGGCCTCAGGGGTACATTCAGGCCCCCCCCCCACACAGCTGACCAAATCATGTACTTGTCCTATAAGAGTATAGTGTCCACTGCATCTCAGTGTAAGCCTAGAGCTTCCACCTGTGATCATTAGCCTGGACAGCTGTGAAGTCCAAGGCTGAGAATGGGTGGATGGAGACAGTGCTTTGATTTAAACAAAGCTGGTTTATACCTGAGTTTTATAGCCACAGGGACCTGCACAGTCTTGGGACTGATGTTTTGGGGCCCTCTCTAACACTGGTGTTGATGCAAGCAGAAAGTCAAGTCTGCTCTGCCTATGTAGGTCAGTCTAGAAGCTCCAGCCATAAACTATTCCCCGGGTATATGAGTCTTTGTTGTTTGCTTGGTTCTGGGTCTCACAACATCACTGTACTGAACTTCAGGACAAGGCCTCTGGCAGTGATCATGCTTTAATATCCTGAAGGTGGAGTGTCAATGCCCTCTCTGTTGTCAATGGTTGAAGGCCAGAGGATGGGGTAGCTAGACAGCTCTCTGGTTAGCATAATTCCAGTATCATATATCCTCTGGGTCTGGGAATAGAGGTCAGGGGCCTCTGTCTGTATTGGGTTTTATTGTGAGGGACCTAGTACTGAGTTTCAAGTTCAAGACCTGGGTTTAATTCCTTCTCTCTCCCCCAGCTGAAGTCACCCTCCCATAAGAGCTGCTTGATTGGGAAGGGAAATGTGGGCAACTCCTTCCTGTCTTCTTCAATGGGTCATTTGATTGTACTAAGATCTGGCACTATGGTCTCTTATCCAGCTTCCTTAATGCTTATGAAAATGGTTGGGGGCTCTCTGTAAGGTCCACACTGGTGAATCTAGAGAGAGACTAATGTTAAAGCACCTGACTAAGAGGCCACTATGGTGGTATTTTATTTGTACTGAAATGTGATTTTATTTGTATGTTAATAAATAAAGTTGCCTGGGGGTCAGAGCTAATAGCAAGCCATAGCAGAGCTGGGCAGTGGTGGCTCATGCCTTTAATCCCAGCACTTGGTAGGCAGAGCTAGGTAGATCTCTGTGTGTTCAAGGATACAGCCAACAGACAGTGACGAGGCAGTCATGTGGTTGGTTTTACAACCAATGAGAAGGCAGAACAGAAAGTCTATATAAAGACAAACAGACAGAAAGTAGGTTTTTTTCGGAGAGGTCTCTTGGCTCAAGAGGCTAGCTGCAGCAGGCGGGTAAGGCTCTTAGCTCTGATCTCTTGGCTTTCTTCTTTACATTGGTTCTGTGTTTCTTATTTAATAAGAAGGTTGGTTACATCTACAGGCCACCTTGCTCTGCTTGCTTGGTTGTTTGAAACAGTATCCCTTTGTAGCCAAGACTGGCCTCAAACTTGGCTATTCTCCTTCCTGAGCCTCTGATATGCTGGGATAATAGGCCTGTACCAGTGCACTTGACTCTTTCTCCTGTCTCCTTTGAGTAGACAAATCTAAAAAGGAAATATACTCATAAAATTTAAAGTGGGGTTTAATTTTTTTTTGCTATATGCAAGTATTACTTTAATTAAAAGTTACTTAAGGAAATAGAAATCAAAGTGATAAATTAACCTTACACATCATAGACTTTATTAACAGTTTAGTGAAAACACAGTAGTTTCGAACCAGTTAGAATAACAAAAGGTTAGGATTAGGTGTTGGGGTCATGACTTTCAGACTAGCAAAACTCTGTCAAAAATAAAATAAACCCAAAAACCTCAGCAAAAAATTTTTAAAGGAAAATGTCAAGTTTAGTAGCTGTTGTGATAGAAGAAAGAAATCTGAAAGTAAATATTCAAAATATTTATTTGAATAAACACCCCTGATGTTTGTAATTTTCTGTATCATTAAAAGGCAAAGAGCCCTATGGAAAGCCTGTGATAGTTGCTGTGAAGATATGAAGATAAGATTCACTGTATGCACAGAGTATGTCAACACTGTGAGATGGAGCAGTAGAGGGAAACACAGACCCATATTACTAAGACATATCAGGATAATGACGTTTTGTGTGCTGTTCCGTGGGCCAGATAGTGGCAGCATTGGTATTGCTTGGGGTGTCTTGGATTATTACAGAGAAGTGGAGTTTCCTTGGCTCTGCTCCCCAGCTTTCTGGGTTTTTCAGGCAGATGGAAAGAAGTAGGAGAATTAGAAAGTAGGAGAAAGTGATTAATTTGGAATGCCTTTGAGATATACGGCAAGAAATGAACATGAAATTGGCATAAGAGCTTAGTTACAGAAGACTTGCACATTGTTGTGTTCTGAGAGGCTCATGCCTTACATCACAGAGAATCTGGAGTCCTTTCTGAATGTTGTGCGCTGAGTGGGACTTATGAGAACCTACTTATTATCATAACTCCAAATGATAATATAATCTAGAGCCTTTCCCTGTACTCACACAGACACAAAGCTCTCAGAGGACATGGAGACTGTTGCTAGCACTGGGGACCAGGAAGATGGTTTGTGAGTGAAGGCTTCGAAGTTACAGTTACAATGGTGTGTTGTGCTCCTCTCAACAGCAGCAGTCCTGACAAAGTGAAACATTTGCCCTTGCAGGAAAGAGAGGCTCGGAAACCTCAGGTGGTAAACAGAAAGTCACAGAAGGACTCACATCTGGGAAGAATAAACCTTGGAAGATCCTTGGGGGGTCCTGCCCAACAGAATAAGGGGAGGGTCTAGGAAGGAGTTGGGGAAGGGGAAAAGTGTGAACAGAATATATTGTATGAAAAAATATATTAATGTCAGGGTCTTTGATTTGATTCCATTGATCAACGTGTCTGTTTTTATGCCAATACCAAGCTATTTTTATTATTATAGCTCTATAGTAGAGCTTGAAGTGAGGGATGGTGATGCCTCCGAATTTCCTTTATTGTGTAGGATTGTTTTGGCTATCCTGGGTTTTTTGTTTTTCCATATGAAGTTGAGTATTGTTCTTTCAAGGTCTGTGAAGAACTGCATTGGAATTTTGATGGGGGTTTCATTGAATCTGTAGATTGCTTTTGGTAAGATTACCATTTTAACTATGTTGATTCTACCTATCCAAGGACATGTGAGATTTTCCATTTCCTGATATTGTCAATTTCTTTCTTCAAAGACTTAAAGTTTTGTCATACAGGTTTTTCATGTGTTTGATTAGAGTTACCCCAAGATATTTTATGTTATTTGTGGCTGTTGTAAAGGGTGATGTTTCTCTGATTTCTTTCTCAGGTCATTGATCATTTGTATATAGGAGAGCTATTGATTTTTTTTTGAGTTAATCTTGTATCCTGCCACATTACTGAAGGTGTTTATCACCTTGGTAGAATTTTTGGGGTCACTTATGTATACTATCATATCATCTGCAAATAGTGAAAGTTTGACTTCTTCCTTTCCAATTTGTATCCCCTTGATCTCCTTTTGTTGTGTTATTGCTCTAGCTAGAACTTTGAGTACTATATTGAATAGGTATGGAGAGAGTGGACAGCCTTGTCTTGTTCCTGATTTTAGTGGAATTTCTTTGAGTTTCTCTCCATTTAATTTGATGTTGGCCGTTGGCTTGCTGTAAATTGCCTTTATTATGTTTACATACATTCCTTGTATCCCTGATCTCTCCAAGACCTTTATCATGAAGAGATGTTGAACTTTGTCAAAGGCTTTTTTCAGCATCTAATAAGATGATCATGTGGTTTTTTTTTCTTTCAGTTTGCTTTTATGGTGGATTACATTGACAGATTTTCATATGTTGAACCATCCCCGCATCTCTGGGATGAAATCTACCTGATCATGGTAGATGATGTTTTGATGTGTTCTTGAAACAGGTTTGCTAGTATTTTATTGAGAATTTTTGCATCAATGTTCATGAGGGAGATTGGTCTGTAATTCTCTTTCCTAGTTGTGTCTTTGTGAGGTTTGAGTATCAGGATAACTGTATTCTTGTAAAAAGAATTTAGCAATGGTCCTTCAGTTTCTATTGTTTGGAACAATTTCAGGAGTGTTGGTATTAGTTCTTTGAAATTCTGGTAGAATTCTGTGCTGAAACCCTATAGCCCTGGGCTTTTTTTTTTTTTTTGGTTGGGATACTTTTGATGACTGCTTCTATTTCCTTGGGGGTTATAGGTCTATTTAAATTGTTTATTGGATCTTGATTTAATTTTGGTATGTGGTACCTATTCAAAAAAATTGTCCATTTTTTTTACATTTTCCAATTTTGTGGAGTACAGGTTTTCGAAGTATGACCTAATGATTCTCTGTTATTATGTTCCTCTTTTCATTTCTGATTTTGTTAATTTGGATATTCTCTCTCTGCTTTTTGGTTAGTTTGGATAAGTGTTTGTCTATCTTGTTGATTTTCTCAAAGAACCAGCTTTTTGTTTCATTGATTCTTTGTATTGTTCTCTTTGTTTCTATTTTATTAATTTCAGCCCTCAGTTTGATTATTTCCTGTCAGGTGGGGGGGGGCTTAGGGGGGTGGGATGGTGGGAGGAGGCTTCTGTCTGGTCTCTGGGGCTGCACTGGCTGGGGGGAGGGGCACTGAATGTGCCCTCAGGGCCTAGGAGTTAGAGAACTGGGCTGATCAGTCCTAAGATGCGGCCTTACCTGCTCCCAAGCAGTGTAGTGTGGGGGTATGGCTCTGGTGGTCACTCTTGCTGCAGGGGGTGGTTGGCTTGGTGAAGGGGAGATTGGGGGTGTCTGGTGTTATTCAGTAGCAGTTTGCAGTTGATCTGTGCTGATTTGCCATCTGCATCGAGGAGATGGTGGTTAAGAGGTGTCTGAGACTCTGGTAGGATTGAGCCTGGGGACTAGGGTCCAGGGTGTCTACAGCCTCATCTCTCCTCACACTGTCAGCTAATGCTGGGCCATGGGGAATATGACTTTCATCTTAATCCTATTGCCACTGACTCAATTTTTTTTCATTCTTCTCACTTAGTCAAATAATTTCTCCCAACTTTGTGATGGATACAGCTTATTTCATGGGCGCCATTACTGTCTTCTCATCTGATCCATTCTTTAAACCATTCGTACTCTCCAGTAGTTCAAAGGGCGCAATGCCTGGCTCTGCATTCTTACTTTCATCTCTGTAAATCTCCCTGCTGATGTCTTTTCACTCCCATCCCAGGTGTCCTGTCTTACTGATGTTTTTAGTATTCTTACTGTTTTTGCTTATATCCTGTATGATGGTGTCAGTATCTTCCATGGTGTGTCTAAACCTTAAAGAGTTGTGGTAGATGCACCACAGATACAAAGAAACAGACACTTGGATGCTGCATTGCTTAAAAAAATGCATTGACTCCCCACACAGGCTTATGAGATAAGTAAAAGCAGGGTGAAGCCTGGTGTCTCTGCTTTTATTTCATGTCTGGACTTCAGCTGTGGGCACAGAGATATAGTATTGTCCTTGGTCATTTTTTTTTAGTCTCCTCAGTTGTAGGAGGAGCAAAACCTATTTAGAACAGACTCCAGACTTAGATGGGGACTGTCACCTGTGAGGGTGAGGATGCACCTTCAGCAATGTAAGAACTTAACAGATCAACACCCTAATGGACAGCCTCGTAGGACCAGAGCTGAGGCAAAGATGGATGGAAGACGAGAAAGACAACATCCTGACCAGGACTGCTGAGTCATGTACACCTCTTGTCCACTGTTTAAACTTGAAGACAGACTTGGGGATACTGGACCCTTCTATAGTTCCTCTTCCCCATGTGGCCAAACTGAATAGATCCTTTGTGTGTTTGCCCCATTATTTGTCTCTTTAATTAGGGTACTGGGGACAGACCTAGCCTGTTGGAGTTAAGAGCCAGAGATTTTGCTTTAAAATCTCAGTAACATGAGCAGTGGCACAAAGCACCAGGCAAACATGGCCACTTTATGTGTCAGCAGCAGACCTGATGTAATTTTAATTTGAAGAGTAGCTTTCATTATATCTCTGAGAATTTGTAAACTCAATATTTGTTAATAGAGAAGCCTCCAATTACATCTGTAATCTTGGATTTATTTTTGTTTAACTTAAGAATATGTATTCATATTTTATTTTATAATTACAAAAACAAAAATAATAAAAAAGGAAGATATCTTATAATTGTGGTATTTACTGGCAGAGAGAATTACATTTCTGAACATGTTTATTTCCTTATGAAAATGTTTTGGGTTTATTTGTTTGCTTGTGTTGATCAAATCATGGCTGAAAAATTCCTTGGGCCCAGAAAAACAATAGTCTCTTATTTTATGTAAAGGCATACTATTTAATTGGAGTCTCAGAATATGTGCCACAAATGATATCAAATTAAAACAGCTCAAGTGTAGAGGGCATGAAAGGTCTCAATGAACAGCTGAAGGAGTTGAATGAAGAATGCCTTAGGAATAAGTGACTGAGAGAGTTTGGAGGTGCATGCTTGTAATCCTAACACTGGGGAGGCTGAGACAAAAAGGTTAATCTTGAGGTTGAGGCCAGCTAGGGAGAGCTTATCTGTAGTAGTACTTTCTCATCGGAATTGCCAGGTTGCAAATAATGACATGGAGACTTATTATTAGTTATGAAAGTTTGGCCTTAGCTTAGGCCTTTTCCCAACTAGCTCTTATAACTTAAATTAACCTTTTTTTAAAAAATTAATCTACATTCTACCACATGGCTTGGTTACCTCTCCACTGTACTGTATGTTGGGCTTTCTTCAGTGTCTTGCTGGCATTTCCTTCATCTAGATTCTAACCTTCTGAGTTCTTCTCTCTGCCCAGAAGTCCTGCCTATTCTCTCCTACCTAGCTATTGGCCATTCAGCTCTTTACTAAACCAATCACAGTGACACATCTTCACAAATTATAAACAAATATTCTACAACATTTCCCTCTTTTTGTCTAAATAAAAAAGGAAAGATTTTTACTCTAACACAGTAAAATTTTATACAATAAGAACAATTATCAAGTAAGAATTACATTCACAATGTCCAGTCCATTTGCATTTGGCAAATTCAGAGAAAACCCTTCATTATCTACCATATCCTAGTGATGTCAAAGTTTTGTACCGAATTCACTTTCTGTCCTAACTTGTAATACCAACCCAAAATTATCTTTTTAGACCTCAAAACATTTTCCTAGATAAACCACTTAAGCTTGTATGTCTCTCAACCTTATATACTTTACACCTGTTTTTGTGAGTTTCTTTTCTGAATTTGGTACAAGGAAAACTGTAACTATATCTATTCTTCATCCTTATCAGAGACCCAAGAAGGATAAATTTTATCTGAGTAAACAGGATGTACAGAGCAAACAACCTCCAAAACTATAGAAATGACAGGGTCAGCTGGCTGCTTTAACAGTCTTCCAAAGTTCCTCTGTAATGTTGGGGCATTCATGTTTTATGAATCCGCAGGAATCTGTTAACAGATATTAAGAATTTATTAAGATATAAAATGGGGCTAATACACTCATGGATACAGAACAAAGTAAACAGCTGTTATTGTCCTCCATTCTGCCCAGGGGTGAAGGGAACCAACTGTCTAGTCTCTGACCACCCAAGGGAGAGCAAGTGTGTCCCCTCCTCAGTTTTTAATATTTATATATTCAAAAAGGGCCATGCCCATTGGGCCAGAGAGCCCAAAGGTCATTGGTTGAATGGAACAAATTCTCACAACACATTCATCTTATATCTACAGGCCTAGGATATCTGACAGACTTTTCTGTGAAGCAGGAATTTTGAAGGACTGTCCTACCTTGTTTTGGCAAAGTTAAGCAGTTGCCTTCTTTTGTGTCCTGCTTGTCCAATTTGGACAGCATACTGTTAGCATTTGAGGCAAGGGCAGCCGCTTGCCCACTGGCTAGCTTTGCCACATAGAAAGCAAACTCCACATGGAGTTTCTTCAGTGACCATCATCTTCTCTGAAGTAGAATGGTGCTGTCAGGAGCAGACCTGTCTCATTGTCATGAAAAGCCTTATGTTACTAAAACATCTTAAATGCCATATTCTGTAGATCTCTGAAGTGAAGACCACTGATCTATCCAAAATATATCTGTTTAACCTTGAAAACATACCTAACATGATTATCAGTTTGACTGTTATAGAAATATAATTAAGAAATGCAGTTTGACTGCATTTCTTAATTATCCTAAATGGTTTGTAATAATAGCTTTCAAGGACTAGAACGTTACATTACATTTATGAATGAGCTGCATAGGCACAATACCTCAAACAAGAGTAGAAATATATATATATATACTGTAGCTGGAGTTTTTTCTCTCCAGGTCTCGCCAAGCCCCGGCAGTCTGACAGCCCACTTATAAAATAAACACACAGACGCTTATATTATTTAAACTGGCCTAATGGCTCAGGCTTCTAGCTATCTAGTTCTTACATCTTAAATTAATCCATTTCTATAAATCTATACCTTGCAACGTGGCTTGTGGCTTACCGGCATCTTCACATGCTTCTTGTCATGGCGGCGGCTGGCAGTGTCTCCCTGCCTCAGCCTTTCACTTCCCAGAATTCTCTTCTCTGCTTGTCCCGCCTATACTTCCTGTCTGGCCACTGGCCAATCAGCATTTTATTTATACAGAGTGATATCCACAGCAATATACAGTATGTTGTAACAAAAATAATCTTAAATTTGTATCAATGTACAAAAATCCATACCAATGTAAAATATTTGAGATTAATAACTACTTTTTAGTTTAAAGTAGATTCAATAGTCTACCTTTTTATCCCATCATTCCTATAACCCCCCTTTTTCTTTTCAGAAAGAGATCCTTAAATCCAACCTCCCTTGCTTAGTTGCCTCCCTTATCATGACCAGTATCAATTTGAAACCAAAACATCATAAATGATGACAAACATCTATAGCCCATCAAATGATCAAAAACTCATCCCACCCACATGTGGCCATGATGTTCCTGAAATTCCTTCCTGATGTCCGGGGGCAGTAGTATATTTAGGGGACCCTGATAAAATTGGGATAATGGTCAAATCTTGGGAGAGCTAGCTGTATTATTTTTTTGTGTGATGGGAAAGTGTAGAGCTTATCTGAAGTCTTGACTGTAGTAGTCTGTGAGGCTGGATCATCTCCGTTATCAGCTTTGAAGTTGTTCTGGATGTAGAATTTTGAGGAAACTGCAACAGAGGCATTCTGAGAGGCTGGATTACCTGGGCTACTTATCTTTATTGATATCTGGTCCTTTTGTTCTGAAAACACACACACTTTTAAAGGTAATATACATATCTGTATTAACCCAAGTATGGAATGTTCGTGTGTACACATCAGCTAAAGATGATTTTTTTTTGTTCTGTGTTTGAGCAGATAAAAGGCATCTGTCAACTTCATAAATCTGTTCAGACTGTATAGTCAAACTGTCATGAAGACTCTATCCAACAAGGTTTATCATGTCTCATCCAGTCCCAGAGCTGTTCCCATGTCCAGGGATCGTCTTATATGTCACCTGCCTTGTGGTTTTTCTTGGTTTCTTCCTTCATGTCTGTAGCAAAGATTTTCAGGTCTCCCCCAATCAAATCTGATCTTCATCAATTTTGAAAATCCATAGCCTTTTGTTTCCTGTGGAAACGAAGGTATAACCTCCCCCCCAATGCAACATGTTTCCTGACTTCTATTCTGAAGTTGAGATATTCTTAATATATATATATATAGGTTGGTTTAATTTAGCAGTTTTTTTCTACAGTTCAGTGTCTCTCAGCAGCATTTGCCCTTTGCTCATCAGCACTAAAAAATTTTAAAGTCAACAAAGCAACATACAGGATCTAGATGTCCTGTGTATTTCCTGTCTTTATGTGGCTTATTCTTTTTTTAAAATATTATTTCACTCTTTCTTTAAAAACTTTACTTTATTATTTTTAACCTATTTATTTATTTATTCATTCATTCATTCATTTATTTATTTATTTATTTATTTATTTATTTATTTATTTATTGTTTATGACTATCTATACCCATTTTTTTTCTTTCATTCTTTAGCACTTAAGCACATTTTAAAGCACTCTGTAACCTGTTCAGAGGTTTTCTTGTCCTGGACCTGACTTTTTAAAAAAATTAATTAATTGTCCAGAAAGCTCAGTCAGTAGAGCATATTACTCTTAATCTCAGGGTCGTGGGTTAAAGCTCCATGTTGGACTCCAAATGTAGTAGTGCTTTCTCATCAGGATGGCCTAAGCTTGGCTTTAGCTTAGTCTTTTTCCAACTAGTTCTTGTAACTTAAATTAACCTGTTTTCACTAATCTGAGAGTTTCTTCTCTATGACAGGCATGATGGGTAATTTATGTACCTCCTTGACTTGGCTATGTGGTTCCCAGAAACACACTGGATGGTCTGTGAGAATGCCTGTAGGGTGAAACTGACATGCGAGTGGGTAGACGAAGTAAGCAGAAAGTGAGCAGATCCCTCCTATCTACCAGACACCTGAGAGAAATGAAGAGGCTGACCTGCACTCCAGGGAGAGAGATTTTCCCTGCTTTCAGACTGGAACTGCAAGGTCAGCTCACTTGGTTCTCAGACCTTTGGGTTTGGACCAGAGCTACATCGTGAGCACTCCTGTACCTTCACCTGTGCACTGTAGATGTTGAAGCTGTCCTGCCAGTCTCCAAAGCTGCTGGGCACCTTCTTCATGGATCTCTTCATATCATCCCGACCATGGTTCTTTACAGGCCTGACGAACAGCAGATGAGCTAGTACTATTTCTCTGCTTGAAATCTGTAGTCATGGCTCAGGGGAGAGCTGTTTATGCAAACCCAGGGGCTTCCTGGTCCTTGGTGCACAGCTGTGCCAGGCTGTTCAGCCACCAGTGGACAGGTGGGACACTAGGCTGCTGCAGAGAGTGGAGCAGGACTGGAAGTGATGTGCATACTCTTAGGTGGGAGCCACCGAATGCCTGCACTGTCTTCTCTGTGATGCTCTTCCCCTGCGCAATCTGGTTTCAGCAATGATAAAACCCTAAAGGTGACAGATTCACAGGGTGGAAGGTTCTGAATTACTGACCCCTGGTGGTGACCAAATGGCCTATAAGGTTATCAAAGATAATTCTCTTTTGCATACGTTCATCCTTTTTTGGGGATCTGCTTGTTATTTTTGTAGCTAACATCCTGATACTTTGAATACGCAAAATTGTTTGTGGTCTCTGTTCCCAGTGTGTAGGCTGCTGTTACATTTTGCCATACTCTTTAAAAATGTTGTGAGAGTTTTGTAACGTCACTATAATAAAACACTAGTTGCTGGGTGGCTTAAACAATATATATTTTATTTATTTGTTCACAATTTTGGAGGCTTAAAGTCTGAGATGAAGGAGTTGACAGGGCTTATAAACTATATACTGAAACAAATCCTTTCCTTCCCAAGCTGCTTTCGGTCATGGTGTTATAACCACAGCAATAGAAACCCTAACTAAGACAGAAATTGGTACCACATTGTGAGGTATTGCTGTCATAGACCTGACTGTGTGGTTTGGGCAGCATTATGGAAGGACTCTGGAACTTTGGGCTAGAAAAGCCATTGAGTGTTCAAAGCTTGGTGGGCTACTGTGGGAACTTGAAGGAAAACGCTAAGAGCAAAGCAAACAACAGAGGCCTGGCTTGTGAAGACTCAGAGGGAAGCAAAGACTCTATCAGGGCCATTTATGTGATGTTTAGAATTAAGAATCACTAAAGTGAAACCTTTGCTTTGCTGGGAAAATTGATACTGGTCAGCTGGGGGTGAAGAATCAGCTGTGATTAAGAAGAGACTAGCATCATCAAGGATAAATAGTCTGAAAAGTGTTTCCTCTGGGTCAACACACAGAGGCCATGGTCTAGATGTGGCCAAGCATGTACCTCATACTGACAGTCAAACTTGATGATGTGTAAGAGTTCTCCAGGTGGAGTTGGCTTTGAAGGCATGAAGGGGTCTGGACAAAGGTGAGGCTTGGCACTGTGAGAAGTCATGGGTTAGATGTCTCAGGTGCTGTTGAAGCTTCAGAATCAAAACAGTTAAAGCTTGGTACTATGTGTCAGGGGTCAGAGTCCTTGAAGAGAGCCAAGAGAAGTTATTGGTTAAAGTGAGACCTAGTTGCAGCAGAAACTCTAGCGTTTTGGAGATGTCAGGACCAGGGGATGGCTACCATGGACAGCTGCCATCATGGCAAAGAGCCAACCTGAGCCTAGGAGACAAACTGTGTGGAGTGGATGTCAGAGCTGGAAAAGTGACACTGCTTGGGCTCTTGGGAGTCCAGAAGATTGTGAGCGGGCCCCAGATGTCAAGCACTGAACTTTTCACCCTGTTGGACTTTGGTTTTGCTGTTATTAGATGGTGGTTGTGCCTTGGTTCTTATCTCTTGGAATAAGAAAGTATTTTACATATTTTTAATTTTATAGGCATCCATAGTTAAGAGACCTTGAAATTTTAGAGAGACTTTGTATATGTTAGAGAGACTTTTTTCTTCTTTTTGGAAAACAGATTCTTCTCTCATACAATACATCCCAACCAGTTTCCCCTCCCTCCACTCCTTCTAGTTGCTCCTCCACCTTCTCTCTCCCCCAAATCCATTCCCCTTCCATTTCCTCTTCAGAAAAAGAGCTGGGCTCCAAGAGACAACAGCCAAACAGGACTAAACAAGATACAACAAGACAAGGTGAAAGCCCTCATATTGAGGCTGGACAAGGCAAGCCAATAGGAGGAATAGAGTCACAAGAGCAGGCATGAGAGTCAGAGGTACATATCTGCTCCCACTGTTAGGGGTCTCACAAGAACACCAAGCTAACTAATGGCCATAACATATACACAGAGGACCTGGTGCAGACCCATGCAGGCCCTGCACTTGCTGTTTCAGTTTCTGTGAGCTCATGTGAGCCCTGCTTGGCTGAGTCATCCAGCTGACCATGTTCTCCTGGTGTCCTCTATCTCCTCTGACTCCTACAGTCTTTCTTCCCCCTCTTCTAAATTTAGAGAGGTGTTTGACTTTTAAAGAATTTGGATATTTTAAAGAGACTAAGCTTTCAAAATATTTGAATTCTTAAAACTGTAGAACTTTTAAAAAGTTAGAATGTTTTATATTTGGACAAGATATTAATATGAGATCTTGGGGGTGAGCAAGAAAGGAAAGGCTATAGATGAATAGTGCTGTGCTTGTGTGTCAACTTGACAGGGGCTCAATTGTGCTGGCTAATTCTTATGTCAACTTGACACAAGTTGGAGTCATTTGAAAAGAGAGAACCTCAGTTGAGAAAATGTCCTTACCAGATTGGCCTGTGGGTGAGCCTGTGTGGTATTTTCTTAATTACTGATTGATGTGGCAGTGGGGTGGGGTATCCCACTGTGGGCAGTACCACCCCTGGGCTGGTGGTCCTGGGTTTATAAGAAATCAGGCTGAACAAGCCATAAGAAGCAAGCCAGGAAGCAGCACCCTTCCATGGCCTGCTTTAGTTCTTTCCTCCAGGTTCCTGCCTTGACTTTCTTTCATGATGGACTACAGGCCTTAAGATGAAACAAACCCTTTCCTCCCCAAGTTGCTTTTGGTTGTGGTGTTTTATGACAGCCATAGAAACCTGAAGACAGCAACTCTACTTGATTTAATATTTCCTAACACTCATGCACTTTATTATTTTTCCTAACTTACTGCATTAGCTGGTAGAGCTTCTATAATGCTGAACAGAAGCAGGGACAGGAAGCATCTTTGTAAAGCCCCAGACTTTGAAAGGTCTAGTTTTTATGTTTCATCATGTTTAATTACAATATTTGTGTAATTCCGAGACATTAAACATACTAAGAATAACCCATTTGACCCAGCTCAATTCAATTTTTCTTTTATACAGAAATGAATTGTCTCACCGTCTGTGAGGCTTTCTCCAGCAAGCACTAGGATCGGAGCACCTGCTACGGGTTTTTACAGCTTCCTGGCATTCCTTTCATTCCTCTTTAGTCTGTGGCTCACTTTATGAAACTTTCTTAATGGCTTCTGAAAAACAAAACAAAAACAAAAAACAAAAAAAAAAAAGAAAGAAAGAAAAATAAAACTCAAACAAAACAAACCAAGAAACGTGCCATGTGTTTCATTAATTTAGCCTCTAGTCTCATCCAGGGTCCAGAATGTATTAGCTAAAAATGACAGTTGAAAGAAGGAGGGAAAGCCTGAAGAGAAAGGGCAGTAAGAATCTTTGATAAGATCGCACACAGATCCAGATAAAGGTTTTCACGGCATTTCTATCAATATAATTGCATGAGTCCAGAACAAGAGAAAATTTGCATGAGTTGGGGTGTTTTCTGTATTCTGGATCGGAGGGTTGCAATATTATAGTTTCATTGTACAATGTTGGGTTGTCAAGCTGTTGAGTAATAATTAGCGCTAGGAAAACAGAGGCGGGACATTTAGACTACTGTGGAAAGCTGAAAACCAAACTTAATTTGTGTAAATGTTTTACACAGTTGTGTGTAGAAAAATAAATTGTAAAATATACCTGGAAAATGACAAGTGAATACTTTTATATCCTTGGGGGGATTTGTGACCGAGAGACTGACCATGCCACCATGAAGGAGGTGGAGCATCAAAAACACTGAAATCTAGAGAGCTAGGAACTCAGTAACTGGAAGAAACGTGACCGAGTGACAGGGCCCCGATGGCCCTAATAAATAAGAAGCTTTTATGAATCAGTAAGAAATGGCAACAAGGGAACAGTAAACATATAAAAATGCAAAATAGCAGCCGAGCACAGTGGGGCACACACCTGTAATCCCAGCCCCCAAGGGCTGGGCTGGGAGGATTAGCCTGAGCTGGGATAGTGGGGCTCTATCTCAAGTAAGTAAATAAACAAATCAAATGCATAAAACATACGAGGCATGAAGGATGAATGTCTCAGCTAGTCTGACCTGCCATGCAAAACTCAGTTGACTGTGTGAGGCTCCACCAACAGCTGGAGAGATGAGAAGTCTGAAATCAGGGTGCCAGCTGGACTGGGTTCAGGTGAAAACTCTCTGCCTGGCCTGTAGACAGTCACTTTCTTGTGGAGCGTTCACACGGAAAACTCTGTGTGTGTGTGTGTGTGTGTGAGAGAGAGAGAGAGAGAGAGAGAGAGAGAGAGAGAGAGAGAGAGAGAGAGAGAGAGACAGAGACAGACAGGGAGAGACAGAGAGACAGAGACAGAGAGAGAGGATATTCTATAAGCCCACCATAGGACCACAGTCCTATAGTGTTAGCAGCTGCCTATTTGTTTTCAAAGAACCTGTCTCCAAATATATTCTCATGGTGTGGGGGCAGGTCTACAGTGCACTGCATAGTCATAAGTGAACAGCAAACAAACATACATGAATGCTCTCATTTGCATGTACTAGGAAAAAGTATAGGTGAATATATTCTTAGGGGGATGCAAATATGACTTACTGACTTTTAACTTCCTGTGATGGCTGGTCTTTATGTGAACCTGGCACAAGCTAGAGTCATTTTGGAAGAGAGACCCTCAGTTGAGAAAATGTCCCCACCAGACTAGTCTGTGGACAAGCCTGTGGCACATTTAATGATTGATGTGTGAGGGCTCAGCTCACTGGGGATGATGCTACCCCTGGGCTGGTGGTCCTGGGTGCTATAAGAAATCAGGATGAGCATCCATGAAGTCAAGCCAGCAAGTGACAGTCCTCCATGGCTTTTGCAACACTTCCTGCCTTGAGTTCCTACCCTGACTTCCCTGGATGATGGAGTATAAGCTGTAAGATGAAATAAACCCTTTCCTCCCCACGTTGCTTTTGGTCATGGTGTTTATATCAAGCAACAGAAACTCTAACCAACACACTTTTTTTTTCTAGCTTCCTTAGTCCAGAGTACAGATCACTTGATTTTCATGTTTAATCTGTTTTAAGATGTACTGTTGAACCTATCATCTGTTTGGCAAGCTGGAGAGATTTAAGATTAAGATTGCTGGTCCCCAGATTTGGTCACGTGATACTTTCAGCTCAAAGCTGCTCCAGATTTCCCAGTTCTTTGCCAGGGCTGGGTCCTGCTGTTCCTGGCCCAATATTCCAGTATTGATCTGCTTCTTGCCCAACAATGTCTTATCCCCTATGTTCATCATTTTAGTTCTCCTGCAAAGTCTACTCAATTTACCTCCAGATTTCTCCAGATGTGCATCTTCATTGGCTGTTGTATTTGAGAAAAGTGTTCTTCTATATTGCTTGGAAACGTTAAAAAAATTGCTGCAGTTTCTAATTTGTTATTTATTCAAATTTATAAAACAGAATTCTAATACTTGATGGATAAAACACTCAGGTCAGCACACATGAATTAATTCTATGTGTGGGTTTTTGTCAATGTGTTTATTAGTGTGTATTCATTGTACAAAACAGTGTGTTTCATTATTACATTTCATACATCTGTCTTACTTTGTTCATATTTAGTTCTTTTATTCTGTTTTTGTGCCCTTCTTGGTGGTTCCTTTCCTCTTCCCAAATAACATCCTTCTACTTTCATGTCATGTACAGAGACACGTGTGCAGTCTAGATTTTGCATAAGAAAGATGTGATAGTCTTTCTGGCTTATTTTAATCACCACAGTGACCTTCAGCTCCTTCCATTTTCCTGAAAATGATGTAATTTCATCCATCAGATTTCCTTAGCTCTTCATCTGTGGGTGGACATCAAGGCTGGTTCCATGCCTCGGCTGTTGGGAACCGTGCAGCAATAAGCATGCATGTGCAGCTATCTCTAGGCGTGTTGACTCAGATTCCTCCTTAACTAGATCAAATGAAATGGAAATCAAAGTCAGCATGTGGACTATAATCAGTCACAGTGTAGGTTGAGCTGTGCTAAGAACCAAGCACAAGTCTTTCATGCTAAAACGAAAGCAGGGTTATTTCTCAGTTGTATGCATGTCTCTGGGTCTGTATTTTCCTTGAGGAACTCCATTCCTTTCTTCCACAGTTGCTCAGCATGACAGTGTCTCTCCAAGCTTCTTCCTTCTTTCTGTTCAGATTGTTTCAGTAGCTGGAACATTCCACAGCCACACGTTCTGGAAGGAATGCAGAAATCTCATTCCCATGTGCCCATGAGGCTGGGCAGTTTGTTTGTTTGTTTGTTTGTTTGGTGTGGGGGCGTGGATATTGGCTTCGATACATTTTGCTGACTTCCCTGAAACCTATTTTTGCTTATTTCTTTATTTCAAAAAATTTCCTTTCAGATAAACAAATCCTCAAATTCCTTCTGGTAATTTTCTTTAAAATGTCAAAAAAAAAAAAAAAGAACTACAATTGAGGCAATTCAGAGATAGTTTGTACATATTCTGAGCAGTTGAGGAAGTTAAACTTCAGTGAACTTGGTGGGCTGAGTTTGAAGAAAGGACACATATACATTTTTCAGGGACAACAGTTTAATAGGAAAAGAAGCAGTCAGGGTCTGAGCCAAAATTTAGATCCAAGTAATTATTGCTGGCCACCACACGTCAGGCAGAGAGCCAGGTATCTTTAGCATATGTTAGCTAATTCAATTTACTCCTTTACAAAAAGAATTTCAGATAATTCTTATTACCCTTTATTTAACTACATAGAAACTATGAAAAAATGATCTGCTTGAAAGCCCTTAGCTAGTAACTGACAGGAGTGTCTTGACTCTGCCATCTGAAGGTGCAGAAGCAGAACACAGTAACCTCATGTGTCCTGAGATCACATCTGTCTGGCAGGGCTGTCGGATGCATGAAAGGTGGGGCTTCCAACAGAAGGAGGTCGAAGTTTATTAGGAAGGGAAAGATCCAGAAAGGGCATTAGCAGAAGCAAGAAGCATTCCTCAGAAGCATTGATCCACTTGCTTTTGCTGCCTAGGATGAATAGAAATGAGGTGTTTGGAGGCCTGGAGATGTGTTGGGAGAAAACTGTGAAAACTCAGATAGGCCTGAGTGAGCACGGGTGTTAGCAGTGGAAGCAGAAAACAATATTACTTCTCGTCTCCAGACCCAGTGGGCATTGCAGCTTGGAGTGGGCGTTCTCTCTACATAGAGAGCATCTCTTTATTGTAAGTTTCTTGAGGATGTATTCTTAGGGAACTCTTTCATGTATAGTAGAGAGAAGCATACAACAACCTCCGTATGGAATGCTCAGAGCTTCTAAGAAACAGAACAAAAACCCCAAACACACACACACACACACACACACACACACACACACACACACACACGGGCAAGGAGAGTGCATGCCTCTTCCTTATCACTTCTTGGGCACAGCTTTTCACCAATGAGATGCCATGCTTTTGAGTGTGGCTATTTGTGCATCAGAAAGAGAAGGGATTCTGAGAAATCTTACTGACAATATCCAGATAAGTATTGGGAATGTTCAGGGACAACCCAGACAGCCACGTGAAAAATGGAGCCTGCAGGCTCCTCTGGAGGGGCAGCAGCTGCTTGGGTCTCCCTGAAGGCCTGAGTTCTAGATCTGAGTCGTCAGCATTAGCTGTGTGTTCGGACTTTCAGGGAGTGCACTGATTCTTTAGGCAAGGTCTGCAGTTTTCAACTGTTGGAGTTGATGTAAATGTTTCGCATCTTTCTGCTGCGGCATGCCAGATATCTGCTATCAGCTTGCCTTTTCTGGGCTACATTTTAACACCATCTAACAGCAAAAAATTTCCAAGTCTGAGAACAACACATCTTTAGTTAAAAACTGCCCACAGGTCTGATCTGTTTTGACTGCTGAGAGCCTGGATGGAGAGCCTGAGAGCTGGCGGTCAACAGCAGGAAGTCACTGGCTACAGCATTCTAGTGCCCTAGCTAGGAAAATGAGACCGACCCAAGGCAAACAACATTGCAGGACACCCGGACTTCCTGGCTGACAATCTCAAAGCTGGGCTTGGAGTTGAAGGAGGGCTGGAGAAGCTGGTGTTTCTGGCAGCTTCAGCTGGTGCTTCCCATTAACATCACAGTAATGTAGTTGTGTGGTGGTTGAAAAAGCATCCCTAGTTACAGGGAGTGATTTACAGGACACCAGACTCCACATTTCAGAGTCTCCTGTGTACCATAAAAAATATATTATAAAGGAATAATCTTTATCTGAACTAAAGCTGCGGTGTAGAAAACTCATGTCCAGCTGGGAGCAGCAGTGAGCTTTTGTTCACCCAGGGAAAAGTCCCCGTTCTTCATCATATTTGATTAACATTTTTCCTCTTTTTGGCACTAGGTATCTTGTTAATATTTAGACATTATATACATTTTCTTTCAACTATTGTTCCCATTATGAGCTCAAACAGAACAGGAGAAGCCAGCCTCACCAGCAGGAGAGGAGGAAGCTGACAGTCTGGGAACCTAGCAAGCTGTGCCTAGCAGCCAGGCCGTGTTCTCAGGAAGAAGGGTTCCCCAGAGTGCCTCCCTAGATGGGCTCCCTCCGAGTTCTACCTTCCATCCCCCTCTTTCCTGAGCTAAAGGCAACAGCAAACAGTCCACTTTAGAGTCTCCCAAAGCGGTTCTGACACCACCCCGTGAGGGCAGGGGTGGGTATCTCTCTGTAGAGCACAGACACCTAAAAATAACCAGAGAAGGGACACGCAGACATCCCTCTGCTTATTCGCTGTTTGAAGGGATGGGGTTCCCAGTCTGTATCAGCTCAGGGAACCCCAAGCTCTCCTAGGCCGCAGTGCCTCCCACAGGGCACAGGTGGGTGCACCTGTGGTTAAGGTGACCAGGTAGGGGACAGCGCCACCTCCCACTAGGTGATCGGGCAGAAGCAAAAGTCTGGGAAACCTTGGGGGGTCTGTGACAAAGCTCCACCCATTGGGAGCTTCAAGACAAGGCTGGAGAGGTGGAAGTTGGGGTGGGGAAGGAACTGCTCCAGAAAGCGAGGCAGGACAGGGGCGATGGAAGAGAGGGTCTGGAATGGTCTGAGTTTGATCAGAGTCCCACCGGAGCAGACTAGGGGCGAACTAGCCACTGCCAGGTTGCAGCTCCCCAGTGAACGAGTGCCCGGGCAGGCGCTGGGCTCCAATTCCCTCCAAGAGTCTGGCGAGCGCGGGCGAACGCTGGCGAGCGCGCGGGCACCTCGGATTCCCGTGGGAGCGCAGCGCCAGGGCGGGGCGGGGTCCTCCGCGCGCGCTTGGCGGTGGCTGGCAGGGGCCAGGATCTCAGCTCTCCTGGGCGCCCCAGCCTTGGCGCACGTCTCCGCTCCCGCGCACCCCCTCTGCAGGCACGCGCGAGGCGCACCCCTCCTTCCCCGGGCGGCGGCGGGCACGCGCCCGGCCCCCACGCCTCCGCCCCTCGGCGCCAGTCCTCTCTCCGGCAGAAAGTTAGCAGCGGGGAAGGAACTCGGGGCTGCTGGAGCGGCAGCGGCGGCGGCGCGGGGAGAACCGGACGCTGCGCACGGAGCAGGTGCCGCTGCGGCTCGGCGCCCCCCTCGGGCTCCTGGCCTGAGGTTGAGGGGGGCGGCGGGGGCCCGCGCGGGGAGGGGGCCATGCGGCCGGGCTTGTCCCCGGCGCAGCGGGACGGCAGCCAGGGCCGGGGGCGCAGCGGCGTCGCTCCATGCAGCCGGGGCGGCTGGGCGGCGGCGGCGGCGGCGGCGGGGGCGGCGGCTGAAACCATGTCCGGGCAGCGCCGGGGGCCGCCGCCGCCGCGAGCCGGGAGCCGTGATGGCCCGGTGGCCCGCACCGCCTCCGCCTCCGCCGCCGCCGCCGCCGCTCGCCGCGCCGCCGCCGCTGCCCGGCGCCTCCGCTAAGGGGCCGCCGGCGCGCAAGCTGCTCTTCATGTGCACCCTGTCCCTGTCCGTCACCTACCTGTGCTACAGCCTGCTGGGCGGCTCGGGATCGCTGCAGTTCCCGCTGGCGCTGCAGGAGTCCCCGGGAGCCGCCGCGGAGCCCCCGCCGAGCCCGCCGCCTTCTTCGCCGTCGCCGCCACCCCGTGTGCGCCCCGGCGCCTCCTTGCCACCACTGGACAACGCGAGCCACGAGCCGCCGCCCGAGCCCCCCGAGCGCTTCACGGCACCCGCGGCCGACGGCTGGGGACTGGCGAGCGGCGGCGGCGCCCGGGACGCATGGTCCCGGAGTCCACCGGCCCCAGGAGACGTGGTCACAGCGCAGGGCGCGCTGCTGGGGCGCGGGGCGCAGGAGCCGGGCACCACCGAGGACCTGGCAGGCCCGAGGGCGACCAACGCGAGCGCGGAGCGGGGCCCCGCCAGCACCCCTGATTACGGGGAGAAGAAGCTGCCCCAGGCGTTGATCATCGGGGTCAAGAAAGGAGGGACGCGCGCGCTGCTCGAGGCTATCCGCGTCCACCCGGACGTGCGGGCGGTGGGTGTAGAGCCGCACTTCTTCGACAGGAACTACGAGAAGGGGCTGGAATGGTACAGGTAGGAGGCTGCGGGGCGCGGGACGCTTGAGGGGGTCCCGAGAGCCTATAGCCTGGGCAGCCTGGGGAGGTCGGTGGGAACCATGGCCGGGTTGCGCAGGGTCCAGGTGCAGAGGAGAGGGCAGGAGTAGAGCTAAAAGATCACTTTATTTCGGGGCGAGAGGAGGAGCTGGTGCCTCGGGATCTACCAGGCTCCAAAATCTGGGAATCCCCAGCCCTCACGCCTGCTGCCTGCGGGGTGTTTCCCAGACCAGGTTGCTACAGGGCTCTGAGCTTCTAGGTTGGGTACATGCCGAGGAATGAGACAGAAGAGCTGAATTGACAACGGGGCTTTGAGATCCCCAGGAATCAATCAAAAGCGCCCTCAAAAGCATTTGTGTGGCTGGAATCCAACTTCAGTGTTTTAAGGTCAGAGAAAAAGGAACAGTTTAAAAACCAGACGGTGTAGGCGCTTTGGCTTTCTAGTAAAGGCGGGGTATTTCCTACTTCTGTGACTTTCTGTCCCTCTTGGCTGAATGAACACTGGGCTGATTTAGCACCAGGAGCCTAGGTTTCTAGATGCCAGTTGGTGCTCTAAGAGTGTCTGTGCCCTGAGCAGAGCCCTTTCTAGTCTGAGCATCCTTGGAGCCAGATTGCCGTTACTTCTGCTAGGAGTTACACACCTCTTTCTCATCACCAGATGTTGGTAGGAGGAAGGGAGCAGGAGAAAGTTAAGTGCAGGTCAGGTAGCTCATAATCTACCCTTCTTGCCAGCTGTGACCATCGGTGCACATGCCGAACATGCAGGCCTCCTCTCTCTCTTGTCCACCCTCCCTCTCCCCTCCCTCTACATATCTTTCTGGAAAACTGATCTGGTTGGGTGGCCCCATCTCGATCACATTTCAATAATTAATTGCAGCTGTCAAACAGAAACACAGCCTTTGTCAGCTGAAGCGATGCTATCAGTTCCACAGAGCCAGTGGGTACAATTGGCCTATGACAGAGTTGCCTTCCTGTCAGAGAGACGTGTTTTCTGGGTTTAAGTTACAGCCTGGGAAAAGTTTTGCCTCTAACTTTGGGAGTATGTAATAAGCATGTGTGTTGTGATTGATTTCTCCCACTTTTTTTTTTTTTTTAATTTGCCTTGTGCTTTAAAAGCTGGGTAGAAGTACACCCAGGCATAAACATTCCAGCACATCACACTGAGACGGGGAATATGTCTGTTAATGTCTTGTCTGTTTCAACAGCAAGAACTAATTGGGATATTTTAGGAGGCTTCAAACAGTCCCTTCCTATCAAAACATAAAACAGCAAGTGCCTAATTTAACTGGAAAAAATCCGTATTTATAACATCACAAGCCATGGCTTCCAGTTTGTGATTATAATTAAAAAGGTGTTAGGATGATTAATGCAACAACAGGAAAATAAAGACAGGGGAAGATGTCTGGGAAGGGTTCAGGCGTTACTGGCTAGCTGCAGGCATGTCCTGATTTCTTCTGTGGGGTGGCTTTAGGCATAGAGGGGAACTGTGGGCTCCCCCTTGTTCTAATTTTAAAGCTGTGCCTCTTGTGGGAGGTGTCACATGCCCTTTAAGAGAGAGCATAAAGATCAAATCTTGCAGCGTGTGTTTGGGGTGGCTTTGCTGCAGTAGAGCTACAGAAAAGAGTTCCTTATTTGGACGACGAATAAAGTTGATGGGGAGTGCTTGAGCTAGGAAATCCCATCCTGGGATCTGGAGGGTTTTCTATATGAATGGGAAGAGGACGAGACAGATTTCTTAGGTTCTTTTATAGTGAAACTGGGAGGGGAGGATACATAAGCTACCTCACTATCACAACATGGCTACTAAAGGTATGTGGTGTGGTGATACTCCCAGCCTCCCGATCCGAGCCAATACTTGTGGCATGGGTGGCATGGTGCTAGTATTTGATAGTCCTTAGTAGAACCACTAAATACAAATGGTAGGTCTAGAACAAGGTCCACTTGATCCCAGATAAGAGAACCATTTGGTATCTCCTGTTCCTCAATCCCTGGCCCTTAACCTCTTGCCATATGGATCTCTTGCACAAGGCCGAATGGTGCTGATTGCCAAGTGAGGAGGGGACTCTCTCTCAAGAGCAAGCTTCATGGAAGTGTGTGGCTGTCTCACAAGGAGGGATTCATTAGCCACTGAAACGTGGCTGATGGAAAGACTCCGGGAAGCTCCTGAGGCTCCCAGGAGCCCGGTGTGCTTCCCAGCCTCATTGGTGACAGCCATGCTTTGAGGACATTTGTGAGACTTCATTAGTCTTGTCTTTCCATGCTTGCCCTAAGCCTCTCTCCTACCTAGGAAGAAGGGATGACAGCTACACCCTAATGTAGAAACGTGAATAGTGGCTTCAGTTCAAACCAGTGGCAGAAACCTTTCCTCTTGGTTCCCTGAGCAACTCTGGACTCCTTAAATGGCAGAACCTGAACTTCCCTGCGCCATGTCTGCTGTCTGTAATCTGGTGGCTTCATTGAAGAAGCACAGGTTAATTAAAAACTTCAACATTTCATTATTTATTTATCTAACCATTTATCCCTTTACTTATTTATTGTCTTAAATGTGCTCCCAGTTGCCCACAGTTTCTGCAAGTGGCCCTGGATTTTGTGCTTTGAGCAGGAAGAGCTGAGAGGAAACAGCCTGCTGTCAATGCAGCTGGTCTGGGCTTCCCTCCTACCTAACAAATCAGCCTTAGCAGGTCCACTCCTGTGGTGTCACTCCAGTTGTCCCTAAATCCGGGTTTTGCTTTGCGCCTATACTGTTGATCGAATGGGATGTGAAAACACATCGGAGATTAGAATATGTACATTCAATTTTCAGGGCAGCACCAGACTAGTGGATAAGGGTGTGTATATTCAGGCTGCGGAGATGCTTAGCCTCTGTGGTAGATTGACCCAGTCAATGGTTAATAAGCTTGGTGGATCAAGCCCTCCTCCTCTGCCTTTCTATACCTCTCTCCAAAAGGGCAAAGCCACGTGCAAATTCTACAGGAGCTGATACAGTGGTCCCGGCAGAGACCTTGAACCCTTCTAAGGGATGGGACCTCAGGGCAGACCCCTGGCTGCCACTGCAGAACTCATCACAATGACAGAGGGATAGGAGTACTTGCCTCTCCTGTGACTCACATGTATAGTGACCATGGCCTTTTGCTTTAGAAGCCACTTAGCTCCAAGGTGACGTTCCTTGGTCTTATGTCCTATTGGGAGAGTGGAGTAACCCCAAGAACCCGCTGCACGCTGAGGAGTGCCCAGCTTTTGCTTCCTCGTGGAGAGGGGCCAGTGGTTGGCAGCAGCAATCTCCGTTGGTGTCTGGAGAGAATACTGAGGACAGGACATGCTGGTATTTATGGAATGCCAGCCATCGTATGGGCTGGCACTCTATAGAAGTGTTATTCATGGCAGCGTTGAGATTATGCTGTGAGCTAAACAGCAGCAATTTTGTTTTGTGACCACATTTCCTTTTTTCGTGGAAGTGAGTGACTGGCTCAAGGTCCTAGGTCTGGTGGCTGCCCTAGCTGAGATTGAAGCTGCATCTGTCCAGGGGCAGGTGGCTCTGTTTCTTTGCCTACACCACATTGCCGCTCATTAATACTAAAAGAGAAGCGCCCCTTTCAATTCTTTCCTTCAAAAAACAAAAACAAACAAACAAACAAAAAATGATTAATACCTGCTAACTGTACACTTAGTACTAAGTACTATTTTAGGAATGGAGGGTAAAGTGAAACGTGAAATGGATGGAGGGTCCGTTCTCCCGAAACCGTCAGTTTAGTAAGAAGGTGTGTGTGTGTGGAGGGGGGGGGGGGACGGCGGCAGCAAACAAGCAAACCAAACAGTGTGTAGTGAATGTTTGGCTTTGGTGAGCGATGTAAGGAAAACTCAGCTAACTAAAGACCCAGAGCTCCTCTGCCCAGTGTGACTGGTACAGCTGAAGTGGCCAAACTGGAGTATGCCAGAAGCAGGAAAGAGACAGAATGAAAAGTTGCTCAATAGTAACTTTCTATTCATGGCATATAGAAATCCTAGCGTTCATGTTGAGCTAAATAATGTACATTATTAAATGAATTCTGTGCTTTTTGTTGTTGTTGTTGTTGGCACTTCTAGAGACGGAAGCCATGGTCTTCTGTGCGTGTTCTACCCCCGAGCTACAGCTCAACCCCTCAGTATCACTTATTTCCACCTTTTAAAAGTGGCTCTTGGAAAATTGGGTGGCCCTTGTGCAGTTTCCAGCTTTTGAATGTGGAGCATGCTCAGACATCTTGGTCCACCTGGGTTCTGATACTGCAGGTCTGGGGGAGTGGGTGGCACTCTGGGCTTCTGGGTTTCTAAGATGCCCTAGGTGCCATTGTCGCTACTGAGCTGCTTAGAGTTTCCTTTAAGCTGAAGCTCATGATGTGTGAATGTGTTAGTGTACGTGCATGTGCCAGTACGTGTGTGTGTGTGTGTGTGTGTGTGTGTGTGTGCATGTGCTCACATATATGTATGTGTGCATTTAAGGGCGTTATTTTGATATGATCACGTGATGGAAATTACATAAATACAGTGAAAGGATAAGATCCCCAACCCCCCCCCCCCCCCACACACACACATATAAAGATCCAGTTGGAGAGGTTCCCAGCAGCAGGAAGAGTGAGTGCAAAAGTCCTGAGGTGGAATTGGTGGTGTGGCGTTCATTCATCACTCTGGATGCAATTGAGTTCACACCAGACATCACAATGTACCAGCTGAATGATCCTCCAGTGCATAGCTTATATAACATCACTCAGGTTCAGTTTGGCTGACAGTAATTTCTTCCTGATAGGCTTGTTGGGGGGATAAATGAGATAATAAAAGTGGACACGTTTATCAACAAAGTGAGTGTCCGAGGCAGAAGTCTAAATGAGGCTGAGGCGTGTTCGTCCTCCTTTCTGAAGCATCATCCTCCATTTGCTTTCTTGTCCTTCGCCTTTACCAAGTATGTGATGACTTTGTCTCATTTGGATCGGTTTAGGAAGAGCTGGATAAGGAGGCCTTTGTGGCCTGCATCTCTTTCTCATTGTAAACAAACTCAGGTGACATCAGGCCCCTGTGGGTCAGAAAAATGAAAGCAGCACACTGCTAGGAGGGGTTGGTCTCCAGCGAGCTCACTTCCCTGGAGCTGGGGGCAGCTGCAGCCCTGTCTGGCTACACACGACCCTGGGATCATCAGAGCTTTACTCTGTAAGAGAAACTGGGAAACCAGGTTTTGATGCAAAATCTTCTGAGTTTTAGCACTGGCCACGGATTTTGGTTCCTTAAAAAACACTGTGTAGGCCAATACCGCAGAGCAAATGAAACCCATCTGTGGGCTGGATGCAGCCAACTTGCTACCAGTTTGTGACCTCTGGGCTAAACTGATCTCGGAAAAGAACTGGTGTGCAGCGGCCAGAATTGTGCTGTTTGGGTTAGTGTTTCTCCCTTTTCTAGCTTTTTGCAACAGCGAGAGGGAAATACTTCCCAGGTTCATGGCAGCAAGCACCAACAGAGCCTGATACAAACATTGAGGCAGAAAAAGAAGCTTCACAGATAAAATACCCCTTTCTTCCCAATTAACATTCCCTGCAGGTAGGCCCAGCTCCCCCTGCCTCAGCCTCCAGAGTGCAGGGATCACAGATGTGCCCTGCCAGGCCAGCTGTTTGGTTTTTTGTTTTGTTTTGTTTTCTTTTGTTTTTCAAAGCTAGGGATGGAATTCAGGACCTTATGCATGGTAGCCAAGTGCTCAACCACTGAGCTATATTCCCAGCAGGAAAATTCTTAACTTATTGATCTGAAGTGCCCACAATTGATCTGTATATAGATGACTTGGATTTATAAGATATATTCCTGTAAGAGAGGATGGAGATCTAAAAGGTAGGTCAAATGGGTTCTCTGTTTTACTTTGTTATGCCTGGTACCAGCTTGCTTATATTAATAAAGCCCATTCTTTGTCTGAAATACTCCGGTCCTCAAATGCATTTCTGTAGCAGGCTCTTCACAGAGATGGAGACTGTAGGAGACTGAAGTGATGCGGTGTGGGGCAGGCCCTTCATCTCTCAGCCAGGAGCCACAGCATGCTCATTGGGTGATCTTGGATACGTTGATGTCAGGAAACCTCAGTTTCTCCATCTGCAGAATGGGCTCAGTATTGCTTCCTTCCAAAACACTGTATGATGGTGAACTACAGTGCCGTTTCAAATGCTTTGTGTAGAGTTGGTGACACAAGGTACCTTGCTTGGCTTATTCATTTTCTTTCAGTGCCTCGCTTTTATTCTGCCCGTCAGCGTGGAGGATCCTAAGAAGAAAGCCATTACTCAGCTGTCACTCATTTGAATATGGTCTTTTATTTCAAGACCATGTCTGAAAGAGGGATTGCAAGTCCTCAGCAGCTCTAACATAGTTCTCCAGGGAACAAGCAGAGGGTTCTAGAAGTCGGCCTGTTGGCACCGAGTGGGAGATGAGTCTGGTTTCCTGAGGTCACCCTGGTCATGCTCTCCACCCAGAAGACCTGGAGGAAAAAAAAATGGTCCAGTTCTCTGGGTTGCCACGCTCTTGAGCCTCTGGTGGAAACACATCTTGTCTTCATCTTCCCGACAGAACCCAGGACACCCTGCCACATTCCTGCCTGAGCTCTGGCGAAGTCACGCGGGGGCTCCAGCCATCTGAACACGACTTATTTTTTACTTTTGTAAGCTGTACCAGGGCCATTTTACTTTTAAATTGAGTCAGTGTGGAAGCCTCGGGACTCCAGGTGAATGGGAGACTGCTAGGGTTGTATGCTCGGAAGCTTGAAAGCTCTGGGTTTTTCATAGTGGGTGATGCCTCTGGAAGGTATTGAACCACAACCCTGCTGAGGGCAACTCTGGAGACCATTGGTTTCTGTGGTCTAACAAGCGACTCTTCACCTGACTTGGGGTTTTAAGTCTGAAATTATCATTCACCACAGAGACTTTGTGCTGATCTTGCCATTAATTAAAAGCAGAAGGTTGATTTTGTTTTCCCACAAAGCACTCACTAGTTAGGATTGCCTGCCTTAAATGATTTTCAACCTTTAAGAGTCTACTATACAGGTATCATGGCACACACCTTTAATCCCAGCATTCAGGAGGCAGAGGTGGGCAGATTTCTGTGAGTGGGAAGCCAGCCTGGTCTTCATAGTGAATGTGAGGCTAACCTGGTCTATGTGGTGAGACACTTTTGAAGAAGGAAAAAGGAAGAGTAAACAAAGCATATATACAGGGGAATGAAGTAACACGCATATTAATTCATGTACATGTGCATGTATATATAGTATACATTTCACATATGTGGGGGCTTCAAGTGAGAAAAGTTGAACTTAATTTTAAACCAAAGGATGATTTATTGGCATATGTTACAAGCAAGTTTGTTGGGTCATGGGCTTCAGGGAAAGCCATGTCAGGCTCAAAGGAGGAGAAGGGAGAGGGGAGAGGGGAGAGGGGAGAGGGGAGAGGGGAGAGGGGAGAGGGGAGAGGGGAGAGGGGAGAGGGGAGAGGGGAGAGGGGAGAGGGGAGAGGGGAGAGGGGAGAGGGGAGAGGCTTCTGCATTCTTCCTTCTGTCATGCTTGTCTCGGCTTGCTTTCTTCTCAGGTGTGTCTCATCAGATTTTATTTCAGGTGGTAAATAACAGCCCCCCCCCCCTGTTTTGGGGATGCCTTTTAAGAGTGTCTATGCAGTGTGCCTGGAGACACCCTTGTTCAAAGCTGTGACACATGCCCCTTCCTAAAGCAGGGATTGGGTGAGCTCTTGATAGGCCAAGGTGATGATATGTAGACACTTCTCTGACTTGAAATGGTGGTGGGAGCGGGGAAGCAGAGCTAGTCCCACCAAAGTCACAGGAAATACTTTGTTGAAAGAGGAAGAGGGTTTTATGGGGTCGACTGCTAGAAAAATGAGAGTCAGTTATACCAGATGCCCATGAAACATAAAAGCCCTCTCTGGGGTGGTCCATGATCTCTCATCCAGCATTTTAACTGGCAAGAGGCTTAAAGGATTAGTTTGAGGTCAGGCTGAGTTGCACTTCTCATTCGTTCATTCACTCATTCATTTATTCATTAAACATATAATACCAACTGTGTGCCATTTGCTGGGTTTAAACATGGCCATCAAGTAGAGAAATGAATATATAAAGTATTATATGATAAAGGAACATAGGCCTTGACTGAATAGGATTCACTCTAAGAATGGAAAGATGGTTCAGTCCTTGACAATGTGATTTATTTTTAATTTTAACAAATGTGCAAATTTATGTGCTATATGTTACAGATACTGGAGGCATAGTTTCTGTTCTGGGACCAGGCCACACTATCGCCCTCTGCAGGACCTTTTCAGTCATACTTCTTCTTCCTGGGATACTTTGTCTCCAATCCCTAGGTTGCTGGTGTCTCCTTATCAAGTCTTCAGGTGTTGGCTGGAGTTAGACCCTTCCAATAGACCATCCCCATCTATACAAAGATCTTCCAGTTCTGCCCTGCTCAGATGCATTATTCTCATCACAGTACATATTACTCTTTGAGGTTACCCTGGTCACTCACTCCCTCATTGGATGGTAAGCTACAAAGAAACAAGGACCTTGTCTATCTCATTCCTTACCAGCGCTCTGGCATATGATAGACACTCAAAAGGCGATGATGTCTTAGCTGCCAATAAAGACTCAACAGACTAATGGGGCAAAGGGGGGCCTTCTGTGTGTTAAGACTCCTGACTTCTGAGAACAAAGAACGTTCCTGTCTCTTGGGAACTTGGGTTATAAATTGTTGTAAGTGCTTTCACATGCTAATTCCACAGGACCACGTTGGGTGCCAGGAGGACAAACTTCAAATGTGTGCAAGCAGACAGGTTCCCACTCACCTAGCCTCTCAGGTGGATCTTCCCACTCCTCTTTTACAGATAGATGAGGATGAAACTGGGAGAGCAAGCGGCGTTTCCAAGGACATACAGCAGGCTGTCAGGAGCCAGGTGAATTTCCACTGAGACAAATGACTTGTTTCCTGGCCTCTGTGGCTATGGTGATGTTCTAGGAGAATAGTGCTGGTTCTTTCTCATGGACCGTTTTGCTTCAAGAGTCATTGGGATTAAATGCATCATCAATGTCATTGCCACTGGGTGTGCTGGAACACACTCATAATCCTAGAACCCAAGCCAAGGCTGGAGGGCCCTGAGTTCAGGGCTAGCCGAAACTAGATAGCAAGCTCTTGTCTCCAAACTATTTCTGCATAATTGCCATTTAATAATCAGCTGCAAAAGGGTCCCGCACTTGCTTTGGTTTGCTCACTCTACAGGTGGGTGCCTTCCTTCCTTGTGCTAACCCATGAAAGCCTCTGCTGGAGGTGAGAATCTCGAGAGTTGCTGGAGCTGAGGAAATATTTGAGTTAAATCATGGCTCCACCCTACCCCAGGGGACTTTGAATTTTACGGTCACCTGGCATTTTGATAAAGAATGTGAACCTGGGGCTGAGGAGATGTCTTGGTGCATAAAAGAGCTTGCTGTGCAAATGTGGAAAGCTTGAGTTTGAACCTCCAGAAACCGTGGGAAAGGCGGACATGGAGTGCGACTGTTTGTAATCCCTATGCTCCCTTGAAGAGAGGGAGGTAGAGGCAGGTGAGTTCCTGGGAGTTCGCAGGCCAGCTCCTCTGGCATCCACAGAGACAGAACAGCAAAGAAACACTCTTTCAGACAAGGTGGAAGCCTAGGACCGAACACCTTAGGATTCTCTTAACTGCTGCCACATGTACACTGACACATACGTGTACACTCTTACACATGTGGCTCTGCAAACTCACATATACACATTGTGTATAAACACACACATAAGTTAAAAGGGGAAATAAATGAAAAAGAAAAATAAGTAGTTTTTTTTTTTTTAAAAAGGTGGACTTGAAATCAGAGGTTACAGTTTTGAGTCAGAGTTCCTCATATGCTTCCCTTATACACAGATTGGAACTTAACCCTTGATCCTTGTATTTTACATCTTTAAAATGGGTCTAACAGCCTCTTCTCAAACCACAGTGATTTTGCAGAAGTAGGGCAAGGGTTCTAAGCAGGGAGCTACCTTGCCTACACCTGTTTGTTGTTAGTCCGTGCACGTTTTCTGAATTCCTCCAGGTAATTGGTTTTCTGGGATGTTGCGCTCCAGGGAATGCCTGAAGTACAGGACAAGCCCTCTTATCATAAAGTTAGATTAAGAAGTTTAATTTACAGAAACTATTATCCAGCATGGATATCAAATGTTCTGAGTGCAGACTGCAGAGAGTGCCAGAGAACTCTTGGATAGCCTTACTCTGCATAACTCTCTCCCTCTGTCTTATGACCACTGGTGTCTTATACTGAAACAACATAAAGAGTAATGGGGCATGCTTCCTTTGTCAGACTACCCTGCCGTTAATCAACTCCAGAAGTGACCAGAAGATTCTCTTATTTTGTTCTCATTTGGCCTGTCGTCTTTTCCACTCTCTGCACACCTCGGCTGTGTTTCCCAGGCTGGTATATCCATATATCACCTTCTGGTTGCCGCTCCATCCTGCTTTCTAAGCGGTAGGCAGAGCAATAGTCCCTTGAAATATCTTTATCCCAATTCACAGGATACATTAGATTTCGTGGCAAAGGACAATTGCATTTCAGACGGAATTAAGATTAAGTGCTAACTAGCTAACTGAGTGACAGATTGTCTGGTATTTTTTTGTATGAACCCAATTAATTACAAGAAACCTTACAAATGGAAGGGGAGGCGGTGAGAGAACCAGAGGCAGAGAAGCATGGGAGGGATCCAGTCAGCTCTATCTGAAGGCTTTGAAGACAGAGGGAAGGGCCACGAGCCAAGGAGTCTATGCAGCTTCTTGAGTCAGAGAAAAAGCAAGGCGGCCGCGGCTTAGCATCTTCAGGAGAAAGGCAGCACAGTGACACTGCCACTGAGATCTGTCTCAGACTTTGGTCATGCGAACTGCAGATAATATATTTATATTGTGTTCAGCCTCCAACTCACGGTGACTTATTTACAGTAGCTGCAGGAAATGAATATGCTTTCGTCAGGTGTGCCTAGCAGTTGCCAAAACACTTTGATTCTTTCTTTTTCTCTCTATTTTTTTTTCTTCTTCTCTGGAAAAATATCATCTTCAGGGCCCTCTGGTTCCCTTCCCAAACAGATGGAGTGGAGCGGTGTATAAACAGTATTTCCAGAATGTAAAAATACAAGTGGCTGATATAAGCTGGAGGGTTCGCTCTCCTGTAGGCAGGGAACGTTGATCCTCGGAGTGTGTCGTTGCACAGGCACCAGCCACTCAGAAACCTGAGTTTGAAATGAAGCTCAAGGGGACGTGTGTGTGTGTGTGTGTGTGTGTGTGTGTGTGTCACAGAACCAGTGGAAATCACAAGATATTTTAGAGAACACATAACATTTATTTAATTTGTATGTATGTTTTTACATCAAGGATCCCAAAGTCTTCTGAACATGAGGCATCAGCATTGATCTTGCAGGGAGGTTGTCTTAGAGGTGTATCTACCCACCCAGTGCGCATGGGCTTTCCCTTTTAGATTTGTGCCTACTCTGTGCCAACAAGGTTTTGAAAACTCAGTACTTGTGTAAATCTTCACACAATGATTTTTTTTTTCACAAGAAGAAAAATAAGTTTCTTAAATGTTTGTAAAGACTATTTAATGGAACACCTGTGTTTGATAAGCATATTTATATATGTGTATATTTAAGTGTACATGTGCAAATATGTTGTGTGTATTTATATACAGACATATATACACACATATTTCTAGATATTCTCATATCTCTGTCACCCATGTATCTTTGTACCTGTGTGTGTTCTTACCTACATGTCTATACGTATGCATGTATGCATGCGTGCATCTATGTGGCACCGTTTGCCATGGTTCAACCCTTATCCCTTGTCCATTTGCCTAGCTGTCGTCTGATTTTCATGAAGTAACCACAGTAAATGACCATTTTAGAGTATGAAGTGTATCATACTTCTTATTTCCCTTTAATTTCCAAATGAGTCCATGTAGAAGAAATTCCAAGCCTGGCTGGGACCTGTAAGGCCCGACAAGGCTGATTTATTCTTTCCATTGCAATCACGTCCACTCACCTCTTCTCTCTGTTCCTGTTTGTACTGCACTAGCTTCCTGCTTTCCCCGAGAATCTAAACATGACCTGGCCACAGGGCCTTTACACTAGCTGCTCTCTGCCTGGAATTCTTTCCATCAGTCAACTGTGCGTCTGACATCTTTCCTTCACTCATGTCTTCACTAAACCGTTTTATCCTCACTGTGGCCTGTTGTGTGGCACTTGGCTTACCTGACATTGCTGGTGCTAAGGGCTTCACTCATTGGGAGATGCCACCGTGGCTGCTAATTGACCATACTGTACTCCACAGTTAATCCCTTCATCCTCCAAGTTTTTGTTGTGTTGATTTTCCCTATTTTAATTCCATTGTCCTGGGAATTTGTGGAACCACAAGATGACCTTATCATTGCTGGGGGAAAGTTAAAAGCCATTTATGTCCCTCTGAAGCGATCCCTGCTAGTTAAATCCTCTGCCACCGGGCAGTGGTTGTATGATGTACTGCACTTACTCTCCCCACTGGCTTTACTCCTGCATCTTTTGCTCCTAAGTCATAAATCGAGAGGCATTTTAAAAGGTTCACATTGGGGAAACAATTAACAGGTATTGAGACAAATGTGTACAACCGTGTTTAGAACAAACTCACAGTTGGGTGTCCTTCCCCACTCCCTTCCTAGACAGTTTCTTCATTTGTGCTCAGATGACAAAGAATACTGGCAGGTAGCTTTTTTTAAATTTTTTTTTCCATATTAGCATTCCCATGACTCCCAGTGGACAAACAGTGAACACATTGTGCTAACCTAAATATAAGTTAAGGCGTTTAATATTAGAAAATGTTATAGTACATATACTGGGTGTTGAATGGGCATTATCCACTTAGACTCTCTGAAAAGTACACAGCCATTTCAGCCAGTGAACCCCATGATCTCACTGAAACCACTGAGTTCCTTATTTAGGACAGCAGTGAGCTTGTTCTCTGCAAGCTGGCTGTCATTCATTCCTGGATTGTCCTCGTGGAAGGCTTCTTGCTTCCCTTACGATTATATTTTCTTCTTCCTCCATATCTCATTCATCAAGGATAGGACATTTCCCTGAGTCACAGCCCATTCGAAAACCTCAAATCACTGTCTGGTCGAATGCCCTTAAAGAAAACCATTTCCAGTGGTTGTGTATTCACGTTTAGGCTCA
Organism: Peromyscus eremicus; assembly: GCF_949786415.1. NCBI lineage: Eukaryota > Metazoa > Chordata > Mammalia > Rodentia > Cricetidae > Peromyscus > Peromyscus eremicus. Next base: position 78,531,986 of record NC_081416.1, on the reverse strand, counting down.
GAACTGGAGTGGCCAGGATCCTTTTGGTTATAGCATACATTAATCCCAGGTAAGATCTGAACTAAGTATGAACCAAAAAGGAATTTAATAAATAGCTCAAGTATCTGAGAAGTCCAGGGTAGGGGAATGGGGATCTTTAAACAATCAATATAATACTTTTTATTAATTTTTTGAGAACTTCACATGTGCATGCAGTGTATTTTGAACAAATTTACCCTCAACTCTTTCCCCAACTTTTCCCAGGGATCTATAGTTTTCAGGGTCTGGCTTAATCAGGGCTAAATAATGCCACCAGATCAACTTTTAGTTTCTGCTGCCGAAGTGGTTAGCCACATTCATAAAACTTTCCACTTCATGGCTATGAAGTGAGCGTTCACCTGATTCTTTTTCCTAAATTGCAGGTAGTAGAGGCCTCTGTCCCTGTCCCCAAAGTCCCCTGCCTCTGATGAGCAGACTTGGGGGTCAGTGCTTCTGGAGGTACATGGTAGTGGGATGCAGGGATTTTTCCTAGAGTAAAACCAGGATATGGTTCTCAGAGGGGAAAAAAATGTGTGTGGATGCCAATATGACAGATGTCTGCTTCTAGACTTCTGTGGAAAGCGGTGTTCCAGTGCAACCCAACTGAGTCAATCAGAGTTCCACTGGCTTGTGTGCAGGCAGAGGTCTGGGTCTGATTCTCGGTTCTCTCCCTCTTCTGTTGCTCTGCCAAGAAGCAAGACAGGCAGAGGAGAAGAGGGTGGAGAAGCCAGAATGGATAGACTGGTGCAGTCTCTGCATTTAAGGTGTTAAATTCCGGGGGAAGTCGAAAGAACCTGTTTCTAGAAATCACTAATTATTTATTTAGAATATCTTCCATTTCTGTCACTTCCTTGGCAACTCCTAGCATAGCACTGTCTGGGAAAAACTAAAGGGATTGTATATCTTGCAAGAGAATTCTTCAAATAGCAAGTAAATCATTCACCACATTAAATCTTCCTGCCCAGGATCCCTTCCAGTAGAGAGGGAGAAATGACTTGGCGTTTGATCAGCCTTAATATAACAACTAGATAGTCCAGAACTCCAGAACAGCCCTGGCTCTGCTTTTTTATCCTTTTCATGTACGGTAAAGCCTACAGTAAAGAATTAAGTGAGATGTGGTTTTCTATGATTTTTGTGAGACCTTTTCTTTTCTTTTCTTTTTTTTAAAATGAAGTTAAAAACCCCTGTTTTGAGGAAAACAGTCAAGTCTGGTGTCTTGGTGTTTTTGATGAAACAGACATGTCTTGTGAGTGTGGGACTGCTTTTATCCAGCAACAGTGCTTCCTATTTCAACATGTTCATGCAGCAGTTTTACAGTATCTCCAGGGATCTTTCTGAAGAGACTCACTAGGAAATTTGAAGACTTCGGGTCTTCTAAGACCTAGGTAATTTGTCAGGTACAGTTGGTACAGGCTAATTTCCTGTATGATGCTGAGACAATATCTTCGTTTTCCCTCCCTCTCTCCTTCCCTCCCTCTCTCCTTCTCTTCCTTCCTCCCTCCCTCCTTCCCTCCCTCTCTTCCTCCCTCTGACTTTCTGTCTATCCTTACGTTGTTCCTCTCCTCTTCCTCCTCTTCTCCTTGCTCCTCCATCCTTTTCCTTCTTCTCCTAGTCCTCCCTTCCCTCCTCCTTCTTCCCATCCTCTTCCTGCTTCCCATCCTTTTCCACCCCTTTCCCCTCTTTCGAGGTATGGAGATTCTTCTTTTTTTGTTAGGGGGGATTTGTTTGAGACAGGGTTTCTCTGTGTAGCCCTAGCTGTCCCAGAACTTGCTTTGTAGACCAGGCTAGCCTCACAGAGGTCACAGAACTGGGCTGGCACTGGAGATGGAACCTGTGGTCATGTGTGTGCTAGGTGAGCATCCTTCTGCTGAGTCACACTGTAGCCTGTCTTTAGACCTCTTGGCAACTTTAGGATTTGCTCTCCACGTTCCCTCTGCTGTCTGATCCCCCCAAACCCACCCGCAGCAGCTTTCCTCAGGATGGTTCCCACTGCCCTGATGGGGGAACGCAAGAAGCTCTTTCCTCATTCCCTTTAAGTGGAGGAATTAGGAGTCGCAACAAAATTGCTTCATAGCCCTTGTTTTCAGAAAACATTTATCTATTTCTTGTGACTTGTTTTCAGATTCTGAAGAATTGTTAAAATTTCTCTTATTTCAGAAAAAGGTGAAATTTAAAGACAGATAAGAACTTCTTTTGAGTGGTTTGTTTTCTCTTTACTACAACTGTGCTTTCGTACATTCTTAGTAACAACAGCTAGCTTCCATAATTCTTTAGGAGACTGAAACAAAACAAAACAAAACAAAACAAAACCAGCAGGGGATTGTGTGTGTGTGTGTGTGTGTGTGTGTGTGTGTGTGTGTGTGCGCGCGCGCGCGCACGCTCGTATATACCTGCACATCTTTGTGATGATGAGTGAGTACATGCCGTCATTGGAATGTTAAGGTCGGTGACCACCTCAAGTGTTGGTCATTGCCTTCCGCCTTAAGTCAAGGTTTCTGTGTTAGCTACATGAACCAGGCTAGGTGACCAGAAAGCTTTCAAGGATTCTCTTATCTCCACCTCCCTTCCTCCTGAAGAAGAAGTCCTGGGATTCTGTACATCTGTATGTAAGCTACCGTGTCTGGATTTATGTGGGTTCTGGGGATGCTAGCTCAGTTCTTAATGCTTACATGACAAACATTTCATTCACTGTATCCCTTCTTAAACATTGGTTAATCTTCCTAGCAACCTCCAATGATGACAGGTTTTGCATTTTAAGGGGAAAGTGAGGCATAGAGAGAGAAGAATGATTCCCAAATACACCCTGGTTGCTACTGGTGCAGTTTGGGTGGGAGTCATAACAAGAGGCTACTTCCTTGGAAGAAAAGATGCCAAAGAAATTCTATCCACAGTCTGTTCTTGACAGGTGGGGGCATTTCCTCAGAGTGCCTTTCCACAGCCAAATCCAACATGTCCCCATCTTCATGAATTGATCCGAGTGCCCATGCCTGGCTCCTGGAGAAGTCAGGGCATATATTCTATGCTATGGAAGAATATAGAAGAATGGAGAATGTCTTCCTACTGTTGTTGGTTTAAAGGTCTCAGCATTTGGGAGAACTTCAGAGAGCGAGAGATATTGATTTTTCTGGGACCTGCTGTGTGCTACTGATTTCAGAGACTTGGAGACTCAGCTGCCCCTTCCCTGTGTGGGGCAGCTGAGGGATGAAAACTCCCCAGGGCTGTATCTTCTTGAAAGGCATCCCTGTTGCACAAGCTCTTTCAAGGCAGTGCACATGGTGGAAAACAAGTCTTGGTGTCGCCTTGTGTGGGCACGCCTTGACCCTGCTGCCTCTGCAGGCCTCGTGATGGCTCTGAAGGGAGGGCCTGGTGACAGCATCATCCGGGAGTTTACTCTTTGATACAATGACATTTCTGTCCTATTCTCCTTCCACAGCACTTTTTAGCCTTTGAGACTCCTTTGATAGCTGCCTTTGGAAAGGTGGTGTGTGAGGGTGAGTGTGTGTGTGTGTGTGTGTGTGTGTGTGTGTGTGTGTGTGTGTGTGTATACGTACCTTTGAGGGAATGTTATGGAGGCTAGAGGTTGGTGTTGGGTGTCACCTCTGTTCCTCTCTCCCTGAGTTTTTGAGATAGGGTCTCTAAGTGATTGTGGATTTACCATCCTGCCTAGACTGACTGGTCAGTGAACCCTTAGGATTTGCTGCTTGCACCCTGTCATCATTGGGTTTACAGGTGCCATGCCCAGAATTTTACATGAATGGTAGGGAGCTGACATGAGAGTCTCATGCCTGATCATCAGGCCCTTTACCCCCTGAGCTGCCTTCCCTGGGGATGTGTTTACATGAATGGTTTCCCCAAGTGGCTGTGGGGGAGCCGGCAGTGAGGCAGCTGAGGTGGTGCCGCTTGTGTGGACCCTCCAGCCTCCTGAAGTGCACTCACTGTTGAATCCCACTTGTCTGAGGCTTGAGATGCTCCTGCTGTCTGACAGGATCCTTTCTTGACTCTTAGCACTATTTTTTTCTCTCCTTTCTTGCTAATCCTCTTTCAGGTTGGCATATTCTTTTCCTGCTCATGTTCATATTTGGAATTAAGCCTCATCTTAGTGTTTGGGTGGGGATCCTTGGACCTAATCCCCTCTTCATAGAATCACACCAGGCAGCTAGATTAGGACACCTTCACCCCCTTCACTTGCTTTCATTTTAACTTAGTTATCTCTTTTAAGACTGTCTCCACATGCAGCCACATTCTGAGGTATGGGGTAGGTTATAGTGTTTGGATTTCAGCAGAAGCTAGATGAGGAGGTGAAGGTCCCAGCCTTGGTTTCCCTGGCATTTCTGCTATCCTCACTCCTCCTGAGCTGTCAGGACTAGGTGGCACACCCCCTCCAAGCTCATATGGAGCCAGAGTCTTTCTTTAGATATAGATTTATAGTAATATCTAAAATATATAAAAAATGCAAAAGATTACTCCCCACAGAGGACAAATATTTCAGTCAACGAATGGACAAGTGAACAGAATGATTTTCAAATGAAGAGTACAGATGGCTGGCCAATAAATACATGGAAAATAGTCAACATCTTTAGCCATTAGGGAAATGAAGACAGAAACTGCACTGAGATGTCATATCATCCTAGTCAGAATGGCTATTATCAAGAAACAAAACAACCCATACCATGGACATGAAAAAAAGCATGCATTGGGCTTGCAGAGAAAGGATCCATCACATTGTTGGTAGGGATAATAATTAATGTAGCCACTGCAGAAATTGGTATGAAAGTCCTTCCAAAACCCAAAAGTAGAACCATCACATGATCCATTTATACTACTCGTTTGTTTGTGTATTTATGTGTGTGTGTATGTGTGCGTGTGTGTGTGTGTGTGTGTGTGTGCAAATAAAAGTCAGTAATAGACAGCTGCACACCCATGTTTACTGCAGCACTATTCACAATATCCAAGTTATAGAATCAGCCTAGCTGTCCATCAACAGATGAATGGATAAAAAATGTGTTATATATAAAGAGTGGAGTATCAGCCGTAAAGAAGAATGATACTGTATCATTTGCAGGGAAATGGACGGAGTAAGAGATCATTATGTGAAATAATATTTGACTTACAAAGACAATTATTGCACATTCTCTCTCAGATGTAAAAAAATACCAAAAAAAAGATATGAAAGTACAAAGGGGATTACTAGTGATGTGGGAAAGCAGGGGTAAGAAAGAGTAGTAGGCAATGAGTATGACCATGGCATGTCACACACATGTATGAAAATGTCATAAGGAAATTCATTACTTCATATAATTAGTGTCATTAACCAATTAACACAACGATAAAGACATCTCCTCTGTGGCTTATGTCCTGCTTCTAGCACTGCCAGCTTCATTTCCTAGAAGAGAGTCACAGCTTACGGGGACTGTTTCCTTACTTTCGAGTGGTTAATACAGGGCGATGTCAGTGGTAGACTCAGAGAACACAGGTGAGAAGTTATGGACCTTGAATGCTGCTGTTGATGCCGGCAGCCAGCAGATACCTAGGCCATCTCTCTCATGTTATTACCCCATTTTACAGGAACTTGGAAATTGCAGTTTCACAATGGTTCATGACTTGCCCACAGTTACAGAGATGGGAGATACTTGAGTCAAAGCCATTGGCATCATTGACTACATGTCTCCTGTTGGTCTGCTTTACTTTTGTTGTTCCTTGGCTTTGCTTGCCCTACTTTGTGTGTGCTGTTTCTCTGTCATTGGATGGTGGACTGTTTCTATGGCTCTGCGTGGGAAGATTCACTGTTGGCTAATCACTCTAACCCAAAGGGGTGTGTCATGCTTTATTTGGCCACGCCTTTCTTGACAGGTATCTCTCTGGTCTCCGTCTCTTGATGTTTACAAAGAAAGCTGCATGGGTTTCTGTGTCCCCTAGAGCCTTCTTGTCAGTGAGGAAATGGAAGGAGTATGCATTTAAGGTTTTTTTTTATATACATATTAAAAGTTGTCAGAGTACATGCTTACTTCTGAGTTTCTGAGAGAGACCTTCATGTTATAACCAAGAAATGATATAGATTTAGGAAAAATGGGCACCCTTTGTGCCCCAGGTACCTGCTGGCCCTTGATAAAAGCTTTTAATAATAAGGATGCTGACTCCTTGTACGATTACCATGAGATGAAAGGAAACATGTGGTTTGAGTATGAGTATTGCTCTTAGAAGCTCTTATTTAGAGTTTAGTTTCTATTATCAAAATAACACTCTGTGCTCCTTTCTCTTCTGCATGAAAGGAGGAAAAAGTAAATGCTTCCATTCCACTTTGAACTGCTACAGAGTCAGTTTTTCTATGAAGTCAAGAATTTGTGGGGAGGCCAAGGATTCCTTTTCTTACCTAACTTCCCCCAGGTGTGTTTAAGCGATGAAAACCGGAAGGATTTAGCTCTAGAACAAGATTCGTTTTCTGGGGTGGTGGTTAGTGGCAGATAGCAAAGCTCTTGAGCCATGTCCCTGTCTGCTACCTGGAGGGGCTCTGTAGCAGAACATTGCCATGTAGCTTTCTGAGGAGTTCCGATTTGTACCTTTTAGAGAGCTAATCCCAAGTCAGGCCTCCTGTGTGTGTGTGTGTGTGTGTGTGTGTGTGTGTGTGTGTGTGTGTGTACAGGATAGACCTGTCAAGGCCGCTCTTCTACCATAAAGCCTGAGGACAGGGATGAATAAGATCAGAGCTGAACAGCATCACAGGAGTGTGTGAAGCTGAGTTCTATAGATGATGATGGCTCATTTGATACAACGATGATTGTAGCTTTCAAATCCAACAGACTAATTTATCTACCTGGAGGTTCACTAAGATGAGTTACTGTGGGTGGGCTCCATTGCTTGTATATTCTCTTAAGGAGATATTCCTTGACAAGAATGCTTGTTTTCATGGAAGGATTATCCTTTGGTGTCTGGCTGTGATAGAAGCTGCTATTTGTCTTTTCAATGTTGGTTGAGCACATGAGAATATAGAATAACAACAGTATTTCCTAGTCTTCCATCTGCTTGGTGTGGTTAATGAGGTTGAGTTTGGACAAATGGGATTTAACAATAGATGCTGTGTGTAATTTCTTGGCCTTACAAGGATGTGGTTTCCTTTGCTGTTGGTGAAAATGAGAATATGATGGTTAAGCCTTGAAATGTCTTGAGGCATTGTACAGAGAAAGCCACATATTGAAAATTATGGGGCAGCAAGACAGAAAGAGCCCAATGGGAGCCCTTTGGATAAGATAGGAAGACATTTTTGTTTTCCTTAAGCTGTATTATTTTGGGTTTTCAGTTGCTCTTAGCTAAGTCTAATTGGAGAAGATACATCTGCCTTCTCTGTTCCAACCATTGTGCTGAGGCTTTAGCAGCTCATCCTATGAAGCCCTCTGGAAAACATTTGTTATTATCTACATTTTATGGATGAAGATACAGGTATAGAACAAGTGGACTGTGTCCAGATAGCAAAAATAACAATGGTAGGTTTCTCTAAGGGCCTATGTCCTCTTCCCTCCAACCATGGGTTTTTGACCACATTTATAGTACTAGACATGATTTTTTCCCTGTGGATCTGGCCTAAAATCCAATTATAATTTAGTTAGTTACCCCTATAACAGGAATGCCACTATGTCACCAGTGGGTACATCTCTCCTGGCAGGTTGGTATTGTAGCGCATACATAGGTTCACAGTTATGTAAGACTTGATGAGTTTTCTGTCCCAGGAGCCTGCATAGCACCTTCTGGAAATGTGAAAGTTAGCCATGGGGAGGAAGCTCTCAGGTCCATTACCACTTAATTTCTCTGTTTTGTGGTATCTTGAACAGTAGGGTGTTATTACCTAGTTTTAGTGGGTAATCAAGAGCAATGGCAGGAGCTTGTATGGTTTGGGGGGCTCTGTGACTGTTGTTTTGCTGTGCAAGTAAAATGTCAAACTGCTTTCTCAATAGAAATGTTTCATACCCATAGATTAGCGCTACTTATAGCAGTGGTCAGAGAAGCTGCTGTTTGCAGTGGCTGAGAGTTAACACCAAGCCCCATAGCTCATCACATTGCTGAGACAGTGACTGTCGAGTGCTCAGCTCTCTTATTGTTCTATTATTAAGTCTATTATTGCTCCTTCCAAGACTCAGGGACATTGCAGAAAAGGGGACGTGTAAGGAGAAAGAACGTGAAAGCTGGATGATGGAGGAGTGCTTTGAAAAGTTGTCTTCTGGACGTGACATGGGTAATATAGCCATGGACTCATAGAGGCTGTGGGTACCTGTAGTAGGCTATAAGACTGAGCTCCTCCCTCTCTGAGGAGCTGTGGCAGTCCATTGTTGCTGGGTGAGTGGAATCATATTCCTTAGTGGTGTAGTCACTGATAAGTTGTTCTTGGCCAAATAAGTTGTCCATGTTAATGTAGGCATCCCTAATTAAATGCAGTGTGACACAGACAACAAAAGACAGCTAGATGTAAGCAGGAGGGAGGTACTGGGGAGAAGGGGTTCAATAGGAAGGGGAAGGGGACAAGAGAGGATAACAGGGAATGTGATCAAAGTACAGTTTATATGTGTGCAGTTCAAGAAGGATACAGTTTAGACAAGAGAATTAATTACAAGTGATTTACCCAAGATTATAAACAAAACACTGTGAAGCCAGTGCTCTAAAAATGAGCCTATATTTAACCTGTTTGAAACCAGGTTTTAATATCCATCTGTCCCAGAATGACTCTGACATCTACTGCTTCATCTGTGTGATCGTTCCCTATTGTGCCGGGCACTGTGATTGGTTCTGGAAAGAGGAAGGCAAGTACAACCAATGGGTGCTTGCTCTTGGGGTCTTCCAGTGTAGGAAGAAAGAGTCGAAGACGGTAAGTGAAGCTGAAATGACAAGCATAGGTGGAGAGTACCCAGAACCACAAGAGAGTATGACAGAGAATACAACGGACTCATAGATACAGGACTTAAAAATCACAGTAGAAGCACACCTCTGGGTGTGTCTATGAGGGCTTTTCCAGGAAGGAAGATTTGGGAAGCATCTACTGAAAAAGTAGCATTTGAAATGAGATCTTAAGGATGAATAGGTGAACATGTCTCTGTGTGTGCACATGCAACCCAGCTGCAAAGATATCATGGCTGGGATGTGCATTATTATGTTGGGAAAACTAAAAGGGCATGGTGCTGGAGAGGAACAGAAGAGGGAGAAATCCATTATGTGAAGTTGGAGAGGGAGCCATGCAAGGATTTGTAAGCCATGCCCCAGATTTGAGAGTGCATTCTAGGAGCCATGAAGGGCAATTCAATAGTTTCATCAGATGAGTGATGTGGTCAGGTGTATGTTTCAGGTTGGCCAGCCTGGTTGCTACGTGTGTAATGCACTAGAGGGACAAGGGCGCACACTGGAAATTCCCACAGTAGTTCAGAAGGAGGTTTTGCTGGCTTAGATTAGGAAGGTGGCAGTTACTCTGAGTGACACCTGGGAGGTAAAGTGTAAAGGGCATGATGTTGCCTTGGGGGATGGGAGAGAGGGAAGTCAGCAGGACATTCTAGGTTTCTGGCTTGTGTGCCTGTATGGGAGTATGCTGGCTTTCTTCACTAACATAGAGAACATGAGAGGGAGATGCTTGGGGTGAGTAGAGGCCTTTATTCAGTCAGCCTGTTCAGCATGCTCTCTGAAGAAGTAAGAGCCCAGCCACATGTGGTTTAAGATTTCCCTGCTGAGCTCCTTCTGACCTGCTGCGCACTGTGTGGCAACAAGATTGGCTTTCATAGATTCCTTCCCCAGACTCTCAGGCCTGTGGTGAGTGAGAGGACTTGCCTTTGGAGTTGAGGACTGCGAGGGTGAGGTGCTGTGGCTGTTCCTGGCCACGAGAAAGCTGGTTTGCCCTGGGAAAGCCAAGACTTAGTTGAAGAGAAGCAGAGATGAGAGATGGAGTGAAAACCTTCTTTGTTCTTATGTTCCAGAATCCAAGCATGCTCAAGTCCAGTTCTGTTTCTACCTACTTAGGCTGCTGTATTTTCTCTGGGGCTTTAAACTAATTTGGGGGTAGGTTTCTGACATTTTCACTGGGCCTTAGATTAGCCAGGCACAATAGAAGTTTAAGTCCCAAAGTGTCGAGTTTCAGATGATTTTGGGATATCCATGTATAGATATGAAACTGGCTGCTGGAGGTGTGTATCTGAGCTTATAGAAGGCAAGCGTGGAGGTGAAACACAAGGAGTTATCCAGCACAAAGGTACAATCAAGGCCAGGCAAAGACTATTTTGTAATAAGAGAAGTGGGTTTAGGATTGGGCGTTGAAACTAATTGGAGGATCTAGAAAGTCTAACTTGTAAAGGAAGCAAAGATACAGGAGGGAAATGAGAAAAAGGCACTTTTATGGAACTAAGTTTTAAAAAGGAGGGAGGGAGTGATGAATTGTGTTGAATGTCACTAGAAGATGTTAAAACCAAAGTCTAAAAATAGTCTCTTTGATTTAGATACAGCTTGAGGAAGAGTTGACTTTTTAAGCTGTATCTTAGTGTTCTGAGAGCTGAGATGCCAGATCCCACTGCAGCAGCATCTCACAAGGGCCACGTTTAGTGTAGGTTTCAGGAACTTGGGGAAACGGACCACTCCTTTAGCTGCTATTTAAGACATCTTATGATGCTTTAGCTGCTGTCTTCAGTGCAGTGGAAGGGCTCCGAAGAGTTCATCACTACCTTGTGAAACTTCAGTCTAGGTAAGATGACAGACAAGGAAATGACAAGCACAATTTAGGTTAATAAATGTGGAATGTGTCATTTTGGATCCTTCTGGCTGTAAGCAAGAGAAAACGTAATGAACAGTGACTTAGGACATTTAGAATTCATTTAGCCAGAGATCCAGGTAGGTGGTCCTGGAGTAGATTTAGCGGCTTACTAGTGTGTGACAGAGCCAGGCTGCTTATATCCTTCCAGTCTGTCATGTCACCTGTCGGGGTTTAGACTCTAGCTTGTAGCATGATGTGGAGATGGCCGGTGCAGGTCTCAGCTTCTTATGCGTATGAGAGTATGTGAAGGGCAAAGAGAGAGTAGCAAAGGGTGTCTGCTCTTTAGTATTTTACAGAGAAATATTCATTTCAGAATATACTAGTTTACTTCCTTGACCCCCCACACCTGGCTTAGTTGTATCCATTTGTTGTATTTTCCGTGTATTAAAAAAATAAAATCTGTTGATCAGAAACCACTGTGTTCTAGACACCACTGCAGATATAAAGTAAGTGCAGTGAGTATAAGAGAAACCCTCTTCCTAGTTAATATGAAAGCCAAGAGTAGTGGTGCCCACCTATAGTTTCAGTTACTAACAAGGCCAAGGTAAGAAGGTAGCTTGAGCTTAGGAGTTCAAGGTTAGCTTGGGCAACGTAGTGAGACACTGTTCAAAAAACAGTGGGGCCTGGGAAATGGTTTGTTTGCTAAAGTGCTGGCTTCATACACATGGGGACCTGAGTTTGGATTTCCAGCACTCATGTAAAAGCACTGGGTATGGCAGCATATACCTGTGCATACATACAGATACATACCCACATACAAAATGGTTAGAGCCTGATTTGGTAAGGGTCCTAGCTGTGAGTGTTACTTACAGTATCATGAGAGTTATGTTCCAATTGGGGGGTGGCAGAGCCTAAACATGTGAAAGGAATTAGGTGGTCAAAGAACAATTGTGACAGAGTTTGAGAAGGTAAGTCAGATATAAGTAGAAGGTAGTTAGAGAATGCAAGTTGGATTGAAATGCTGAAGTGAGTGAGTGATTTGGGTGGAATTTTTATCTTTATTTTAAGATTAAAGGTATTAATTTTTTATATGTATGGGTGTTTTGCCTGCATTTAAGTCTGTGTACCATGTGTGTGCCTGGTGTTCATGGACCAGAAGAGGGCTTTAGATCCCCTGGGAACTGTAGTTACAGCTCATTGTGAGCTGCTGCATGGGTGCTGGGAATCAAACCAGGGCTCTTAAGTGTTAAGCCAGGTTTCCAGCCCCTGGGTGGATATTTTAGGTAGAGGAAATAAACTTCATTCCTGGCTGTGATTGGCAAGTCTGAGACATTGTAAACAGATAGGGAAGGGTTAAGACATGAGGTCAGCAAGCTACCTGGGAGCTGGACCATATAAGACCTGTAAGTGGATGGGGGGGGGCACTAGTGTGTTTGGTCAGGGTGAAGAGTCAGTTGCAAAAGGACCAAAGAAAGCAGGGACATTACTCAGGAGGTTTCTGCAGTGCTCCTAGAGAGGGGCTGATCATTTGGACTTGATTGTTGGGCATAGGCAGTAAAAATTGCATAAATCCAGATTGTGAGATGTAAGAAAGAATGAGAAATCAACGATGAGCCCTGGGTTTAGGGCCGGGCAGCTTGGAGGAGGGAGATCCTGAACACTGAGAAAAATCAGACTGGAGGTCAAGACTTCTATGTAGGACATGAGATGCTCATCAGATTTCCAACAGGACAGTTGGACATATGTGTCTGTCTTCCCTTGGACTACTCAGAGGCTGCCAAGGAAAGCAGACCATCAGAACAGTCTGAGTCATTGTTGTGTGTCCAAACAAAAGGTCAGTTCTGTTAGCAGGAGTCTGAGGGGAAAACATACTGGGTGGAGGGGACAGTATGGCCATGGTGTCTTAAAGGAAGTGGCCTTCTGTGCAGCGAGGGACCTGAAGGGACATACATTTCATTTAGATGAAGAGTAGGTGGGGAGATGGGAAAGATGTCAGGCACAAAAAGAGTAATGTTTGCAAAGAGTGTGCTACATGTGTGTTCTCCATGTGAGATAAAAGTCACCCTTCTTTTTGAAGTACCCAGTGAACTTTATTCCTGAAAAGAAGCTTGGGGAAATATTAGCTTTCCATTGCTGTAAGAAATGCCTGAGATAAATCAACTTGAAAGAGAAAAGATGTGTTCGGTTCACAGTTTAGTTTCCAAATCATTGTCAGTTGGCCCTGTTGGTCTGGGTCCGCTGTGAGGTGGCAGGAGTCTTGCCTTGGCAGAGGAGACAACTTATCTCAGGACAGCCAGGAAAGGAAGAAAGACAGAGAGAGAGAGAGAGAGAGAGAGAGAGAGAGAGAGAGAGAGAGAGAGAGAGAAGGAGAAGCTGAAGTCCTAGTACCCCTTCAGAAACATGCTTAAAAGTGACAACTTCCTAGGCTCCACCTCCTCCAGAAGTACCACAATGTAAATGGACATTTCCTGTCCTGATTGCCTGGTCTCAAATAAGTGACCCAGAGGATGAATTTGAATTATAAATGCTTGGCCAATAGCTCAGGCTTGTTACTAGCCAACTCTTACACTTAAACTACCCCGTATTTCTTATCTATGCTTCACCACATGGCTCATGGCTTGCTATATAATTTTTTATACACATTGCTTGCCCAGTGGCTAGCTGGCATCACTCCTGACTCTCCTGACTCTGCCCTTCTTCATCCCATCATTCTCTTTGCATCAGGCTGTCTCTCCCAATCTCTTTTTGCCCTGTTATTGGCCAATCAGGGTTTTTTTAATTAACAATAAGCATAATCTACAGAACCACAGGCTGGACACCTAGGCTTCAGCACTGGAGTCTTTGGGGAACGTTTACGATCCAAACTGTAGAAGCACAGTAACTCAGCTCTAACCTTGGTGATGCTTGTGGGGCATTCCACACATTCTTGGTTGAGGGTAATGTTGAATCATAACTTTAAAAAGGGCAAATAACCTTGGTCTCTTTTTGCTTCTTAAAAAAATCTTATTTTTTCCCTTGTTGGCATCTGCCTAGGTGACAGCCACATACCCTTTCACTCTAAGCTGTTTCTCACATTGAAGTGAGCAAACATTCTCAAGTCACCAGACACACTTTGACTTTGATGTGCCCTGAGTTGACCCCTGCTGACCCCTGCCTTGGAAACCAGAGCCCATCAGGATGTTTACATGTGTAAACAGTGTAGACAGTCTTGAGAGGCTGGTGTCCAGTCATTTTTCCTTCCATGTTCATAATGACAAGTGACATCCTATGTGTACTTGGGGGTAACTGTCCCCAGTAAGTGGAAGAGTACTTCAGAGTATATTTACCCAGATATGTGTCCTGACATTCTGTTTTTGAGAAGCACTGAGTACATTTGTTTTATGATTTAAATGCATATTTATACTTAGAGGTGTCTTTTAAGGAGATCGGCAGCATTTGTTACTTTTCTCACTGCGGTGATGACCAAAGCAACTTAATGAAACACCCGACCAAAGCAACATATGAAAACTTTATTTTGTCTCACTGTTTGTGGGTACAGTCCGTCATGATGGGGGATGACATAATGGCCGACCTGCTGTAGCTGTGGTCTCAGGAGTATGAGGCGGCTGGTCACGTTTTATCTGTAGTCAGGAAGCAGCAAGAGATGAATGCTGGCACTCGGCTCATTTTCTCCTTTTTGCTCAGTCCAGGGCTCCAGCTGCTTATACTTGGGGTGAATCTCCCCGCTTCCATGAACTCAATCTAGACAGTCCCTCACAGAGGTTTGTCTCCTACACGGTTCTAGATCCTGTCAGATCGATGGTCACTTTGACTGTCATACTCACCGAGGGAGCAGGAAGGCGTGGTAGATGTGAGGAGGGGGCTAGCTAGCTCCAGGGCAGGTAGATGGAGAGCCTGACGAGCATGTGCAGGGTCCTGGGGCCAATCTTAGCAGTGCAGAAGGACACCAGGAGGAACTTACAGCCCCTCTGCAGCCAGGCTTCTGCACTGAGCTCCGTTCTCTTCAGTTCTAAGGGTGATTCTTTCCTCACAGTGTTGAGTGGCAGCAGAATACAGCTTATTTAAAATTCCAGTTTATTAGATAACCGCCCTGGGAGATTCTACGGAAAGTAGGTTGGCAAAATCAGGCTTTTGTGGAGAATCAATGTTAACTATGTCCTAAAAGTCACTGGCTACTTTGGTCACCTTAAAAGGCAAATTGTTCTCATTCCCAGCCTTCAAACAAAGCTCAGGATCTAGGGTTCTGCCATCCCCATCCCTAGGACTCCATGCAGAGGATTAGCTGGCTTACCAAAGGCACCAGGTGTCTGATATATGTCCTCCCGCACCCTTCCTTTATTAAAGCTATTTTATTTGTATATATCCAATGCGCAACTTGCCCGGAGAGTCCCCCATTCCTTCTCTTTTATTTTACTTTGCTTTTCAGTCAGTGAGAAATGAAGCTGGCCCTGTGGGAAACTGGCTTGATCTCTTAGACAATAAAAGGCAAGGGTATATGGGCAGAGAGTGACCAGAGGAAGGTCACAGTGTTTTACCATACTCAAGTGGCTCTGGGGAGAGAGACTGAGATTCTGTCTTAAGGATATATTCCCTGTGTCCTTAAGACTATGGGCCAGTCAGATGACATGGACTCTTAAGTCAACTGCTTGACTCTGAATATTTACTGTGCCACCTGCTGGCTGTGTGGCCTTGGGTAATTGTGTGTGACTCAGTTTACTTGTTTCTAATATGAAGGAATTAACTATATCCTTCATGAAGGGGTTACAAGGTTCAAATGAGTGACACATGGGAAGCTCTGGAACATAAATACTAGCAAGGCAGAGAAGGAGATGTGGACATTTTTAAAAAGGAGAAGCCAGCCACCTCTAGGCAGGAGTGCAGACAGGAGGGTGTTTCTGCCCATTGTGCTCCTTAGGCATGGAGATAATCTTTTCTCAAGCCCTCACTGGTTCCAGCTAGGGAGCTGTACTTACTAATATTGGGTGATTGTTTGAGTGATTGTCTGTGAACAGTGAGCAATGCGTGCATACGTCACATTCATGATGAGGACCCCCAGTGAAATCACACACATTCTCAAACCATCCTGGTTTAAACCCAGACTTCCACAGCAGTACCCAGAAGGATGGTTTGTCTACATGAGTAAGATCTTTTCTTAACTCTCCTTTTTCCCTTTTGTTACCTCTTGTCCCTGACATACTATTTACGAGGCTCAGGAGTTCTTCCAGAGCCAAGAAATGACTTAGTTTGTCTGAGTCGTCAGATTCTGCTACCATCAATCGTTTTTGAGTCTCTGATGGGCTTGCCTCACAGCAGATGGTTCGCATTCTCCCAGGCTTTCCCACCAGTGAGCACTCTCTCTTCAGGAATTCTTTCTGAGTCACACACCACACAGACAGCGGGAGCTGCCCTTGACTCTCTTTGCACAGCACCAACCTTTTGATAGCACGATCCTATTGACAGTGGAGAAAGATCTGGGAGGCAAGGAACAGTGAAAACAGCAAAGTTGCGTCACACTAGTCTTTGCCGAGCAGCTCCAGCAGCCAAACCCTCTGGGGTACTGCTGGAGGTGGGGCCAGATTAAATGAAGTCATCATTGCTTAGTTTTCCATATGAGAATGGGATCTGCCAAATTCTTTTTCAAAAGGAAAATAACATGTTCTCCTGAGTGTAAAGCCACCACCTGAACCTGAAGTAGAGCTGGAGTGTAAACATCCTCATCAGCTTTGCGAAGAGGTCAAATCATTGGTAACCTCATTGGCTCTTTATGAGCGAACGCCATGAGTTTATCATCGTATTCTCAGCCATTGAAAATTCACATAACTGCGGAAGGCTTTGGTGGCTGCACTGCATGGCTGCTTCAGCAGGCTTTTGCTACTGTCTCTCAAATGCAAGCTTCCCTGGGTTCCCCTTGGACTTTGCATTGTGAGTGATCTCCTCTTTCTCTGTTTTGTTCTGTCTCTCCCTCTTTCTTTCTGATAGAAGCAATCACCTGTGGGTGTTATTATGAGAAGAGACACAGCACACTTTTAATTCTGAGCTATTTTGTTTTCCTTATCCACCATCTTATAGGCCCATGCTGCTCTCCTAAGTGTCCTGGTCTGCAGCTTACCTAAGGATACCTTTCCTAGCAGGGCATCTGAGGAATGGATGGCTTCCCAAGCTTGGCATTTATCTGTTCTGTCATCAGCAACCTGCTTTAAGGAATTGTCTAAGACTGTGATTTACTTACCACAACCATCCTTGAAAAATAGCCCCCTTTTGGCTGTTAACGTAATAATTACTCACGATAGGAAATTTAGAAAACAGCTAAAACACAGAGAGAAAGATTGCATTTTTCTACACCTGCTGCCCCCAGGGCCTTTTTTTTTCTGAGCATGTGCATTCATATGTGTTTGATGATCGTGTTAGCTCAAATTTGGGATTATGTCTTATTAAAGTTTACAATTCCTTTGTTTTTGATCTGGTGTTGGGGATTGAACCTAGGATCTTGTATGTGTGAAGCAGGGGATCATCTCGCCCACACTGAGTTATGCTCCTGCCCCTGTGTATGCTGATACTTTGCTTTCTTGTGCTGGGCATTGAACCCAGGGTTTTATATGCACCAGGCAAGTGGTAGTCCACTGACTACACCCTTGAGCCACCTCTGTTTATTTCTAATTAAACAGACCATTTGCATATTCTTGTGTATCTGAATTTCCCATTACTACAGGAGCTTTTATTTATTTATTTTACTATACCCTAATGGTACAAAATGTACTTTGTATAATTACCTAGAATAAATGCACACGTGTTTATAAAACAGTTTCGTGAAACCACTTACTCTTACTATATCCAGTGTATTCTTAAATATTTTACTCTCTATTCTATTTAAAAAGCTGGCCATGACTCTCTAAATTGCTTTTATGACTCACTAATGATTTGTGACCCACAGTTGGAACACTACTCCATTAGCACATGAATTTTATTGGCAGTGTCGTGTTTATAATATGATATGGGTCTAGTGGGCTGCATTTAACTGGCTTCATGCAAATGGACATTTGAATTGCTTTCAGTGTTAGAACAAACATTACAGTGAGCAAACGCATACAGAACACACCTATTCATGTATGTACACACGTATGTGTATTTCCTCCCTTTTCCTCGTTCTCTTTCGGTCTCTCTCCCTCCCTTCCTCCTTTTTTTCCCTTGTTTTCACATTGCAGAGTTCAGGCTGGCCTGGAACTCAGGATCTTCTTTCTTAAGTTTCCAAATGTTGGAGTCACAAGTCAGTGCCACCATGCTCCCTCTCCCCCCACGTATACTCATGCACACCCAACCCTACATAAACACCTGTACTTCCTGGACATACATTACAGAATCAAAACTTGGACATTCAAAATGATTTAAAGGCTTTTTGATTTATCTTACTATATTTCTCTGCAGGAAGCTTGTATAGATTTGTTCACTCTTGCCAGTTGTGAGTTGGGGATGTCCTGTTCTCCTTGCTCTTACATGTAGAAACTGTGTTCTTTTAGTTAATTTAGAATCTCAGTTACAATGAGAATTTTTGGCATTACTCAGCAGTGTTCTGCCTGATCTCCTATGAGAATTGCTACTGTGTCTAAAAGCCCTGTGTTAATAGCTCAGGCTACATGCCTTGCAGGAGAGATTGATATCCCAGGTCATATGCCCTGCAGGAGAGGTTAATATCCAAGGTCATATGCCCTACAGGAGTGGGTGATATCCCAGGTCACATGCTCTGCAGGAGAGGTTGATATCCCAGGTTACATGCCCTGCAGGAGAGGTTGATATCCCAGAAATCCAACATGAATCTTCAAAGGTCTTATTAATTAAAAAAAAAAAAAACACAGCCAGATATTGGGGTGAAAGCTGAAAGATCAGAGAAGCAGAACAAGCCACAGCCAGCCTTACCTCACCAACTCCTGTTTCCATTAATCCCCAGACTGAAAGCCTCTGAGTCCTCACCCCTGAGGGTCTCAGTTGAACTGCTTTAGCCCCTAGCTTATTTCTACGAAATCCTCAGTCTAAAGAGAGGGACTTCCTGTTTCCTCATGCCTTATATACTTTTTTCTGCCCTGCTATCTTACTTCCTGGGATTAAAGGCGTGTGTGCTTCACAAACAAAGGCAGGAGATCTCAAGTGTTGGAATTAATGGTGTGTGCCACCACTCCTGGCTCTGTTCCCAGTGTGGCCTTGAACCCACAGAGTCTCCCAAGTGATGGAATTAAGGGTGTGTGCCATCACTGTCTGGCCTCTATGTCTAATCTAGTGGCTAGCTCTGTCCTCTGATCCCTAGATAAGTTTTATTGGGGTGCACAATATATCATCACACAGACCACATGCCCTGCAGGAGAGGTTGATATCCCAGGCCACATGCCCTGCAGGAAAGGTTGATAACCCATGCCACATTCCCTGCAGGAGAGGTTGATATCACAGATCACATGCCCTGCAGGAAAGGTTGATATCCCAGGCTGCATGCCCTGCAAGAGAGGTTGATATCTCAAGCTTCATGCTCTGCAGGAGATGTTGGACATTTACAATTCCCATGAATGCCACCAAGAAGAAATGCATAAAAAAAAAAACAAAACCCTTCTTGATGCTTTGTAGATCTCTGTCTTCTATTCTCAGTGTCCAAGATTCAGGGATTCTGTCAGGTGCATGGGTTTCAGTAACTATATGCAGCACAATTTTCAGGACCTGTTTCATTTCCAATACTCAGACACTTCATCCGTTTGCTTCTGTTATTGGATGTCCCTGAATTTGAGCTGGTGTGCACTTGTCACTCAGTATTCAGTTTGCAAAGTCTCAGTTGTCCAGCAAAAGAGACATGCACAATTTACATTGTACTTTTGCTGTATTTTTATTACGCAATTATTTATTTAACTTGTGTGTGTGTGTGTGTGTGTGTGTGAGCGTGCATGTGTTTGTGTATGTGCCCATGGGATAGCATGCATGTGGAAGTCCCAATGACTTTGGGAGCTGGTTCTTTCCTTCTACTATATGTGTCTCAGAGATTGAACTCAGGTTGTCTTGCTTGGAGGCAGGTACCGTCTTGCTGTTCCCCATTTTACTTTTAATGACAAAGACTGCCAGATGTTGAATCACCGAATGCTGTTTCTTATGATGATGATATTCTGAGAACAGAGGGAAATTTCAGTAGGAATGGTAGAAGGTAGAAGCCAGGGCAGAGCCAGGCTTTGGAGAGGCATGGCTGTGGTACTTAGGTGTAAAGAATCATGGAATCAGCGAGTGCCTGAGGGACAGCAGCTTAAGTCTTCTTAAGTAAATTATGACGTATCTCCAGCAGATTTTCAAGGCAGTTGTTGAAAAGGATGAGTCAGGCTGGGCGGTGGTGGCGCACGCCTTTAATCCCAGCACTCGGGAGGCAGAGCCAGGCGGATCTCTGTGAGTTCGAGGCCAGCCTGGTCTCCAAAGCGAGTTCCAGGAAAGGCGCAAAGCTACACAGAGAAACTCTGTCTCGAAAAAAAAAAAAAAAAAAAAGGATGAGTCAGCAGTATGTAGATAGACATGGACCAGTGTCTGAAACTTCCTTTTGAGAAGAGCAAAGGAAAGCATGGTGTGTGGCATGAATTCGTTTCACCTTGAACTACCCACACAAACACATCTATGTTTATAGTATTTCAGTTAACAATGAATAGTGGGGAAAATGAAGGTTAGTGTGTACCTAAATATTTTAGGAAATTTTCCACCAGGAAAGACTCAACCACTTAATAGTTGATGATGTCTTGTTCTTAGTGAAGAAATTCGGGGCTGGTGATGAGGTTCAGTAGCAGAGCCTGCCCTTGGCCTGCTCGAGGTCCTGTCCTGGATTCTCTGCAGTGCAGAAAACAAAGCCAGCAGCAAATGGAAGAGTTTTGAACTGAGTTTTCATGGGACGGAGGAAATCCATATGTAGATGCTTGGAAAGAGGGAGTGCTACCTCCCAGATGGTGCGGGTGTCGTCCCTTTCACCTGCTTCCAAGCCTGTTTACACACAAAGGGGCCCCATGTCCTTCAGTCAAAAACAGTCCATTCACAAGGACCTCTTGAAATGAGGAGGTGAACATACTGGGGTACCTTATGACTAGAATTATGAACAATGTCTAGGGTTACTGATCACCCGAGTGTATTATGGAAGAATAAAACATGTCCCAACACCCACGCACACATACGTTCATCCTTGCTCACACTTCATAGTCCTAGAGTCAGGGTTGCCACTTCTTCAGAACACAGAGTGCTACATCACACAGAGAGCCGAGGATGGGCGATTTGGCGTAGCTTGGGGGCTCACATGCTTTATCACCCAAGTTTTACCCTAGTCTTTTATTATGGTTGTGTTTACAGTTGGTGTATAGTCAGGTTTTAAAGTTGGGTTTGTTGATTCCCCGCTGTATGACTGTGTGCTAGTGGCTGGGATTTCCTTGTACCATCTCACAAACAAAGCAGGACACACAATACCTTTGCTTGACAGTTGTTAATTGGATTAAGTAAAATATAACATAGAAGGAGCCTTAGCTGATAGCAGCCCCTTGGTCCCATTGAATTGAATTCTGTTTCTCATGATGATGATGATGTTCTGGAAAAAGAGGAAAGAATAGAAGGAGGTCCTAGAAGGTAGAACCCTGGGAGAGTCACAGTGTCAGGAAGACAGGGGCTATGCAAACTAAGTACCTAGAAGTCTCTAGCATGCATTTTCTTTTGTCTCATGTTTCTCATTTATGTCCATGAGAAGCCCTCTGATGTGCCCTTTCCTTCTCCGTCGCTATGATAGACCTGACACGAGAACGTAGTGGAGGAAGGATTTGTTTTGGCTCATGTTTGTGGTGGAGGAGCAGCTCTGTTCACATCGTGACAGACAGGAAGCAGAGAGAATGAGGTGGAAAGAGACCAGGGATAAAACACCCCTGAAGACCTGCCCAGGGTGACTTACTTCCTCCCATTGGGCTCTTCTTTCTCAAGTTTCCACAGTCTTCCAAAATGATGTCATCAGCTTGGGACAAAGCACACAAATTATGAGACATGGGAGGCATTACACTTTTGAAGGATAATACTTTTAAACATTTTTAGTCCTCTGAAAATTTGGGGCACATCAAAGAAGAGTTTGGAGATGTGGGACGCCACTCAGGACTCAGGCTAGGGGCAGTAAGCAAAGAACCCAAAAAGCGAGTTTCTTCTTCAGAAAGAAATGAGGTACAGTGCTTAGAAAATGACCCCAGGCGTAGGGCATGAAAAATCCTCTTGTTCGGTATTTGTGCATGTGTACATGTGCATGTGTGTGTGTGTCTGTTCATGTGTGTGTACACCTGTGTGTGGAGGGAGGACAGAGATCAACCTCAGATGTTGTTTTTCAGGAGTTGACCACCTTATTTCTTGGAACAGAGTCTCTAATTGGAACCTTAACTCACCAAGTAGTTTAGGCTGGCTAGCCACAAGCCCCAGGGATCACCTGCCTCCCTAGTGATGGGGTTATAAGCACTCACCATCATGCTTGGCTTTTTAAAAACTATGTTTTGGAGCTCTGAGTGGAGATCTTCATACTGTGCCACAAACACTTACTGACCAGGCCATTTTTCTAGCCTTCTTGTTCAAAATTTGTCTATTGAATCCTCTGGAATACCAGCTTTGCTGTAAATACCATAGCACAATCTTATCATTCTGGGTCAGGAGGTGGGGGAAGTCTCTGGAAAAGAAGCCAGTTCCATGCCAGGTGAACCTGGTCCCCACCCTCTTCTGTGGTATAGTGAACTTGAATAATATCACCCAGGCAGGCAGAAAAGCAAGAAAGAGCACTTATCTTTCCGGGATTTCAAACCCAAAGACAGATTCCCAAGTACAAATTAGTGATGCCTTGTGTTGTAAAAGACTCGAATCCTCTGATTTTCCACTTATTTCCTCCCTCTCCTTGTTGTCATGGGGACTTCTTTTCCCTGACTTATTACATCTTGCTCTTCAGGAAAAAAAATTATTGCTTCGGGACCCTCGGGTCTCACGTGGGACATTTTTCACTGCTCATGGTATAATACACAGAGGTAATTTCTTTCAAATGATTTTTGCTTGAAGTGGTTTTCAATGAATTGAGAAGGGTAAGGATGTGAATGGAGCACAGAGTCCCTGGCGTTGGGTCCAGGTACAGAGCATTAAATGTGGATTGTACGATTGTCTCCATGGCACATGACTAGACAGCAATCAGAAGGGAACAGGAAGAAGGGAGAGGCATTATGTATCGCTCTCATCGCTCCAGTCTCCCCCTGATAACCTTGGAAAGTTTTATTCTATTTCTGAGACTGGATGTTTTAGTCAAGAGGGAATAGTTACTCCTTCCCAGAAGTGAAGATTAGTTGAAGCGCTCGGGAACTGGTTGGACAAAGCAGCCTCCACGACAGCATGGCGGAGTGGTAAGTTAGGTCTTCGCTCACTTCCCAGCAGCCTCAGAGTCATGTCTGTCTTCAGTGTCCTGTGCAGTTCTTATACACACACCATTTTATTTCCTGTTGACAACTTAAGCCCCCAAACTAAGAAATTTGATTCTGGAACAGTTTCAGGGGATGTTTTCTTGTAACATTTTCTCCTTCCTTCCATGTTTAGATTGGAGGGTCTTCTTGACCACTTTTGGTATCTATGATTTGCCAGCCATCATAGAACTCAGAAAAGTCTCCCAAACTTACAGGTAATGTTTAGTACAGCGAGGCTGGATGCTTTAAAATCAGCAAAAGGAAAAGACCCACAGAGAAGAATCCAGAAGTGTGTATCTTGGGACTACACATCTGAGTTTCCAGGTAGGCCTTCTCCATGGAGCCTAGGGAAACCACCCAGCACCAGTGATAGCACAAACCATCTCAAGAAGTTGCCTGGGGCTCAGTGTCCAGGAGTTTTTAAGGGCACTTTCCCATAAGCCTGGTGTGCC